>NC_061094.1:10359767-10418841 GCF_015104395.2 Macrobrachium nipponense | reverse complement strand
ATTCTTCCCACTTCCCACCATACAGAGTTCTACCAAGCTGCTTTCCAAAGTATGTAATTTATGTAGTATATGACTTTTATTTTTTTTATTTTTTTTGTTTTTTTTAGCCATTCATTATTGTGACTTGCTTATATAATTTCGTTTTAGGAATACACCAAGATCTCATTTTCTGGCATGACGTTTGTGAATTGGAGTGAGAGATCTATGACACTTTAAAACTTACAATCTTCGGTATGTTGTCTAGTTACTAAAGGATAACAGGAATGCAATTCCATTCAGCTGAATATTATTTTTAGTCTAAATGGCAACTATGAACGTAGCCCGTTGAGCAGCCACCACAAGTCCCAATGAAAAGGTACCCAGGGATCTGCGGACGATGTCCCTCAGGTAGAATGAGGGAGAGGTAGTCTGGCTGGTGTCTCCAGACACCTGCCATCATTATACTCGTGATAACGAAGTTCCTCAAAATGCCTCAAGTAGCCCCTCACAGCCCGTACCAGCACAACAGCATTTAGTCCGGATCACTTCACCACCTGCCGAGTCTGGGTGCGAAAGAACCGAAAAACCAACTCTCAACCATTGATCACAGTCAGAAAATTCTTGAATCACTTATCAGGAACCGGAAGGATTCAAAGTTTGTCACAAACTCGAGAAAGAACGAATACGAGAATGTTTCCCAAACTAGCGAATGTCAAACGAGATACGAAAGACCATTTAAAACCCCGACACGCAAACAGACATTCCTGAGCGTGAGACAGAGGCAACAGCCCTCCTACCCCCCACAAAAAAAAAAATCTCCCATCCCCGCGGGCTCGTATGGTACGCAAGTATGGCTTTTGGATGAGAGTAGCGTCCCACTCGGGAGGCCGAAGCTCCCTTAGAGGGCAAAACACTGCTATAAAACTGCTGAGCACAAACCAGTTCCAGCGATTAGATTTAACACCCCCGTAAGGGGGTAGTACCGTCAGTGCACCTCATGCGGTGCACTGTAGGCATTTCTTAAGGTTCTTCGCAGCGTCCCTTCGGCCCATAGCTGCAACCCCTTTCTTTTAACTGCACCTCTTTTCATATTCTCTATCTTACTTTCCATCCTTTCCTAACAATTGATTCTTAGCGCATATATATGAGGTTTTCCTCCTGTTACGCCTTTCAAACTTTTCACTGTCAATTTACATTTCAGCGCTGAATGACCTCAATAGGTCACAGTGCTTGGCGTTCGGCCTGAATTCAGTACTCATCGACTTCACACGAGCAGTTACCAGCTGTCCACCGAATACCGATTTTAATAGGTATAATGATTTTATATAGACGAGTTAGTTCAAAATGACCTTATCCACTTTGGAGCAATTAATTCCCACAAGTTCTGTTTTATAAGTTGAAAAAAAATAAAAAAATAAATAAAAACAAATTCAAATTCAAACCCAAAATGGAGTGTAGAAGCATGCTGCTCTACTCACCTACAAAATTCAAGATTCCAGTAAAAAAAATACAAAAAAATAAAAAAGTATTAGAAGCAAATATTTTACAAAATTTATATAAAAGCAAATGCCAAGCTATAATGCAAATTCTATACAAATCAAACGTTGATAATATACTATAGCAAAATTACAATTGGCAAGTCATACAAAATAAATATAACAATAGTAAATGTAAAAGGAATTTTATGAAAAGGTACAAAAAATCAAGTTTACAAAATCATACAAAAGGGCAGGCATATGGCTCACAATTATTCATTCCAAAATAAATTTGGAAATTTCTTTACAATTTTGGAACAAACGTCATTTTTCAGAAAATAACATACTTGATTTGTTAAATCATCTATTCTGGGGTTAGGAAACACTTGATAATTTATTACGATAAGTACATTAACTCTGCTATATTCAGGCTATTTACTAATATACAAACTACATTTTGATATTACACAAAAATTTTAGAATATTTCAATGTGTACACGATTCACTCTAAATTTTTCTGTTTACTTTTCTGAAGTTTTAAGACTAGGTTTTTAATTTTTTTCTAATTTTAAGTTTCCCAGGAATATACAGAGTCCGTAAATATAATAAAATTTGAATGTGTTATACAATATAGTCCATGCTGAGAAATGACTGCGATTCATAGAAAATTTACTCCAGTTACACCTATAACGCGCGCGCGGGGGGGGAGAGAGAGAGAGAGAGAGAGAGAGAGAGAGAGAGAGAGAGAGAGAGAGAGGTACTAATAGACGGGCATTTACGACTGCCTTGCTAAATCATTGGTCGTCTTTCGATAATAATGCAACCATGTTTTTTTTTTTTTTTGACACTGCTTTTACTACAGTCTCTTACGATGCAAAAACCCTTACATTTTGCTGTTTAAGCTACTGAGCAAGCAGTGGCTCAAGGCAAAACTGCCTACATAAACTGTCTCTGTACAATTGATCTACTGACTGAAATGTACCTACCATGATAAATAGGTCTGTATCACGCCACTACCCTACTAATCTTTGTAAATGGACAATGCCATTCCTCATTATCCATTACCGAGGTTATAATTGAGTTTATGAATAAAACAAGGCCCAACTCCCATTTATCAAAGAAAACTTAGTATGCAAAATCTTATAAAAACCGCATACGTCATGATACCCTGGTACTCGCTGTGGTGGCTTTAGCCCCTAACTCTAGTTTTAGCCTTTTACTTACCCTCCACTCCCACTTAATTCTTCGATCTTGTTGTCTAACTTTCACAATTACTTAGTGCAACTGTTGGGCTTTGACTCAAGTGGCACCTTTACATCCTAACAGTTCATTTCCTTTATTTTCTAGACTAGATATCTCTATCGTGTAATCCAACCACTCCAGCTTCCTCCTTCACCGTCTTTGGCGCTGAATGGCCGAAAGTGTGACGTGTCACCCAAGTGCTTGGTTTGACAGCCTACCTTTCATCAAATTGAGATTGATATTAAATGTTCAAAAGCGCAGAACGCTCTCTGTTACAAATCGATTTATGTGGTAATAAAATATGAACTTTATAAAATTTTCCATCCGTCCCTCTCATTTTTATTTGGTTGTTTGTCGTGTGGTAATTTCATCACGGGGAGGGGCGATGTTGATGCTCGCTCGTTTCATTAATTTAAGCCAACCTCCTTGTGCCGGCATGGGATAGAGCACCCGTGAAGTTTAAGGGAGACAAGACTCGTGACATCTACGATGTCGAATGAAATCTGCGTAAAACGAATCAGTAACTGTCTCCCCCAATAATGAGAACTTTAAATAATCAAGAACCAAACTGACCACAAGTGTATATTCAGTTAATAATAACCCGGTACATACAAAGTTACGCCTAAATATTGAAACTGTGGGAGAGTAACTAGCGCTTTGCTAATCATGAGTACTTATAGAGCTCCGTCATTGTGACATTTTAGAACAATTTTAACTGCCGTAATATTGCTATATATAAATTATATTTTCATTTTCTGTTAACATCAACAGAATATATGTTTCTGGTAGTCTTGTTCTGGGACGGCTCCACTAAAGGCCTAATGCAGCGGTTAGGCTTAAGCTGGACTCGGAAAGGTCATACAAGTTTCTTCCAAGAAACCACTCTCACACGAGAGAGAGAGAGAGAGAGAGAGAGAGAGAGAGAGAGAGAGAGAGAATTTTCAAATATTCTGTAACATATTAATTCGAACATTCCAACCTAAAATCAACATTCCCTTAAATTAATTTAAAATACACGAATAGCTAGTGTCAATACAGATACTTAAAGATTATGAAATTTTACTAAAGTCTATAAATAACAGAATGGAATAGCTATAATTTCAAAGTACCGTGACACACCCTAAATTTTCAAGTAAGAGCTTCAACAAAACGAAACTTATTCGGCTACTCTGAACCCAACATCACCATTAGGCCTAACCAAATTGAAATGGTTAGGCTAGTTTGTACTAGTAGTCTGTTTGGTGTCCTGTCCGGCTCAACGTTGTAAGCTTCTAAAAGATGATCTACGTAAAGAACATGATCTTAAGAATATCGCCGGGAATTATGGCTGAAAACTTCAGAAACGAGTAAAGTGAAACAACAAATCACAACTTGCGAACAGTAGTGACTATCAGTTAGTAATTTGCAACTGTCTTTGAAATCATGCAGCCGCGGCCTTTGGTTTAAATGATATCAAGCGGCAATTTCTAAAACCTGTTTTCAACATATATTTTTTTACTGCCAGTACTACAAGTTTCGGCAAAGTACGGTAGGTATATATCCAATATACAACTTGGTCATAATACTAAGATTCATCAACGTCACAAAACTCTGTTCAACTTTGGGTAAACTATTCATTATGTGCTGCAGATCAATCCCCATAAATTATCAATGACCTGAATGCTGTAGTGAACGATGTTAAATACGTGGCATCAAAATGCTATTGCTTCCAAGAGACAATAAAAAAATACTTGTAAATAGTTGTATCAATGGATTGTTCAAAACATAGATTGGGAACACGACACCTGTCCTGGTAGGGATATATTGGTAGTTTGATTGCAAATGTTACGCTACGTGTTCTGTTGGCTATTCAGCCAGCGAAGTCCACGGACATGGCCGAAATGCGGTCTTTTTATTACCTCGTGGGCCAACAAATTCCCTGAGCAAGGAGCCACTGCTTAACGCCGGTATTATATAAATCTCAGCATACAACTTGACTGACTTGGCAATATGCGTCGTATAACTAATGTTAACCAAACGACAGCAAGCAACATTTTAGCTTCCTATAACTCACCTAACTTTTTAGGAGATGCCATCTCGATTCACGTCGATTTAGACCGGAATTCTTGCCGGCTTTTTCTTTCCAGGGAGACAACAAACACTCGTCTAGACGACCGACTACTGAAGGGAAGAGAAGGGTACGATGAAGTTTTCTTGTTATTTGGGAACGCCCCTCAAGTTGAGCATACCCCAAGTCGCTAGCTAGGCACCGTAAGTATTTGTTTAAAGCTCTTACATTAAGCTCCAAGCGGTACTTAATCGTTCATATAAGCGAAGATGGCCGTCTAGTGGTTTTCCTCATAAGAAAAAGCGCTGAAAACTGCATAGAAGAACATCGTAAGTACTATAAAAGGTTCTTCAAAAAAAATAAAAAAACGTTTGGCAACATCCGTCAGCCGTCGCCCAGTTGGTTACCACGTGGTTGTATCTGTCGCTGTAACCTTGGCCACTGATTTTTTTCAATGGTTTCGTTCGGTTTCTTTTGTGATCGCACCCTAGCAACAACCGTTTGACATTGGCCAAAGGCAAACGAATGGGGTGACATTTATTAAGCGGTGTTTTTTTATTCCTTTTCCAGCATTTATTCGTTTGAAGATGCATTCGCAGAGCAGAGATCAGCATTGTATGGTCCGAACAAGGACTACTGCTCAATTCGGAAATTCTTGGGTCTAACATTAAATCAAGTAGATTGGCGGTTCCGTGAAAGGCGAATGGATGTGACAGTATAATTCCTTCTTGAGATTTATTTTCAGGGTCAGTTGCACAATGTTTGGAATGCATTATATGCAATAAGCCTGTACCAAATGCACCCTCAGTTAAGGAGGTAGGAAATGTGGTAATGTCATTATGTGGAGTTCCTTTACATACAGCGTTTCTGGACCTCTTGGACTGCTACTGGTTTGTATAGTAAATACGTTTTCTTGATATCGAAGCAGCCAAGACTTATTACTTTTATCCTAGCATTTTTCACAACTATTTTATTTTGCAGTTTTCCATTAGGTTTGCAGCGTAGTTATTTAGGAGTTTAGCTAACGATTTAGGAAAGTGGTACTAATACCCCAAGTTGGGTGAAAGTTTTAAAAGCACATCGTTTATTCATGCTCATTAAAAACGTGCGGAGTAAAACATCAGCTTTAACGATAACAGCAAAGGCGAATTTCCCCTGATTTCGCAATTAGTCTGTTCTCGAAAAGAGGCCTTTTTAATACATCAAGACTCACTCTCTCTCTCTCTCGTGAAAGCTGATTTT
Source organism: Macrobrachium nipponense (assembly GCF_015104395.2). Classification (NCBI taxonomy): domain Eukaryota; kingdom Metazoa; phylum Arthropoda; class Malacostraca; order Decapoda; family Palaemonidae; genus Macrobrachium; species Macrobrachium nipponense. Next base: position 10,412,856 of record NC_061094.1, on the reverse strand, counting down.
AATCCTATATGTTTGTTTTAGTCGTTTATTTACCTAATATTGAATTCATGCATGATTTTCATAAGAAGCTGTATAAAATAGACGACCTTTTGCGTATCGCGTAGTGGCATAGGCCACTACAGATTTTGCTCTCCGTCCATCGATCTGCTGATGGATCCTATCGGCGAAAGACTTACAGTCTCATTGATTCTAATTAAGTAAGGGGGAAGGCGAAATCTCGACCGCTATCGAGAACACACAAGCCGGGAGATGGTTACCATGGCAACGGCATCAACATGAGTGGGAAATCAGATAGACGCATGTTCGACATTTTTTTGTCTTGCTTTGTCGTTTATCCTCTCTCTCTCTCTCTCTCTCTCTCTCTCTCTCTCTCTCTCTCTCTGATACCCGTTGGGGATTGCAAATACTTATCTTGAGTGAATGTTTTCTCACTGACTCTTGTGTTTCTCGTGGCGTCATCCTAAGTAGGCCTAATAACTAAGTTATCATATGAAACACTACTTCATATGAAAGGTCGTACTATTAACAGCATTGCCTGATTTCCTATTAACATGCAAATCTGACATTCAGAAATGTGCAACGGTAAACTTGGCTGTAATAAACGTGTTGGAAAAGGAAATACTGTATCAGGCGCTGTTCAGTCAAGCATTTACTGATGGTCTACTAGGTCTAGGACAAATAAGTTCGAACCAAATTTCATGCCAATACGATCGTTTTTTTTCTTTGGCGGGGGGCGGGGGGGCCGTCATCAAATACCATTCAAATAATTTAGGCTGAAAATAATTGGAAAATAAAGAGAGCTGATTTCATAGTATTTTTTTTTATTCTTTTCGTAAATACATTTCATGGCACCTTTGAATTAACCCATTTGTTACGCTAATTTGAAAATGTGCGATCGAATCCCATTTTATTTTATTTACTTTGGAACCCTTTATCAAACACTAGAGGAATATAAGTGACGTAATTACACATATCTTAGACTAGATGTATACGACCATGAATAATTTAACATCACAAAATAAGTGACTGGGATGATTAAATAAAATAATTTCCCAAGAAGAGATTAATATTCTGTTGCCCGTCACTTATATAGTGAAAACCTCGCAGGTGTTAGATCCGTCATTGAATACCTCACGCGGTGCACTGTAGGCATTACTTAAGGTTCTTTGCAGGGTCCCCTCGGCACCTAGTTACAACCCCCTTCTTTCCTTTTACTTTACCTCCGTTCATAGTCTCTTTATTGTGTATTTCTTTCCACCCTCTCCTTTCAATTGTTTCATAGTACAACTGCTTTGAGGTTTTCCTCCTGTTACACATTTCAAACCTTTTACTCTTAGTTTCCGTTTCAAACTCTGAATGACCTCATACGTCCCAGCGCTTGGCTCTTGGCCTAAATTTTGTATTACATTTCACTCCATTCTGAAGTAGAGAGAGAGAGAGAAATAGCGGCGGAGTCGAGACATGAGACATGATTCAGAGAGAGAGAGAGAGAGAGTTTGTGTTAGCAAGGCAAAATGAGGGCTGATGTTGCACTATCATGGGTGACTCACTCCTTAAGATGGGTATTGGCGATATTGCTTACTTCCTGTGAGTATGTACGTGAATGCGTTCATTGCACGTGCAATGGCATACAGATATACGCTTGTTTATGATAATTATATATATATATATATATATTGATTTAATTTACTCATGTATCCTTTTATTAATATATTTATTAGTTTACTCATTCATCTGTGAATGAAAGTCTCATACCCATGTTATGTCCAGCAAAAACATTCATTTGGTGAATTTATTAGTACGTGACCCTTGTAAAACCATGTAACAAAATGTATTAGCCCCATTCAATTAGCCGTTGATGATGATGTCTTATTTATGGTTTCACCTTCAACATTACTATACGTGATGGAAGATACAGAAGATAATATCGTAAAATACAGGGGAAAATCATAAATAGAAATCCCGTAAGGGGTTAGTGCCTTCATTGCTCCTCATGCGGTGCACTGTGGGCATTACTTGGGACTCCTTGCAGCGACCTTTTGGCCCCTATCTTCAACCTCCTTTCATTCCTTTTACTGTACCTCCGTTCATATTCTCTTTCTTCCATCTTGCTTCCCACCCTCTCCTCACAATTGATTCGTAGTGCAACTGCTTTGAGGTTTTCCTCCTGTTACACCTTTCAATCCTTTCTACAATCAATTTCTCTTTCAGCGCCGAATGGCCTCATAGGTCCCAGCGCTTGGCCTTGGGCCAAAATGCTATATTCCATTCGATATAAAAGAATAAGTGTGCAACCATTGAAACAGCATCACCAAACTATCGGAAGAACGAAAATGAAATGGTTTCATTCAGCGCTAATGCTAACATTAGCAAAAAGCTTGGCGTGACTTAATTAACTTTCATCGAGAGAAAATAGTCTTCGGAAATTAATAAATAAATAAAAAAAAAAAATATCAGGAAGAGAATTAAATGTTCCACTTTTTCACCTTCGGTCCGCTGGTATAGTGGTTAGTGTCGTGGAACGCCACTCAGATGTGGCGGGTTCGCGTCTCGCCCCAGGGAGATGAAAAATCACTGGTTCTGTATCGCGATCAGTTGCTGCCGCAGTGTGGGGTCTTTAGCGGTGAGAGTGTTAAATCCACATTCTTCGGAAGCTTGAATTTCAAGTCAGTGGCCCCTTTGGTGTGCTTGTTCCGTGAGAGTAGGTTTCATCTGCTCAATATAATAATAATAATAATAATAATAATAATAATTCAAAGGAAACTCATTATCACATGAGTCAATAATATGGGAAAGTAAATCCAAAGCAGTATGCCTGTTTGAATTTGTGATTTGAAATATATATTTCAAATAACAAAATCAAATATATATTTTAAATAACTAAATCAAACAGGCTTACTACTGCGGATTTACTATCCCAGTAATAATAATAATAGTAATAATTTCATTGATAGTTATCTTCGAATAAAGCGAAACGTTCTTTTTGAAATAAAGCTAATTTGATCTCGCCAGTTACAGAACACCAAGAATACCAGAAATTGGTCGATTGCATAGAGATATAATTGCTTTCAAACTATACCACGCAGAGCATACGAAACCTTAGACCTTTGAGAGACTATTGATCGTGATAAGAGCTGTGGCCGCACAGCATAATCTAGAAAAGCAATTCCTTTATTCCGACATTAAACTTCAAAACGAGACGGAGCCCCGTGAATGGAAATTCGACATTGAAAAGTAAATTTATTGGAGGCCCTTTGACACTGAAACGTCCATTAGCATAGAATGCCATAGGGCATGGCACATTCTGCTACGTTGTTTTAATCTTTTTCGAAAACTCTGCTGCCAAAAACTATTAACTTAAAACTGATAAATGGTATATAATGTTTAGGTCAAAGGCCAAGCGCTGCGACCTATGATGTCCTTCAAAAGGTAAATAAAGAATAGAAAGGTTTTTCAAAGTGCAAAAAGGAGGAAAACCTCGAAGCAGTTAACTATGAAACAATTGGTTGCAGGTCCACAATGATATAGCATGTGAGTTTTATAGTCTTTAATGGATATTAAGAGCTTTCGAACCTTGTACTAGGTTCATCTTCAGTCAAGTGAACTTTATGACTTTAAAAATTCGTCGAAGTCAACTTCTGAACAGGACAATTCCACAACGAAGGACGCAAATGAAGGAAGCGCTCAACAGCCCAACTAAGTAATTCCGTTGTTGATGTTCGAATTCCTGTTCGCTATTCTGCTGGAACGTCTTGTGGGCTGTGATGATGTTGCATGGTATTCCCCTGGTGGAGCGGCTGCAACATTGCTAGACGTCAGGGCCCTTGTGCTATGGAGGAGTAATGATGGTAGTTTATATTTGACAACGTCTCCGAGGGTTGCGTGAAAAAGAGAGAGAGAGAAAGAGAAAGAGCAAAATTGGTAGAGGAATAAATGGGAGTGGTTTGATGGCGGTCGTAAGAGTGTGTCTGTTGTGGCGATCGCCGAGTAAATCAGTGGCAGTAGTGTGTTGCGACTTGCGAGTCATAAGCAGTCAGTAAGTCGGAAAACAGAGTCGGATTCAAAAGCAGCCAGTGTTATTTGGTGTTTTTTGGTTGGTTATTGATATTCTATGGTTGTGTGTGTGTGTGTGTGTGTGTGTCTGTCTGGTGATTGTTGAAGTTGAAGAGGTTGGTTGTGCGATTTGGTGTCTGTGAGTTGGCGGTTGGGGACAGTGTTGGTATTGCCAGTTTGTTGTGTTGGGTTGGAGTTGGCATATGATTTGGTGGTTGTTTTCGAGCTGTTGGTGGTGGTTTGCGTGGTGATTGGGGTGTTTTTTTTGAGTAGTTGTGCGGTTTTGGTGTTTGTCTGTTTTGTGTTGTGATTCTCGGCGGTGGTTGTGTCTCGGCTAGCCTAGCCAAGCCTAGTCTATATCCAGTGGACAGTACAGCGTTATAGCCCTTAAGTCAGTCACTGATAGTGAGTACGAGAGTGTGAACTGTGAAGTTGTCTGTAGTTTTCAGTGAACCAATTGTCCTGCGGGTAAAAAGTACCGTAAAGGGGAAAGTGTGGCTGTGCGAAATTTTGTCAGCCGGTACGATTGATTACCGTAACTGTGGGGATCCACCACAGTGCTGTATCCTGTCCGAGGGAGGAGAACAGAAGAGAGAGGGGCCAGTAGCAGGCAGAGGAAAAACAGAGCTTGTCTTAAAATCAAACTTTGTTACCGTAAAAAACTTCTAAGTTCATGGGGCGTCTTCCACTAGTATGTTTGTATGGTGTTTTTACATTGCATGGAACCAGTCAGTGGTTATTCAGCAACGGGACCAACGGCTTTACGTGACTTCAGAACCACATCGAGAGGGAACTTCTATCACCAGAAATACACTATGAAATAATTATCAGGGTAGGGTGCAAAGTAAGGTGAAATGAAAAGAATATGAACGGAGGTAGAGTAAAAGGAATGAGAGGGGTTGCAGCTAGGGGCCGAAGGGACTTTGCAAAGAGCCTCAAATAAGGCTTACAGCGCACCGCGTGAGGTGCACTGATGGCACTATCCCCTTATGGGGAAATTAAGACTGAGAGTCTGGATTCTGTAATTAAATAAACCAGCGATAAGAAAAGAGACTGAAATAGGTAAAAATATTTTTTTCCTTTTTTAAAAAATAAGTCATAAAAACACCTAATCGTGTGGAAGGTCTTTGTCCATTCTCTTCATTTGAAAGTAGAATTTTGTTATGGAATTACAGAAATATAGGTGTTATTTTGATAGAAATTTTAGCATGAAAATCCGGGTATCTACACAGACAACACTGATTTTTCAACTCCAGTGGTATGAAAAATTAAAAAAAGCTTTAGCTGACCTGATATGTTTTAAATACTGACAGCTGGGTAGAAGTTGTTAATTATTTAGAGGAAAGTGAATTGCATATGTTTGGAGAGAATTACAGGTCTATGTCATGTTTTAGATTCATTGCTGACTTCAGGTACACCTTTGTGTAACTATCCCCATAAATGTTTAATGTATATAGACATTTAGATCATTTTATAGATATATATAGACATCTGTGAGTTCCCAATTCATGTTTTAGACGCTGATGCGTGTCTTTTTTTTGTTTTTCTTTTTAAGTTTTAGTACAAATTGCATTTTTAATGTAAAATCTATAAGCGAGATATTTCATTCCAGTTATTTTCTTTCTTTGCTGATATCGTCCATACCTGGAAATTATATTATATATATATATATTATATATATATATATATATTATATATATATATATATATAGACTCTTACTGGTCATTTTTACCAGGGATACATATGAAAATTGTATAGACCACGATGCCCTCTTAACTTCTCGAATTCTTTGGTTTATATATATATATATATATATATATATATATATATATATATATATATATATATATATATATATATACGCTTCTCACTACAAAGCCTTGAGCTCCAACTTCAAAGATATTTGAAGAAATCATGATGTCCGGCAAGCGGGAAACGAACCTATATATTTTTATACACATACAGATATACTGCGCTAACACACACACACACACACACACACACAATATATATATATATATATATATATATATATATATATATATATATATATATATATGTTTGTAAAACGGTTCAATACAAAAAAAAAAATAATAATAAATGATAATAACCAAATCTCTCGCCCACACATCAAAATAGAAAGACAAAGCCCCTTTGGATCAACGGCCACTGACGTACCATGGTATCATGAAACCGGCAGAGGAACTTGTGTGACAGCTGCCGGGCTAAAGAACCCGACTGACAAGTATAGTGCTACGTCTCGTTCGAACTCGGGCAGGTGCCCCCGGCTACTGCCTTGTAACCACTACCACTGCTCAGTACACGACAGACCCGCTGACGAAGACCGTATAGATCTAACCATAGGTGCATTTAATTGCAAGACGTAATACAGATTTACTTTCTGTAAAGTATACGTTTAAATAAATAACCCTAGTCACTCATATAATGGCGTTTTATTGGCTAGATGTTTACTAATGGCTAATGTCTATCCAGTAATCCACACTGTTCCATCCTTTGACAAAAAATATTGTTGCCTCGGAGTAGGGACCAAAGATACAGGTGTAAAATTCCAGGAGATGGAATAATACAAGAGGAACCTTAACGGTTAATGAGTTGTTTGACTTGAGATTATTTAACAAAGGTTTGAGGACAAATAGCATGCGTTTTTAATAAATGGTTAACAGACTGGACTTCTATTCATGGAACAGAAGAGTTGACAGCCAGACAATCTTTGATCCACATCTACTGTTCCATAAACACAAGTCCCATCTGTTGACCATTTCTTAAAAACGTATAACCATTTGTCCTCAAACCCTTAATATTGCATTCGTTATGCCAAAATAAGTTAATTGTTTAACAGGGTTCCTAAAATTGTTTACAATCCTCCGCCCCAATTTTGTACACCTATATACCTTTCGTCTCTTCTCCGATTCTCACATTATTCCATTCCAAAACCAGTCACTCTCCTGTCAACTTATTCTTCCCGTCTGCCGTAAAAATCTTTCATTGCTGTTAGCTAATGACCTTGACCTCCCATATATGACCTCATAGCCTCCCAAATGGTGTTTCTATAATTTCGAACTTATCGCACGTATACACCACTGTTTGATAATAAACGCTTGATTCAGGTCATCATAAGTAATATCACTTTACGCAAATGCACACACGCACACACACACACATATATATATATATAATATATATATATATATATATATGTGTTAATATATTTTATATATGTATATATATATATATATATAATATATATATATATATATATATATATATATATATATATATATTTGAAACCATGTTGTCTGATAAAGAAGCAACTTTCTGACTAGATTTCATGAAAAATATTTACATTCTCTCTCTCTCTCTCAAACACTAGCAGCCATTCAGTCTCTGTGTCGCCAGTTTTAAACGTTCAAATCAACTGGGTCCCATTTAACCTTTTCCAAACCCTACCAACAAGATTTCAGACTTTCCCAAATTATTCTTTCCGTCTCATTTTCTTCCAAACGAAGTCCCACGACTGACGTATTTGGAGTCCACTGGTTTTTTTTTTTTCATTCTTCTTCTTTCAGACTTTGTGCCATTCCTTTACAGCAGCCACCCTCATTTTTGCTTTCCATTTTAAGCCATTCCATTTAAGTTGCGCGAGCCATTCTATTTCAATTTAGTTTCTGAACTTACAATTCATTTAAATATATTGTTTGTTTATATGTTTTTACGTTGCATGGAACCAGCAGTTATTCAGCAACGGAACTAACGGCTTTATACGTGACTTCCGAACCACGTCGAGAGTGAACTTCTATCACCAGAAATACATATCTCTCATTCCTCGATGGAATGCCCGAGAATTGAACTCGCGGCCACCGAGGTGGCACGCCAACACCATACCGACCACGCCACCGAGGCGCTTTCATTGTAATATACTCAGTACCACTTTTCTATATAGTGTGTAGATGGATCACAGATGATTCAGCTGGGCTGTGGTGCATTCGGTCTATTTTTCAAAATGAACGATTTCAGTTAGATTGGCGATGAGTCAAATTTGGTTTTGGATCGCTTCTTCTCTCGCTGGGTGAGGAGGTTCAGTATCTCTACAGACCCTTTTAGTCTTGGGAGCCTTTCTATTCAAGCCTCACTCTTTTGCTAGATTGATTGAATCCCGCTGGAAGGAAGACTCCGAAAACATGTTGCATCCCCGAGGGGGTCGAAAAGAAGGCTTGAAATGAGCGAGCCGTCACTGCAGCTAATGCGGTGCACTGTATGCATTACTTAATTAAGGCTCTTTGCAGCTTGCCTTCGGCTCCTAGCTGCAATCCCTTTCATTCCTTTTACTGTACCTCCGTTCGTAGTACCATTTCTTCCGTCTTTGCACCCTCTCTTAACAATTGATTCATATTGCAACTGCTTTGTAATTTTCCTCCTGTTACACCTTTCAAATCTTTTACTGACCTCGTAGGTCATTCAGCGCTTGGCCCTTTGGCCAAAATTCTGTATTCTATTCCATTCCTTAGAACTTCCTGGGGTTGCCAATCTCGAGTTTCTGAAAATATCAAGTTGCTCTTTAAATTTTCTGAAAAGTTGCTGATGAAATTCAAATTGCTCTTATTTTGAGAAAAGATGGTCGTCTGGGACAGACAGCGGAGGTCACTTTGGCACGTATTGTGACAAAGGGTAACGTAAGGTAGAATCTTTCAGATATTCCGTTGCGCATGATTTGCATCTGTATTATATACTCAGAAGCTTCTCTTAATGGTTTTCGTCTGTGTAAATTACTACTTGTGAAGAGTGCAAAGGAATCTCACAACAGCTATTACTGGAAAGATTGCTTAAAGCAAATGTCACCGTAAACCTGCTTGAGAACCTGGTGTGTAAGCCAGTAGTAGTAGACTCTCAGAGACACTGTGTCAGTCAAAAGTTGGCCAAAACCTGTTCAGGTAACCCGGACGGCCTTGGGAAGTTCCCATCTCTTGTGAACAAGAACCCATGAGGTTTCTGGGATCGATAGTTATATTTGATTCTTGTTGTATTGAAATACTTCAACTGCCCAGCATCTACTTGCTGTAGAAGTGGTCAAGGCTTCAATGGAATTGGCCAGCATGCGTATGTATTAAGGTTAATTCCATTGAGGTGTGAGAGATGTGTACGTATTTCTGGTGATAGCAGTTCACTCTCGACGTGGTTCGGAAGTCACGTGAAGCCGTTGGTCCCATTGCTGAATAACCATACTGGTTCCATGCAACGTAAAAACACCATGAAAACAATTAAGTTTAATTATCTTTCTGTCTGAGTTTACTCGCTAAAAATCATATCCTGGAGTATTTAGTAGTCTAGTAAGGTCATGCTGAAGGGGTCAAAGGTCAAAAAGAATTGAACGCTGTTAATAACTTTTGAGTGATCCAAATATAAGGATCACATATTTAGCATGAACTACCAACTATTGATGCAGTGCAAAGGCTGGACACAGCCACAGCAAGGTCGAACTAGTAGGTCAAAGGTTAAATAGGAATGTTTAACCACCTCTTAAGAATCTATAAGGCTAAGCGCTTTCTCAGACACCTGTTGTTTCGCTAACAGTATTCAAGTTTTGGTTCTAATTCATTTTGTTGATCGAATTATCTTACAAAAGTTCTTTGAGTTACATGTGCATGTACATGAATTTTACTAGCTAGCCCTCATGACTGGCTACAAGTAAGTAAAATAGTGGGAGAGATAGGAATGTAACCTTTAGGCTTGCGGGAGACCTTTTAGGATGGAGTTCTCAGCCTTGGTGTAGGTTTGTGGTCTCAAAATCCTCTCGTCTGAAATGGTCTGATAGACATATACTCTGTACGGGATGCATATACCAGAATGATGCATCTGAATTGGACAACAATGTAAATATTCGTTGGTCTTTTCATCGGACTGACGGAGTGACTAAAAAAACAAAAACAAAAAATCTCGATTGTAAACGAATCTCTTGTTTTCCAATCGTAACTATGACGAGCCTAACGTCAACACCGTAAAGAGAGTCATGACAGAACCAGATGGAAGTCAGATTCGCTGTATCAATAGCGGACACGAAAAGCACAGTAGAAACAGAGAGCGAGAGAGAGTAAAAAAAAGCCGGGTAGCATTTTTACCCAGCTCTGGTATGACAGCAATGGCTTTTGGTGGTACAGGGAAGCAAAGTATACGCTATTGCGAAAGGATATTGAAGCCGGATGCACCAGCAGCAGCAGCAGTACCGTATATTGTGTTGCAAAGATGAGGTTAGTTGACAACGCGGACTGCAAAGTTCGCAGTTCGAACATTTTCACGGGAAAAAGGGGTTGATTGCGCGCGAAGATATTCCCCGGCGTTTTATTGGACTCTTGTTTGTTAGCTGAAACAAGAGGCCTGTCAATCCAGCTCTCGAGGAAAGCTATCATCCGCTATATTTTCCAAACCAATGTGTGTATATATATATATATATATATATATATTATATATTATATATTATACACACACATAACCTGATACCAGCCATCCTCTCAGATTTGCAATACACGTTTATGAAGACAAGCGTGATAAGTTATTCGCTGAATATCAACAGGTTGGCTTGCCAAAGGTTTTAGGCTGAGAAAGGAGCTTCAGAGAAACCTAAACAGAACATTGTATACTGTAATGTTTTTTTATTATGTTATTTGCGTTTCAACATCTATATCAGACGTCAAGAATTTGGTATCAACGTAAGAGATAAAGAAAAAGAGAAACATCACATAAAAACACACTTTTATGTATATAAATATATATAATACCATTTCTTTACGTTCGATGCATTTTCTAGGCTGAAAAAGCGGTTAAAAACAATGAATGCTTGTACATATAATGGGAAAGGTATATACAAATTATTTCTCACCCTATTTATATCTAAAACAGAACAGAAAGCAAAAATGAACATACTTGGAGAAAGACAATTGTAATGCAAAGGAGCCCAATCTCTCTCTCTCCCTCTTCTCTCTCTCTCGTTCTTCGGTCTCTCTCTCCTTTCCTCTCTCTCCTCTTTCTCTCTCTCTCTCTCTGTACACACACACACACACATATATATATATTACATATATATATTCATCAGGCAATGTACTACATAGTAACTATCTCGTAGAAAGCTGTGCTTGTCGATTAGACCAAACGTCACCGGCTACTACGAAGCATCGTGAAAAAGGTGATGATTTATCGATGTTTGGAAGCACAACACAGCCAAGACATTATCTCAAAGCATTATGGGGATGCTGCTGACCAGTAAACCAACACTCCAGTTACCAACAGAGGGTGCCAGAAATTACATACTGACACTAGATCATAGAGGCTTGATTATTCTATGATATCGGCCTAATCTCTAAATGTTCAGTGGAATGCAGATTTTAGTCATCATCACTACTTGACTGGCAACCGTCAGCTTCTTATTGTTTCTGGCTTAAAAGAAACTTTGTATTTTCAGTAACTTTCACCTCCCTGAGTGCTTCTATATTTGTTGATCTATTGAGTGTGAATGCTAGAATTTAAAGACAACACTTATTTCTTCGTGTTATGAATGTATGTAAACTTCGAGCCAACTAGGCTGAGTCAGCGAAGTTTTATGATGTTTACTTGCTTGATTTTAGAGCTGGGTCTGAAATGCTTGTTGATATGATCCGTAGGATTGGTTGATGAGTGCCCAGGTCTGCAATTACGAGTACAGGGTACGGCATAACGAAACCCTACCAATATTGGTTTCATATCTGTGTATTTCGTGCTCTCTCTCTCTCTCTCTCTCTCTCTCTCATCTCTCTCTCCTCTCCTCTCTCTCTCTCTTCTAATACGGTGTCTGTGTTTCTTTGTAAGGTTTCTTCTAATCAGTGTTGCCAGATGGTGTAGAGGAAATTTCAGGAGAAATTCAATAAAAAATTCAGTAGATGTAGGTAAAAATTCGGTAGAAAGACAGACAGACACACGTATATATATGCTTAAAAAATCACAGTAGATGCACGTGACTTCATTAAATAAGCGACTATTATTTTCCTGTGGTTTGCGTATTCGCTTTGTATAAAATATTATAATCTATATATATATATATATATATATATATATATAGTATTATTATATATAGTATATATATTATATATATGCTTTATGTATGTATGTTAATAATATATACTTTATGTATATACTTTGTATATATATATATATATATATATATATACTATATATATATATATATATATATATATATAATATATATATAGGTATTAGCCACGAGGGAAAATAAACAACGGAGTTTCCGCGAGATCTTTCGACGTTCAAACGTCCTTTACTTAGTTAAGTAAAGCTAAGTAAAGGACGTTTGAACGTCGAAAGATCTCGCGGAAACGCCGTTGTTTATTTTCCCACGTGGCTAATACCTTCATTTATGGATTTATCACGTTCCTAACTTTCGTGATTCAGTTATATATATATATATATATATATATATATATATATATATATATATATATATATATATATACTACTTAAATGGTTGGTGAAAAAATATTATCTTTTCTTCTAAATAAAACTTCCAATATTATTCGGATATAACTTCATGAATTATTTATCATAATTTTGTTCACACAAAACTTAACTATAAATGAATCACATATTAATTACCTCATCATCGTCATTAGAGGTATCAGCTGTTGTATTCTGTTGAGAAACTTTCTTGTAAAAATGTCACTATTCATTCGTTTATGGATTTTCAACTGCCGGAAAGCATAATTTCCGTAGATTTTCTGGATATCCTTTTAAAATTCACTAGATTACAGCAGTGATTCGGGATTTCATGAGATCTATGAAAATTTCAGTAGACCTCATGAAATTTCGGTTGATCTAGCAAAACTGCTCCTAATTCCAGCTGCTTTAGATGGCCTTTTCCGATTTGTCAGTTAACAGAATGTCCGTGTTATGACTATGAACCTCATTTTTCAAGAGAGATAGATTTTTCTTCCATGTTTTATTATATACAGCTAGTTCTTTGATTCCCACTGTGACTTCAGACGTGGGGATTTATGTTTCAATCATTAATATTTTATTGGTTAACGGTCTAAAGACATCAATTTCTTTAGAATCTGGATCTCTTGTTTCCAGTGTCAAGATTGTTACATATCACTGGCAAACTCAGGCTCAGTTTCTGGGTCGACTACGGTAGTCCTCTGGGTTTTAAGAGAATACGTAGGCCCGGGTTTCTTCCCTGTTTTTGGGCAAGTTTACCCACGTTAGTTCGAGAGCCGTGTCTGGTTCCATTATAATGTCTGTCTGGCGTAGCGGCTCAGGACGCGTTAATTATTACGATAGTTATCCCTTTAATAGAGCGGAATTTACCGCCATTTTCTTTCGTTTTCTTTGGGTCTTGTCCTCCGGAGGAGGGGACCGGAGGGAACTAGTACTATAATCAGAAGACCTTTACTTAGCATTTTGACTGAATATTTGAACATTTCAGCAATATATGTGGATTTCCAGGATGCGTCCATGTAAAGGAATGAACTGGGAAAGACTTCCAACTGTCACAGTTTGTGTTTGCGTTACATGGAGAAGAAAGCTCGTGTTACCCTTATCACTATAAAGTTAGGATATTTTTGATTCAGGATATTCACGAACTCGTAAACGCTAACCGCAGAAGGCGTTAATTCAGTGGCGAATTTAAGGGGATGTTGGGTCACTTGGTTACGTACCCATCTGACCCATGGGTATGAATTAATAAGCATTGTTTTTCTTTATTTTTCTTAAATTAAATCATTGTTTAGTAATCAAAACAATTTGCTTAGGATTGATTTTTTTTCAACAACAAAAAACAACAAAAAACTACTCTATCCTCGTGTGTACATATGTGTATGCATACATATATATAAATATGATAAATATATATGTGCACCGTATATATATATATATATATATATATATATATATATATATATATATATATATATATCCGCCACTGACTGTAATGAACGTACAAAAGCGATTTTGTTGCATAATCTACTGAGAACGAAATCTCATAATACGAGAAACGTTATTACAAATGACTTTTGGATCTGCTCCGTATTTTGATATCATGTCGTCGAAATTAAAACTTAATACGGGATTTAGAACACTCGTGCAGTGGCCTGTCTTTTATTAATTAAGGTTGATGTTTCGTGATGTGAGTGATGGATTCTCATTTCAACTACATTAACTTACAGCCTCTCTCTCTCTCTCTCTCTCTCTCTCTCTCTCTCTCTCTCTCTCTCTCTCTCTCGTCTCTGTCTCTCTCTCTCTCTCTCTCTCCCTTTCTCATGCGATCAGCAGTCTACATTTAACAAAAAAGTTATAACAACACAAGTAAAAAATGCGTCGAAGTTTCTTCGGCACTATCGAGTTTCCTGTATGAAACTCTCACCCACGCACATGACACTCACCCGCGGCCCATGAAACTTTCAGCCACGGCCCTGTGGTAGCCTGTGTTGTTCACCTATAGGTGTACCAGAACATGATTCCGGCTAACTTTAACCTTAAATAAAATGAAAACTAGTGAGGCTAGAGGGCTGCAATTTGGTATGTTTGATGATTGGAGGGTGGATGATCAGCATACCAGTTTGCAGCCCTCTAGCCTCGGTAGTTTTTAAGATCTGAGGGCGGACGGACAGACATATAGCCATTTCAACAGATTTATTTTACAGAAAACTGAAAAAAAGAAGATTAAAGAATAAGAAAAAAAGTCAAATAAAAAAAAAATTAAATCTTGATTCACCAACTGCAGCAGAGGTTCGAACCTGCCATATTTACGTTCAGAGTCAAGCATATTCTTGAATTTATCTTTGAGACCTATAATCAACCCTGTAGGTTCTGTCGCGTATAAACTCCTGAATCACCTTATAGAATTGCTGTCACCCTTGTCATGAAATAATATTAAACGCCTATTAGTTCATTCAAGAGATGTACGAAAAAAAGAAATAAAATAAAAAAAAAGGCATTACGCGATCAGTCACTCCCGACCCTTAATTAGTTACTCTTGATGTTTGTTCTTTTTTATTTATCTACAAAAGTAACAATTGAATCAGCATTAGAATATTTCGAAAATTAATTAACCGGGTTGGATTTACCACTAATGCCCATTCAAAGTTTGGAATTAATTAAATTGTGTATACGCGTAAATAATCTTTATTGGAAAATTCTGTAAACAAACGTTTGGTGTGGCAAAGGGTAACCATATATCACCAATTCTCTTAAATTTTTGTACTGTCTTTTTTTAAATATTTTATTCCTGTGGTTATCCAGACACACGTACCTCGTAGATAACCTCTTCTAAAATACTGAGTAAACAATTCTCTGTGATGGTCTGTCCTATATCGTTGCCAGACGCACGATTAAGGTTAATTTTAGCATTAAATAAAGTGAAAACTATTGAGGCTAGAGGGCTGCAATTTGGTGTGTTTGATGATTGGAGGGTGGATGATTAATATACCAATTCGCAGCCCTCTAGCCTCGGCAGTTTTTAAGAACCGAGGATGGACGGACGGACAAAGCCATCTCTAAGCGCCTCAGTAGCGTGGTTGCTATGGTCGTTACTTGTCACCTCGGTGGCCGCGAGGTCGATTCTTGGGCATTCCATTGAGGGGTCAGAGATGTGTATTTCTGGTGATAGAAGTTCACTCTCGACGTGGTTCGGAAGTCACGCAAAGCCGTTGGTCCCGTTGCTGAATAACCACTGGTTCCCCATACAAACAAACAAAGCCATCTCAAGTCTTTTCTTTTACAGAAAACTGATAAAAGCATCAGATCATTTAACCTACGTACATTATTAATTTTTTTCAAAGGATCTTAACGCTATAAAAGCCTAAGTATCCTCTTTAATATTCCCTGCCAGAATTCCTGGACCACGAACTGCAGATCACAGGAAGAACAGGTAGAGATTTACGTAACCTAGGTTTTTATTTTGGATACTGGCTATACCATAAAAGTATAGGAAGACAGAGTAGCGTGGGGACAACATTTGTTTGCCTCATCCTATCAGTTTTGAGCCCACAAATCAATTTCAAAGATATTCAATGAAAAATGCAATATACTAATATAAAGACTATGAGAAAAAATGTCAATAAGAAATTGTTCTCGTAGGGGGAGCAAATTCATATATAATGTACAAGGAAGGGATGAAATACCATAAGAAATCAATATATATATATATATATATATATATATATATATATATATATATATAAATAAGCGAATACCACGGGAAAATGATAGTATGGAATCCAAGCGCTTTCGTCTTTATTCAGACATCGTCAAGGAGCTACTAAAGTACAATTGGAGAGGATAGCCTCAGGTACAAACAAGATCAGGAATACCAGATGGTTAATTATCAAAAGGGTAAAAATTAAAAGGGATAATCCAGGATTATCGGATATCACACGGTCACAAACTTAAACAGATTCTGACCCTAACCGAAATTACAAAGTATCTTTACAGTCCAAAACATGTAAAAACTGAATATATTAATTTTGTTGCTTATATTTATCTACAACTTTTTTCATTATGAAAGCATCAAGTTTAAAAAGTTGTAGATAAATATAAGCAACAAAATTAATATATTCAGTTTTTACATGTTTTGGACTGTAAAGATACTTTGTAATTTCGGTTAGGGTCAGAATCTGTTTAAGTTTGTGACCGTGTGATATCCGATAATCCTGGATTATCCCTTTTAATTTTTACCCTTTTGATAATTAACCATCTGGTATTCCTGATCTTGTTTGTACCTGAGGCCTTCCTCTCCAATTGTACTTTAGTAGCTCCTTGACGATGTCTGAATAAAGACGAAGCGCTTGGATTCCATACTATCATTTTCCCGTGGTATTCGCTTATTTATGAAGTCACGTGCATCTACTGTGATTTTTTAAGACATATATATATATATATATATATATATATATATATATATATATATATATATATATATATATATATATATATATATATATATATATATATATATATATATATATAATATATATATATATATATATATATATATATATAAGCTATGTGGAAAATCACTCAGAAGTGATTGATCCCAAAGCAGAATAATATTTTTCAGAAATCTCTCCAGAATCTGTAGTAGTGTAGGTAACACAGGAAAATTAAGTTAACATAAGCCCAGGCCTCTGTGCTCTTGAACCCGTTGTGGGGAAGTGCCGTTAGTGGACCTCATACGGTGCACTGTAGGCGTTACTTAAGGTTCTTCGCAGCGTGCCTTCAGCCCCTGTCTGCAGCCCCTTTCGTTTCTTTTACTGTACCTCCCTTCATATTCTCTTTCTTCCATCTCACGTTCTACCCTTTCTTAACAGTTGATTCATAGTGCAACTGCTTTGAAGTTTTCCTCCTGTTACACCTTTTAAACCTTTTCACTGTCAGTTTCCGTTTCAGCGCTGAATGACCTCATAGGTCCCAGTTCTTGGCCTTTGGGCTGAAATCAATATTCAGTTCAGTTCTACGCTCTTGACACCATTCTACACAAGATGTTCGAGAAGGGTTCATAAGAGTTAAGTAAGGAATCTCTAGAATCCATTCTGATATCCTTTGGTTGTCTGTAGTTCATCCTATACGGATATTAGTCACCTGAATAACTATCTCAGACGTGATAACCTTCGTGGTTATAGACTCCTTTGTCCTTAGATGTTGTTAGTAAGAGCAAGCCCTCTTTGTTATCTTTGTGGTCCACTGTAAGTAGTATAATCTCCAAATGGCCCAGTGTAAAGACGAAAGGTCTCTCTCTCTCTCTCTCTCTATGTATATGTATATATATATACATATGAATTTTTATCCCATCACCGTGATTCATATACATGCATCGAGCTACAAATGTCCTATAATATCCAATTCGCTCTACCGCGGATTTAATATATTTTCATATATGTTAACCGAAGGGGAATTTTTTAGTTGATAATATTGTCATCCTCTCTGTGTGTGTGCGCGCGCGTGTGTATATGCTATATATATTTATGTACGTACATGTGCGTATGAGCACCACTCACAGCTGACTGTTTAGAAGTGCCAGAACTCTGTGTTTAGTCCGCTGATCAGCAATATCAGTGAGAGCCAAAGTTCGCGGGGGAAAAATATTAATGAATTTTTTTTGCGTGTTTCTTTTTTCCAACTTTCGCCCTCTCTTAATTGAAAGATCGTCTGAGAACGACGGTAACTTAATAGGAACTTTCTCGGACACTTTCTGGGCCATAAAACATCGGGAATTAGTCGACTCATTAATAGTTACGCCGATTCCCATTCCGACTCATTTTTTTAATCGTTCGTTCGAGGAAGTTGGAACGGCTGGAATGATTGAGGTTTCTGCGTTCTGCGTTCTATTATATTTTGAACGATTATTGTTTTTCGTACAGTTTTATTTAGTTTTAGCTTTCTGAAAAGAAAACTACTGTACCGGCTTTTGTCTGTCCGTCTAAACTTTTTCTCTCAGCCCTCAGATCTAAAAAAAAAAAAAAAAAAAAGACTGTGGCTAGACGGCTGCAAATTGGTATACTGACCACCGAACCTCCAATCATCAAACCTACCAAATTGCAGCCCTCTAACCTCAGTAGCTTTTACTGTATTTAAGGATAAACTTAGCCATAATCGTGCGTCTGGTAACGATTTAGGCCAGGCCACCACCGGGCTGTGAATTAAGTTTCGTGTGTGTCGGTTCATGCAGCATTATACCGAGACTATCGAAAGATAGATCTGTTTTCGGTGGCCATGATTATTATACGGTTTACAGAACATTTTCTTTACTTGTTGTTTTTGAAGGAACATCGATCAGAATATTAAAGATACAAAAAATAAATAACTTGTACCGCTAATATATTGTTGTAGTTGTTCTTGCTTTTGTTGTTCTTGTTGTGGGGCGGGGGGTAGGAAAGGTCTATGGAGGAGCCTAGAAAGGTCTGAATAAGGTATTTCGCGTTGAGTTAAAGTTACAGGAATGTTAGGATAGGATATTTATTATTTGTTTATTAGAATGAAAATGTAAAAAATAAATAACGCGTATGTTAAACACTACAGTACAATTATTTATGATAAGATATAGCGTATTTAATTTAATTTTCGTTGGTGAAAGAGCACTCTACTTGACCGTAGATTTTAGCACGTACTCGAGTAAGCTGGAGGTCATATCATGCCTTGTTTTTATATGGCAGGTTCAAACTGGCTCTAGGACCACACAAAACTTACAATTTTTGAAAGTGGGTGGAGGAATACATTCTGACAATTGGTGAAAGGGTGCAAGGGCCAAAAAACGGTTAGGAACCACTGTTGCAGAGTATCAACAACTGAGTCGCTTTGGCTGGAAAACTCATAAACTTGAGAGAGAGAGAGAGAGAGAGAGAGAGAGAGGGTTACACTAGGTCGTCAAAACAGGGACGAATAAGTGCTCTCAAACCCTAGGCAGTGTTACCACCTTCATAATGCGCAGAAGCCCTTAAATTTGTCATGTTGAGTTCCATTGCTAGCAGGCAGTTTTAACGTCCACACTTCGCTTTATTTTTCTCACGCGCATAATCACTGCTAACAGTAATGACGCCGCAGGTAGAAAGCTGGCATTACAGGACAGTTATCAAACAAACGAGGAAGTAATTCCGTGATCAGATGATTAAAAATTTCCCAGCAGCAACCGATAAGCAACGAAAAACGCGGGCGTTTGCCTTTTTTTTCAGTTGCGCATTCTTTTGTTTTTTCGCGAGCCCCCACGGGGGAAGGCTAATACTGAAATCTGGAAACATAATGCGAGATAAAATGGCAACGCGAAGGAGGAAGGGAAAGTTGCATTACTCCGGTTGCTCATTTTCCAGAATGACTGGCATATCTGGAACAGGGGCTGGAAAAATGCACGCAGCGCTTGAATAAAAATCTGTACACCGAAAATATATCGCGAGCGGTAAAAATTCCTCCCTTTGAACATGTCAGGAAACTCCTCAGTGCTTTTGTAAAAAAATCGTCGATTTTTATACAGAATTTTTATTTATTTATGATTTTTTTCGTTCTTTTCTTTCCCGTGAAATTCCGTGATATTACATCGTAGCAAATATATTTGCATTTTCTTTTCGTCTCAGCGTTTACTCTTCCTGAGTCTGGGACTCCTCGTATTTACCCAGACATATTTATCTCGCATAATGAGAATAACTGAGACTAGTTCTGCTTTAATGTTGTTTTCAGCATAAAATCTCTGGAATATTGCAGCTTTGCATTATTTATTTCATATTTTCACTGGTAAATACTCCTAAAAGTTATGAGGACAAAGGTAAGACTACTAACTCCACTTCCATGTATAATTTGAAACCCCCAGAGCTCTAGCTATAGATCTAGTATGAGAGCATTAGCAAGGTCATAGATTCTTAAAGGGAACAGTAAAAACTTTTAGAGAATTCTATTTAGTAACATTCTCTTTGCTCTCAGATTTATTTTATTTTTTTATTTTTCATTTTATTTTTTCAGTGCTTTGAGAAACAAGAAACTCAACTTTGAAAAACACACCCGGTGAGACAGACTGACAGGAACCATTTGCATTTTGTAGGCCCTCCGAAAGAAAAGTCAACCGATATTTTTCTTCTTCTTCTGTAAGAGGTATCTATATATATAATATATATATAGGATATATATATATATTATATATATATAGATATATATATATATATATATATATATATATATATATCTACATACATATATATGATATATATATATATATATATATAACTATATATATATATATATATATATATATATATATATATATATATCTATCTGCACCTTTCAGTCGTAAACAGCTATGCACAAATTTAGGTGTTTTTGCGGATAAACGAGCCTCTTATCTTATTAAATGCTTCTCTTTAGCGTGACTGTAAATGCTTCACACGAAACCTGGTTAATGGCGTTGCACAAGGTCTCGTGCCATCTACTTATGTTAGCTGTCACTAGTACTGTACAGCACAACAAAGAAAGGTGGTCTACAGATAGCTCTGGAGTTTATAACATTGTAAGCAAAGGTTTGATGAACTTGAACATGATTTCTAAACAGTTGTCTGTAAAAAATTAACTTTACGCTTGCAAATTCCTTTAATTCAGGAATAAAAGGAGTTCCCACGACTGATTTGTCTGCTTAAAAGATACGAGTGGCTGAATAACGTCTTACGTATCAGAGCCAAATAGGTAGTACCATACTTTAACAGCAAATATTTATGCCACAGCTCAGTTTGTGAAAGAGTAAGTGTCAAGTATACGTTCCTTTCCTTGGTGTTTACAGGACTCCTGACAGGTCATGACATATTGAAATTACGAAGGACCATTGTTTTGCTGATGAAGCACAAGTCTAGCCATGACATATGGCATCCCCGATGGATATTTGGCACATTGTCACGCCCAGTGGCAAGTCTTAAATGTTTAGTTTTACTTTTACAGAAAGTGATCTTTATTATATTATATTAGACAAATCTGCAAAATTTATCATAAAGCGTGTTGGCAATGGTTAGAATGGTACTACGAATTTCAGTAGTCCTTACTGAAAAATACCAGCAACAAATATTTAAGTATGAATTACACATTTCCTAAGGAATTTAGATAATGTTTACAAGAACACCTTTAGTAAAAAATAAATAAATAAATAACAAACTAGAATTGTTTTGGAAATAGCTCGATTCTCTCAGTGTTGTCTAAGTTCAAGTTGGTCAAAATAAAGTATGAGCAATCCAGAGTTTACTGTTAATAGTTTACCGTCCTAAATGTTTTAGGAATATAATTAGATCCAGCCTTTAAGTCTGTGTACCATCACAGACGACACCTTTTCAGCCTTTCCTCTATACCGTTCTCAACCTTTTTATTGCCACGCCCCCTCTAAGAGTTGGTCCTTACCTTCACAACCTCCTTGCATCCGAGTAAAATTCTCTCTCAGATTTAAAGGAAAATAAAGAAAAAAAAAGAGAGCGAGAGAAAAAAGAGAGGGGTTTCGATGTATAAAGAGGGAAATAAATAATTAAAAAACAGGGTTTACCCAACGAGTCTAACTAAGGTGGTAGAACCATAGGAGACTAAAGTCATTACTCATTAGTTCCTCACTCTTGATAAGAAAATAACGAATATAATAAGAGAATTTAAAATTTTTCCTCAGGGATCACGCCTCCCTGGATATTGCTGATGCGCCACCCACCCCACCCACCTAGAGAACCACTGCTTGAAGTGCTTCATGAATGCATGTTGCACTGGAAACATGGTTTAAAACTTAAAAGTCCCATGAAAGAAAGTTTAGTACTAATTTGTTAGCGCGGGAAAAAGGCCTCTTCTGATTGGCTGAGCTACCGGTGAGTCTATGTCGTAAGGGAGTTACAGTGTTTGCCTTTGAAAAGCTCGTAAGATTTACTTGTATTTTAGAGTGGTTTCGCAGTGATAGTACGGTGCTCACTGTCGCGATATCTTCGAGACGATGACTCACAGTGCCTTTTCGCGGTGAGAGTCATCCAGGTATTCCTGGAACCTCTGGAAGTGACGATAATTCCAGGTTTTCGCGTCGTCTTTCCCGTGTCCCTGTACAGCGAGGCTAGACCTACCAACCCAGAGTCAAAGTAATAGGGTCTGCTCAACTCGGCAGTGGGGGTGGAGCTAATGTGACGTCAGAAGAGTAACACTGCTCGTGCTTCTTCATTGAATTACTTATGGTTTACACGGTCAAACGGTTCGTCGAACGCGGTTCGACAAACGTGTTCGAAGTGATGTTCGAACGTGTGAACGGGGTATTTGGTTGTCGAACATGTTTGTCAAACGGTTCGAAGGAAGTCTGTTCAGGTCTGACTTTCGTGGGCGGGGCTTCATTGTCCACAAACCGTTTGAATGTAAGAATGCGCGTCGAACATCAAACTTCAGTTGTGCTTCGAACCAAGGAGTCACCAGATCAACTTAGGACGGAAATATGGGGGACAATAATGGGAAGAGGAACGAGAGGGAGGTGTTACTGCAATTCATACATACTTGCAGAGATCATCCAGCCTTATGGAAAGTAAAATCAAAGGAATATTCTAATAAGATAGCCAGAAGCAAGGGGATATCAGCTCTTCAGGACATATTAAAAGAACTTGATAGTCCTTTTGAAGAACCTTGTAGAGAGCAGCACATGTTTCTGGTATGATTGATGATAAAGAGCTGGTGGAAATGATAGCTGAAAATTTCAGATCATTAAGAGACCTGCCTGTTGCTAAACAACGTAAAGTGACACTCAGTCTTTCATGTGGAGTTATGGCTTCTCTCATAGATGTATCTTCATACGTAATGAAAGGGGTGACACGCATCAGTAGATCAATGTATGTTTCTTCATCCATCCGCAAATAATTACGCCAGTCATCTGGCTCTAATTTCAAATCAACAAGCTAGTTGGTGTGAAAGTTGATCTCTTTTTAGCAACCAGTCCTTCGTCCACTTTGATCGTCTTTTTCTTCTTCTTAGTGCCACCACTAAGCCAATGGCAATCAAATCGTCCTGGTCGATAGGCATAAGGGAGGCGGTGGTAACTTTGCTACAACGAGAGTCACAATGAGGTTTGATGTACAATTGGTGCGACTGTCTGACACCTCTTCGAACCGTTTGACAAGCAGGTTCGACAACCGGGTTTGACGAACCGTTTGATCGAGTAAACCGCAAGAAGCTTTAGTTTTTATACATTTAATCCATATCGCATGGTTTTTTTTTTTTTAAATCTTGATAAAACCTGTAAAGAGGTCACATGCTTGATGTTTTTTAATACCCATTCAAAGTATATAGGGTCTGCTCAACTCGACAATGGGGGCGGAGCTAATACTGTGATGTCACAATAGTAAAACTCCCGTGTTTCTCCACTGAATTACTTAAAGAACCCTTAGTTTTTATACATTTCATCCATATCACATGGTGTTTTTCATAAAATCTTGATGATAAAATCTGTAGAGGTCACATGTTTGATTTTTTTAATACCCATTCTCTCATTTAATCACCAAACCTTGTTTTATTGCACAAAATATACCAGTTTGAACACACATAGCTACTCCAGCTTTCTTCATATGTTTATTCTTTCCTTATTTATTTACTTACCTATATACTGATTTGCTGTATTCTCTTCAAGTCCATTTCTTTTAACATGACAACTCTCTCTCTCTCTCTCTCAGGTAGTAATATTATCAAGATTTTAAATAATTCTCAGAAAATTTATTTAGTTCTGTCACTGTGTTCATACCTCACTTTGAAAAGCAACTTTTTTATGACAAAGGTTAGAATGATAGATTAATTATATTTTCCAAATCTTATTGTGAATACTTATTGTTATGCAATAAATACAAAGAAAATGTGGATACAAGCAGTGTAAAAAATGGCAGTTGCATTTGCACGACTTGGCCACAAAAAGGAAAACAATATCAAAAGTATAAGAATTACATCATATACGATATAAGGTATCAGAGGAATAAATGATGAAGAAAATGATACAGGGAACACATTTCCTGCAAATTTCTCATTATCACTTCATATCACATAAATATACTTCCGAACACATAAGTTTACATATAACACAAACTGTATACATAAAGGTATTAATTATGCATGCCTCAAACGATTATAATATTTTCCAAAAAAGTACAAAAAGGTATTCGTCAGTCTGGCTGGATGTATCTGATGACGTTTCACAAGGGGCGGGGCTAGATTTCAGATCTCCCACGAACGCTTAATTTTTTATAATTTTTGCGTGCGTAGATAATATTTTCTGTGCGCAATTATGGGTTTTAAAATAATTGTAATTGTAATGTGTCATATACCAATTGAAAGGACATTCTTTGTACTTTTACATGGTATATGGCAAAATATAATAAGATGAAAAATTATGTAAGAAAAATGTGGTAAATATTTACATAAAATTTTAAAAATTTGATCCGTCTTTGACCTAGAATTCCTCGAAAATTTCTGAGAACACCTATCAGTTTTATTTATGCATTATATAGTAAATTTTATCAGCTTTCTAATTCATTTTTCAGTTTTTTTCTATCATCATCCCTTAGTCAGATACGCTACGAAACGTGAATGTATGTAGGTTGACGGATGAAGTAATTGCACATTTTTGTGTGCGTAGATAATTTTTTCTGTGCGCGCTTGTGGGTTTGAAAGTAATCGTAATTGTAATGTGCTATATATCATTTCAAAGAGCATTCTTTGCACTTTAACGTAGTATACGGCAACATGTAATAAGAGAAAAATTTATATAAAAAAACGCCATCGCAAAAATAGTTATATGAAAATGTTATCGTAAATATAGTTTCATAAAGATATGGTCCTTTTGTAACTGATGACGTTTCACAAGGGGCGGGGATAGGTTTTAGTACCGCCTCGTGAGCAGACCCTGTATATTTTGACTCTGTACCAACCCATGTTGGAGGGAAGTGTCAGTATGGCGGTATGTTGTTAATGGTAGCAGCATTGCCGGTCCTGACTATGTTGAGGAGATAGTAGGGCATGCAGGAGGGGCATTTGAAGCCGAGGAATCTGGCTTCTTGTTGGATTTAGATCTACCCCACCTACTCCCTAGGCGCCACACGTCGTTATAGACCTAGTGTCAACGCCCTTGCCCGCCCACCAATAAACTACGCCTCCCTTCATTCACGCCCCATCCCCGACAGTGGATTATGGACTATAAATATCAAACTACCACAAGTCCTCCATAATCTTCCACAGCAGCTACTTTGAATGGTGAGTATGCTGATTAGACATGATATTTCCTCATTAGGCCTACTGTATCGTTATTCTGGTTATTATTACATTTTGTTATTTTTAAATACTTCTATCATTTTTCTACGCAGCTCTTAATGAACAGACTGGGAAGAATGTAGCGTGATGGTTTTCAGCTTACTTGTAGGGGGGCGGGGCGGACCCCTGAGGTTAGGTTAGGTTCAGCTTCACTACCACACAGGTGCACAGGCACGAATTAATGAATGCAAAACCAGACATAGCCTACGAAATAGAACAACGTTGTGTGGGATGGTGACCGGTAATAAAATTGCAGGAAAAAATGTCACAATTTTGGCTAGGGAAAAAATCAGGGAAAAAAGTAATTTATGGTGGTAGATAAGTCACAGGAAAGAAATAGTAACAATATTGGCTAGGGAAAAATGTCTGGGAAAAAAGTAATTAATTTATGGTGGTCGGTAATAAAGTAACCGGAAAGAAAAAGTCTCAATTTTGACTAGAATGTCACGGAAAAAAGTAATTAACTCATGGTGGTCGGTAATAAAGTCACAGGGAAAATATTTCTTAATATTTCTTAGGGTTCACTATCTTTATGATGTTTACATTGTTTAACTTATTTTATTTTTTTAAGGTAATTCCCAACAGGCTTGTACTAAATACTAAACATGCCGCAAAGGTTGATGCATACTGGACTAAAAGAAGAAGAAGAAGAAGAAAAAAAAAAAAAAAACCAACGGGCCAGTACCAAACATGCATACCGGGTTAAAATCCTCTGGGGTCAATATTGAGTAAAGATTAATGGGACTTTTTTTTCTGTGACTTTTTCCTATTGCTTTTTCTAACTTTTTTTTAGCTGTGACTTTGTTACCTGCTTTTTTTTTTTTTTTTTCTTTTTACCTGCATTCGTGTGGGATATTGTGAGTATGCATATATGGGTTCAAGGGACACTGTAGTGCCATCGTGGTTCAGCAAAGTATTTCATAATACATATAATAATTAATATAATTACTAATGCTTAAATTAAAATGAACTGATGATAAGGAAATCATGAAAAAACCAACTAGATAAGTTTTCGGTATTGACTATACGTATTGTAAACCCCGTTTTCTGTGTTTCCCAGATATGCGAGCCTGTTAATGACGTCGAAAGTGGTCGTTTTCTTTGGCTTGGAATTAAGAATAGTCAAAATTAGTTCGTAAACTTTTTACTCCATTGAAAGCCCTTTGATCCACTTTCAAAGAATATTCAGTATCCTGAGCCGTAATGTAGGCACCTTGAAAAAGAGGTTGGGAATGGGTAGCGGACAGGGGGAAGGCGGGGGGAGGGGGGGGGGGGGGGGGGGTGGGGGATTAAGCTCTCCGAAAAATTAGAAGTGGTAAGGAAATATGGAACGAGACCTGTCCTTCATTTTCCTTTCCCGGGAGGGCGTTCGCAGGTCTTTTCCTTTACTAATGCATTTGTAATGACGGTTATTCTCGTCCTGTTATCTCTCACCCCTTCCTTTCTTATCCTGTATTTACTTCAACCTTTCTGCTCCGTCTTCGGTGCATAAGAATTTTTTTTTTCTTGTGTCAGAATTATCAGAGAAAAATTGCGCCACTTCAGTTTTCTGTTAATAAATACAGTGGTATTTTATGTATTTATTATTTTTAAAATAAAACCATATCGCATATCGTACTAAAACTTAATTCTCTTACTGTAGACGCAAATACCGCTAATCTTCTGTTATAATGCGGCAGGATCTAATAAGAATTAAGGTTGAGAGAGAGAGAGAGAGAGAGAGAGAGAGAGAGAGAGAGAGAGAGAGAGAGAGTGTTTGCGAGCTGGGGAGGAGTTTGATACTCATTGATATGCAAAATACTCTTGACTTTATTTAGCCTAGCCCGCGCCAGGGGGAGGTGAACGGGCATTAGCCTACATAATTCTTATCGGTTATAAATGACGCCTCGTCTGTTTGCATCATGCACGCGTTAAGAATTTTTATAAGGAAAAGGAAACTGGAGTATTTATCCAATAACAGAATACAAAACGTATACTACAAGTATCGATTTCGGCAAAAGATTCGAATGCCTTCGAGGGGGAACCCGTCTTTGTTTCGTACCCGAAATTTTTAGTTTGATTCCCGGAAATCAGCAACACACCTTTAGTGGAGTCCCGACTGCCTTGCTTCCCCCATGACGCCATACAATATCAAGGGCATCATCCATCGATTTGTAGTGCTTTAGAAACGGCCGGAAAGCAGCTGAATTTATTTGAAGAGTTAGCGTCTAGTAAGAGACGCCGGGTGTGCCATACAAACCTTATGAGGCCTAGGCCGCTGTTAACAGTATACGCGGAGAAGTGGGGACGAAATGGCGCCGCCACTGCAAGAGGGGGAATTCTTATTAAAGGGTTAAACAGAATTCGCGCAGAGATAATCGTAAAAACTTCAGTTTAATTTCGTCACAGGTCGTTTAATTAGTAATGGCAGCGTCATCAGCGGTGAAATATTAGGCGTTTTATTTGACAGTTTTCGAATCAGGGTCAAATACGATTCCTCTAGTTTCCACACGATCAAACCATTGCTTTCACGAACAGTAGGTACTATGTATCTGCCTCTGCGTCATTTATTATGAAAAGTCTCTTTCGATGTTTTTTTTTTTCAACAAACTTTGAAACTCAATTGAAATTTAAACATGATTTAGATATATATATATATATATATATATATGAATATATATATATATATATATATATATATATATAGTATTTATATATATATATATATATATATATATATATATATATGTATAGTATATATATATATATATATATATATATATATATATATATATATGTATATATATATATATATATATATATATATATATATATATATGTATATATATATATACTATATATATATATATATATATATATATATAAATTTCATTTACTCCCATTCAGTTCTTTAAAAAAAAGTGCAAGGTCTCTCATTGGTTAAATTAAATCATACCGCAAGGATAGTCTTAACATCGGAATCATCTAATTGTTTTCTGTGGGTTCCCCACGAACACCCTCCCCCCCCGCCCCACCCCACCCCCGGGTTGGGTGACAATGCCGTCAAGGCGTCACTCAAGGCTATTTGCAGCGTTCCTTCGTCCCTCAGCTGCAGTCCATTTCATTCCTTTAACTGTACCTCCGTCCATGTTCTCGTTTTTGTTTTCCATACTTTCCCCACCCTCCTTTCTTTCCTCCTGTTAGCCTCTCAAAACCTTTTGACTTTCAGCGCTGAATGACCTGATGTGCCCCATTGTTTAGTCTACGGTCTAAATTTTATATTTAATTCCATTCCATTATTATAGATTCCACTACGATATACTTGTTATAATTTAACAATTCAAGTGAAATTTGCAGGTGTGTTCTGTGTTATAGTTTTCCCACTCATACATTTAAAGACTGTTAGGCCTTGAATATCTTTGAATAAATAACAGCTATTAATAAGAGGTCCTCATTTAAACAGGATGTTTACAGTACAAGTAGTGTGAAGTTAGAGTACTTTTATTCGCAAAAAAAGGAAAAAAATTATATATTGTTAATAGAAGGAGAAAATGACTTGGCAAATACCCAAGGGCAGAATTTCTCCAAGCATGTACACACACACAAATATATATATATATATATATATATATATATATATATATATATATATATATATATATATATATATATATATATATATATAACTTACGAGGTCAAAATTACGCTCTTGTAAACAGTTGGAGAGAACTCCTACCTGGGAACCGCAACCTAGATGCCATTGTTCCCTTTTAGTGCCACCCCTGATGTTAGCTGAAAATCAAATATCAAACTCTAGGCAAATTCAAACTCCCTCTATTACAAATATATATTTTTTATTTCCCAAAAATAGCTAACATGAAAATTGAATAAAAGTTAAGAAATGTCTAAGAAAAAAAAAAAAAAAACAAAAAAAAAAAAAAAAAAACGTGAAACTATCATATTCTTCCCAGAATCATACTTAAGTAAGTACCCCCTCTTATCTCTTTCTGTCCAAGAATTCATAGTTTATCAAAAGTCATTACAAGACTAGAGAAAACCCATTTTCCCTGTTCTTTCGAGACAGCACATCACCAGGAGCTCGTTCTTGCAGCTGGAGGATCGTATGCAAGCCTCCAATATTCAACCAGGTTTCCAAAACAAAGCCTCGGTCTAATCATCCCCGAAACCTGTGAAGCCATCTATAATGTCCTTAGGGAGGATTATTTGAAAGCAAGGTTCAAATATAGGTACAAAGTACACAATGATTTTCTATTACAGGAAACGGGGCTCATCAAAAGACCATAACTTCGGAGTGTACGTAGATGCTTTGATTGCAGACATTTCCCTGTAGAATTGTGTCTTCAGGGTGTGCAGCTTTTTAGTAATGTCTTCAT
This sequence comes from Macrobrachium nipponense, assembly GCF_015104395.2. Taxonomy (NCBI): domain Eukaryota; kingdom Metazoa; phylum Arthropoda; class Malacostraca; order Decapoda; family Palaemonidae; genus Macrobrachium; species Macrobrachium nipponense. Next base: position 10,382,616 of record NC_061094.1, on the reverse strand, counting down.
TCCGCAGTGTACAGTTTACAAAACTCGATAACTCTGATTTTATGGTTTCCAAGCTTGCACTCCTGATGTTTCTCATCTTGTAATGCTTGCATTGGATGTTCCTTCAGTAATTCAATAAAACGTATTGTGCCTGTCCTTGTCCACTCAAGGGGTTTGGCGGGTGGTGGAGAGCGGCCGTCCTTCCCCTCTGAATGATGGTGCAACACTAAGCTGAGTAATGAAATAAATGGCACTGATTCATCAACACGTCGGTGATGCGGCTTCGTGTTGAAAAACTCTTTTTTTCAATGCATCCATCTAACACTGCGAGCATCATGATGCATAGTGTGTACGGGGCTCAACAGACATACGGATACACGCATGCTAACATACATGTAACTTGGCAACCTTTCCTGTGGTTATCTCATGTCTCTGGAATGCATCAACGACCTCGTTTATGCATACGGCGTCTTTTCTATTTGTTTTTTATCTCAGCATCTCCGAGGAATTCAGCGTTTGCACTTGTCTCTAACCGGCAAGAGCGAAAATTATCAACCCCCACTATTTCAATATATATTTATCTTTTTCCTCTACCGGTGCCTTAAGATATATATATATATATATATATATATATATATATCTATATATATATATATATATATATATATATATGAGACTGGTAAAAATGTTGTTACAACGAATTCCATCTAATAAAAGGAGCCCATAAAGACACCAAAATATAGAAAGAAAGTACTATATTTCGGAGACTGCTGTCTCTCTCTTCAGGTAGGCGATGAATGAGAAAAGTTACAGAAAAGGTGGTGTTTATACCAAGAGATCCATCCACAGTTAAGCCATTTTTAGGTCACCCCCACTGATAATTCCTCTTTAATCCTCTTAAGCATTGGTTGAAGGAACTTTTTATCAATGACATATGAATCCCAGGCACCTTTTTAGATGGTCATTACCTGTCTTTTGTTTAATCAAGGCCGATTCTATCATCTGACTTTTGTATTTACAGTGGCTGCTATGAATTATATGTGATAAATTCCAGATTATTCTGTGGTTATGGTTATTTATATGATTGAAAATGGCCGAGTTCTGTTGTCCGTACCTAACTGACCATTTATGTTGTATTAATCTCTGGGGAAGTGATTTTCCTGTAAAACTGACATAAGATTGGTCACAGTCCAGGCAGGGGATTTTGTATACCCCCGAGTCTTTGTGGATTGTGTTTTGTTGGAAATTAATCAAAGATTTGGCAAAGGTATTTGAGTAGGTAAAGGCAAAAGTGTTAGATTTTCTGAGAGTCTTGGTCACTGTTTTAATCCTGTCTTAAGTGTGGAATTTTTATTTTATTGTTGGGTGTCTTTCTGGTCTTGTTTTGAGGGGGTCGGTAGAAAATTGTTTGCTTTATGAATAGCTTTCTCAATTGTATGGTCAGGATACCGTAAAGAGGAAAGCTGCATACAAATTAGTTCAAATTCTTTTTCCAGGAAATCTGGGGAACAAATTCGTGAGGCTCTTAAGAATAGGTTGCTGGCTATGCCTTTCTTGATAGGAATATCATGATAGCTAAAGTAGTGAATGAATGAAAGTGAGGAAGTTGTTCTTCTCTTTATGGTAAATTTGTATTCTGTCGTGTCTCTAATTATTAAAACATCAAGAAAAGGTATTATGTTGTCTGTTTCCCATTCAACTTTAAATTTGATGCTGAGCACTACTACTTTTACTTTTGAAAGGAACTCATTAAAATTGCCCCATCTATTATCCCAAAATGTTAGAATATCATATCCTACATATCTCATCCACAACATGTTTTTGGGTTTTATTGCATTTATTACTGTAGTTTCAATGTATTCCATGTATAGATAGGCTAAAACAGGACTTGAAGGATTACCCATTCTACACCCAAATTTTTGCTTATAGAACGAATGAAAATATGTTATTAGGTACACATAATTCAACTAACTTTATTATTTTGTCTAGCACCAATGGGAAATGACCTGAATAGGGGGCTAATTTTTTCCTCAAAAACTGTAGAACGTCCTTTACTGGTACTTTTGTGAATTGGGAATCTAAGTCAAGGCTTAAAAGTTTTATGTTGCGAAGTGGTATATGTGCTTCTCTGAATTTGTGACAAAAATCTTCCGAATGTTTAATGTGACTGGGAGAAAAAGTGCCTGAGAAAGGGAAAAGGAGGCCAGCTAACCGTTTAGAAATGTTATAATTGACAGCTCTGGCACATGAGATGATGATGGGTCTCACTGTGTGTGTCATTCCATGAGGAGCAGTGTGAGAGGGCCCTCCTGACGAAGGCGCGATGGTGGAGCGCTTATAGCTCTCAGGGCACTCACTCTCACCACTCATGCACATTCCCAGGTTCGTCATTCCTGGAATGACACACACAGTGGGTTGGAGTGCGCTGCCCAGGTCCTTGTCGACAACAGACACATCAATCGTGCCACTGACGAATTGAGAAGGAAAAATATGGAAGCATGATACCACCAGGAATCCCGCCCCAACGTTCCAGAACCCATCAAGCTTTTCTACAAAGGGCACTTCCACCGGAGGTATAAGGAGGACGAGTAAGCATCATCGAAGAAAACGTCAGCCCCCACCAACCCAGACAGTAAGATTAAGCTCGTAATATATTATAAAACGAAGAAGACGAGCAACCTGGTGATGGGAAACAACCCTTTGGGCCCTCTGGAGGATCCCTTGAAGAAGATGAATGTGGTTTACCGAGACATGCCTGGTCCGAGGATGCCTCCGCAAATACATAGGTATGACCTCCATACTTTTCTCCAAGAGAATCTCCTGTCACGCCCAAGAAGGAGCCATATTTAACCACACCAAGACTGTCCACAACAAACGAATAAAAATAAATTATATTATCCGTAATATCGAGATAATGGACAAAACAAAAGATCCCCGACGTCTGCACCTCCTGGAAGCCCTCCATATAGGAAAGGAGAAACCTAATTTAAACATCACTTGGTAAACGTTTCTCCTTCCCACCACCACCCGGAGAGCAGCGAACGACCCCTCAACAATGCCAGATAATAAGAAGCCCCCACAGGATGATAGGACTCCCACTAGACAGAATTCCTGACGTCCATCCCCAGGCACGCTACTATGCTGCTTGCACGAATGAATTTCTACGACCATCAATGCAAGATCCATTACTTTGCCCAAGATTAGCCCAACCAATGAGAATTTATCTCTAGGTTTGAGCTGCTATAAATACCATCACGTAGACTCTCTTGCTACAGTCCTTCTACTAACTAGTCTAGAATATGACATGCAAAGAGGTCAAAATGTCACTTGATACCAGCTATACCAGCATCAACACCAGCTGTAAAGCAAAGACGACCCCAGCCTGGAATTGAATTATGCCTGATGAATAATACTTCAGCATTTTTATCGTTTTTAGAAATTCCCAATATGTGAGGCAGATTGTAAGAAAAATAGAAAAAAACAATATATAAAATCAAATTACTTTATCCGGCCATTTTCTTTAACAGTATTTGCCTAAATGAGGTCCTTCTATCATACACATACCTATACCCATACCCGTATCCATACTTATACCCATAACTATACATATACCATAACCATACCCATATCTGTACCGTGCCCATACCTATACCCATCCCCATATCTGTACTATACCGATGCCCATATCTACCATACCCAAACCGATATCTGCACCATACCCATACCTATACCTATACCAATACCCTTACCCCTAGGGGTCCCACCAACATTTGGCCGCCCCACCTTGGGGAAGCACTTTTGCCAAGCAGAAGGTTGCCCAAGATCTGGTACCATGCTTCTTCGGAAGCTCTCTTGGGTGAACAAAGAGCTTTTTGGCCCAAAGTGATTGCCCAAAAGAGGCAAGTGTCCCACCAACACTTGCCCCCCCTTGGGGAAGCACTTTTGCCAAGTTGCTGGTTGCCTAAGATCTGGTACCATGCTTCTAGCTCAGATGCTTATTATCGACGTGGTCGGGGACCTCCTGGTTGTGGAGGTGGGCCTCTTGGAGGCCCATATCCAGGTGGACCGGGAGGCCCATATCCAGGCGGACCCAAATTGCTGGTTGCACAAGATCTGGTACCATGCTTCTTTAGAAGCTCTCTTGGTTGAACAAAGAGCTGTTTGGCCCAAAGGGATTGCCCAAAAGAGGCAAGTGTCCCACCAACACTTGCCCCCCTTGGGGAAGCAACTTTTGCAAAGTTGCTGGTTGCCCAAGATCTGGTACCATGCTCTCTTGGGTGAACAAAGAGCTGTTTGGCATCGTTGCAGAAACACTCGCAAACTTATGTTTACTATCAATATCCCTTTTGTTTACAAATAACGCAATAAAGATGGTAATTCACTCGGAAAAAAATCAGCGATGTGACCCTTTCTGAATTTAGATGAGTACTAAACCAGGTAGTCTGACTGACCGTAGGTCTAGGTCAGTCGGACTGCCTTTGCTTGGGAAAACCCTGATGACGTTAATCTGCAAGGCCTTCTCTCTCGGTGGCCATGGCTCTATTGTGACACTACGAGACATGACGTCACTCGACGCATTTAGTGTGAACGCACCCTTAGGCTGCGTTCACACCAAGTGAGTCGAATCGAGTCAAGTCAAGTCAAGACGAGGCAAGACGATTCATGGCTCTTCTTGAATCGTCACATTAATTCAAATGGGAGAGTTTACACCAAGCGAGTCAAATCATGCCGAGTCGAGGCGAGTCAAATCGATTCAGAGTCAGTGACTCGGGCGGACCCATGTTTTCATCAGTCACGGCGAGTCCACTGAGAGGTGAGCACTATGAATCTTTAGGGAAATGGACAATCTTTCCTCAACTGAAAGCGCACGTCAGTAATTGGCGTTTTGCTTTCTTATGTAGGGTGCAGTTAGTAACTCCACTAACATTTTAAATTGTTCTCGGGATTGTTTATCAAGTCTGGGAATAGATGTCCAAAACTTCCAAACTCTGGCCTGTTGAGCTTGATTCTGACTTTCTGATTCAGTCAGTGGGAACGGCACTCTGATTCATAAAGACTCGAGTCACATGACTCGTCTAGACTTGACATGACTCGACACGACTCGCTTGGTGTAAACGCAGCCCAAGTTCTTTTTTAATTTGCTTTCTTCTTCTATGCTCCTCACTTCAGGCGGTGCGAGCAGAAAGCACGTAGTAATTTCACTAACTCACTCTGCACTCGAATCAATAAGCACTGAGTGGCACTAATGACTTGATAATCACGATGGCCAATTATGAATAAAAAATAGAATCCAAAAAAAGTAGAATAAATCATAAAGCATAAATAATATTAATACTGATGAGTCACTGAGGGGTCAGAGATGTGTATTTCTGGTGATAAAAGTTCACTCTCGACGTGGTTCGGAAGTCACCTATGTATATAAGCCGTTGGTCCCGTTGCTGAATAACCACTGGTTCCATGCAACGTAAAAACACCATACAAACAAACAAACAAACAAACAAAACAATAATACTGGTGAGTACTGCAATGAGAAACATGACCTATTCCAGTGTTGATCTCCTAAAGTGTTATAAATTCCGAACTGCAAGTAAGATAAAATAAAAAGAAAATGGAGCGAAAGTGTTATTGTTATTAGACTTAGCTTTGTGTTTCTGGCAGTATGGCAAAAAAAACAAGTGAGCAGAGTAAAATATTCAATTCCATGGTAATTGGGGGTTTTAATCAAAAGCCACATCGAATACATAATTAACGCCTGTAAACGTTATTTCGTCGCTTGTATAGCCTCTACTAAAAGAAAAAAAAAAAAAAATACACACACACACCCCTGAAATTACGAATGAGAGGAGCGATAAGTATCTTCTGTTATGCATGAAATGGAATGTCCTTTTAAACAAACGTCTCTTGACATTTCTCATGGAGAGGAATTAACTCGTTCGTTAATACGATAAACACGATCCCCGTACTTTACCTCCACTCTCAAGTAGTCTAAGGATACCAAGGCCACTTTTGAAGGCGAGTACGTTTGGATTAAAGTACGTCTAATGTTGTCAGAAATTCACTCGTGCGTGGAAAGCGTCAAAGATAGTATCCCTGACAGAAAAGGCGTTGTCATTTTCTTATGAGGAGGTTGCCAAGAGTGAACTTGAGTGTTTTCTGTCTTTTCCGCGATTATTCAGTTATAAAAAATACCTCGTCTACTGGTTTCATTATCTTCATACCCAACTTAACCTAACCTTATTTTACCCTAACCTTAAAGTGCCAAAAAACAGCTAAATTTCTAAGGGTTAACAAGCGACACCAGCGAAAACTGATGCCCCAAAAACACCAATAACTGATGGACAGTATTGGTCGTTAGTTATTAGTTATTGTTGATTTATTATTATTATTAATTATTATTATTATTATTATTACTTATTATTATTATTATTATTATTTATTATTTCATTTATTTTTTTAATTTCATTTATTTTTTTTGTATTTTTTTTTTTTTTATTTTTTGCTCTATCACAGTCTCCAATTCGACTGGGTGGTATTATAGTGTTGGGGTTCCGGGTTGCATCCTGCCTCCTTAGGAGTCCATCACTTTTTTCTTACTATGTGCGCCGTTTATTATTATTATACTTTTAATAATGGCAATTTTCAACGAATTAATCTTATACAGGGTATTTTCAATTCTCCTGATAGTAATTCGTTTTTCTGACTCAGCCAGGTTGTTGCGTCGGATTTCAATATTCATATTTGTCATAATTAGGATATTTGTTTAAATAATTTATGAAAAATATTTTATATATTCTTTATGAAATATTTATGACAAATATCATAATTATGACAAATATGAATATTGGAATTCGACGCAACAACTGGCTGAGTCAGAAAAACGAATTACTATCAGGAAAATTGAAAATACCCTGTATAAGATTCATTCGTGAAAGAAAAGTGCCATATTTTTCAACAAATATATATCAAAGAGGGTCTGCTCCCTCCATATATTATTATTATTATTATATTATTATTATTATTATTATTATTATTATTATTATTATTATTATTGACGACGACGCTCAAATAAAAAGGCATTTGATATCTAGCTAAAATGCTCCAATCTTTATGGGGAAACCATTTTAGCTCTACATCCGAAATAAAATAAAAATAAAAAATAGCTAATGACGGTCATATGTAAATTGGGTAACGCTGTTTAAAAAATGTAATTGTTATTGGAATGGATATATGATGCTGATGTGACTGCTGCATAGCCCTTGTTACGATGGAAAAATTTTCATTAATTTAAACCCAGAGTCAAATGGATGAGAATATCGGTTTCAGGGATTCTGGTTATGGTAATTTGGCCTGTAGTGTTTTTTTTTTCTTTTTTGGAACCACAAAATTAATGTAAACACATGCGTAGGGGAAAGTTTATTTTTGTTTATAGCCGTAAAACAAACAAAATTGGTGGAAGAGGATCGTTGTGCAAACGGTCGTAAGCTCCCTGTTTTGTAACCTTTTTTATATTTTGACATTCCCATATGCATCATTGTGGGTTTTATCTCGTTATCTCTGTTTGCGGGCTGCTCTATGTTCAAGAGCCCGTGCTGGCATAAGGGCTAGCTTAAAAAAAAACAACAGTTATCTCCGAACAGGCATAGTGGTGCACATAGAAAATGGTATGTGAAGCACAGGTGAAAGCTACGAACATTGAATTCATTTAAATACACAAAACCTTAGGATGAATGAAGACTCCGCCCTTATGTGGGGTAGAGCCATCAGTGCACTTCATGCAGTCTACTGTAGGCATTAGGCAAGGTTCTTTGCAGCGTGCCTTCGGCCCCTAGCTTCAACCCCCTTTCGTTCCTTTTACTGTACCTCCTTTCATATTCTCTTACTTCCCACCCTCTCCTAACAATTGGTTCATAGTGCAACTGCAACTACCTTGAGGTTTTCCTCCTGTTACGCCTTTCAAACCTTTTACCTTAAATTTCCATTTCAGCGCCGAATGACCTCATAGGTCATAGAGCTTGGCCTTTGTCCTAAATTCTATATTCGGTTCGGTTTAATTCAATGATAACTCGGGTAATTGTGAATAAGCGCATGGATCAGGACCACCTATAGAAGCCTTTGACTGGGGTTGAACCTGTTTGTGGAGTGAATTCACTGAGATGCCGAAATATGTTCATGGTTTGTACTGCAGTGTAGGAGCACCCTTTGTCTTCCTTTTTGCAGCAAACCCCAAATCACGTTTCCAAGGACGATAATAAATGTCCAAAAGATACCATTCTACTGTAGTTCTTGATATCTTGAAATGGGCGAATGGGCATCGCATGGTTGCTCTAGTAGTTAGTTAAAAAGATACGATTCATTATCGTTGCTCTCATCTATGGTCTTCTCCCACAATCCCTGAAGATGCATCGCACCGTCATTTCTCCCCGATGGTCACGTGACTCAGGCGCCTAAAAGCGTTGGCTATCTTCTATTGAAACGCGTCCAAGGGTCTTTTAAGTGATAGACATCGACTAACAATCACGTTCCAGTTGATTAATGGAGAAAAAGCCCATTAGAGAAGTTTCGCTAATGGGTCTTTTTTTCTCCTATTGAGTGGGACGTGATAGTTCGTCGATTTTAATTATTAGTAGTAATTAAATGTCAATGAGCTTTCCTGGCTTTGTGGCTGAAGATATAGGAGTGAAACTTAGTGAATGAATGAAACAATAGGGAATTTGAAGTAGTAATGAACTACCAAATACAAATAACGTAAATGCTGAAAAATAAGCGAACGAGAGGGAAGTTTTCCTGAATGAACGAAGTTCAGAATGTGCAGGCCTGTATACCTATAATTTTTGGAAGTCCATATTTTCAAGTATTTCATCTTGTATACACCTATATATGCAATGACAATTTATAGAGAAAAGGTTCCAGTTTTGTGGAAAAAAAGACCCCTACCCCCATCCAGCCCCATAAAAAACTCTGAGAGGCAATGATTCAGAGTTAATGACCTAAACAAGAATGAGATATTTTGGTTCTGTAACCAGTCATACATAACAGGTTCGACAGGAGGGGAAGTTCTTGTCTTCTAATTACCCGCATAGTTACACCAGATTTAATCCAATCGGGTGTAGGTTACTCCGGATGTAGTTGAATTTCAATAGAAATGATATGTGTGATTAGTATTGTGGAAATAAAAAAAGGACGCTTGCATAAATAAGAAAAATTAACATTACCGAACGCACGTACTATATTATATATACATTTTATAATTATATATATATATATATATTATATATATATATATATATATTTGTATATATATATTAGTAGTATATATAACATATATATATATATATATATATATATATATATATATATATTATATATAATTTATATATTACAAAATCCATGTAAGATGGTGAGTGATAACCGGGATTTTGAACAATACTTTCATAGTTTATTCTACATTGTCAAGTTCACAATGAATACTAGAGAAGTTGACAGAGCTTTATATACAAAAACATAAAGGGGTGGGGAGTGTTTCAGCTTGTTAATCTGGGCAGTATGTTCTTTAAGCAAAAGAGACAAGGAAAGAGGATCAAGGGACAGTCCAGGTTGTACATTTACATTCCTTGTTGACGTGGCTTCAGTAAAAATGGACTCCAACAGATTCCTTTTGTGGCCATCATTGACCTTTTGTGTGTGAGCGTACTGGTGAACGTAGGAAATATGATTTTCATCGTGGAGTCCCTGAATAATGGTCTTAAGAAGTGGTAAAGTATTATGTTTTAGCATTTGTACATGAATACTTATTGAGTTAAAAATGGAACTGTCTATCATTATAAGGAGTATTGCTCCACTGAGTGCTGAGAATATCCTCCAAAGTTCTTGACAGAACTGAGTGTCCAGTTCCCATCACTTCAGGTGCTCTTTTCAGTTTAGAAATTCATATTTCTGTTTCAGAGGTTACCTCTTGTGGCCATCGGTTCTAATACAGTTGGGATTTGACGCTTGCACTGATGCACTTAGTTTTTAGCCAACGCTGTTTCCTTGTCTCTGTGATCCTTCATAGGGTTGGCATCCACGTACGCTCTAAAAAAATGATAATCTTGTAGTTGGATAATTCTGATCTCTTTCATCTGTAAACATTTCCATAAGCCTTTATTGTTTTCTAGGGATGTATCGGATATCTACATCAGCATCCGCGGATTATCTGCATTTTATATAAATCCGCATCAGCATCTGCATTGTCAGTTTCTTTACATCTGCATCCACATTAGCGTTGCAAGTAACATCGGCATCCGCAGTTTGAGAATGCGGATATGCGGGTATTCCGCATTTTCATTGTTCAATAGTTCAAACTCCTTTTCACTGGGAACCAATGTAGCTTGATTAGTGCCGGGGTTATTCTGTCACGGTAATGTAACCCTTTTATTAATCTGGCTGCTTTGTTTTGCACTCCTTGCAATTTTCTTAGTGTATATATATATATATATATTATATAATATATATACACACACACACTTGTGCAGAAGATTCATCAGCCTCTCACCGAGTCCCAGACCCACTATATGCCACGTGCCAGATTTTGCAAGTATCACTTCTCAAAACCTTTTTAAATTCGGTTAAGTCAACCCTTTTCTCCTTGATTCTCCTGTAGACTTCTGAATAATACACACCTCATCTCATCTCATCTCATCTCATCTCATCTCAATCTCAGAGAACTCTAAGCATTATTTTTACATTTGGGCTAACTTTTTCCACCATTTCTTTATGTCTCTGCAATTCCCAGAGACTGTCATAGGACGTGGCCTTATTGAAACTAATTAACAGAAGAAATGCCTTGGGATGTGACAGCCCTTTTAGACGAATCACTGATTGCAATAGAGAGGCCTGATTAATCAAAGCATTATGAAGAAAGGTATTCATAGAGTCAGAATTACCTTTCTAAAGTTAATAAAGATTTCTGAAAAATGGTCTAGCTCAGATGACTTATTTTTGAAACATTTAAGAGTACTGAAGAAGATAATAGCTAGTTTGCAGTTTAAATGGAAAGAATGGTTAAAGTAACTGTCTTTTAAACTCTAGCTGGCCGGGCTGACTTGAGTATTATGTCATGTCTTCTCGGGAGTTATAGTCAAGGCTTGGATCTTTCTCCTGATTCGGTGTTTATTCATTCATGAAACGGCCATTAACGGTTAAACCGGCCAAAATCGAATCCTTCGCGGACACCCAGCTGCAGCCCCTTTCATTCATTTTGCTGTATCTCCGTTTATATTCTCTTCCTTCTATCTTCCTTTCCACCCTCTCCTAACAGTTGATTCACAGGGCAACTACGAGGTTTTCCTCCTGTTACACCTTTCAGATATTTTTGCTGTCAATTTCGGTTTCATCGCCAATTGACCTCACAGGTCCCAGCTCTTGGCCTGTTGCCTAAATTCTATATTCTATTCTGGTATTCGCTGAGAGTCCTTGTTTTAGAGATGAAAGAAATAATAATCCTCAACATACTGAAGAAGTGACGATTTTAAAATGCATTTAATGGTAAAAGGTTCATTTTCTTTGTTGGTAGTTCGGAAGATTGACTCGTGGTCGATGGCAATAATTTTTTATTTATATGATAATGGGCCAAAATATATACTTAGGAATCACTTTCTCCATTTTCATCAATATCAAGAGTCCATTTAGTGCGACAAACGCGTACGATGCTTTCCTGCTCTCGTGTTCCAGGATATTTCTGAATATTCCTCTCAGGAGAATGAAAAAGAAAAATAAAGAAAAAAAAAACAACTGACTGACGTCATTCAGCTTCTCCACCCCCCCCCCCAACCCCAAAGAAAGTAAAACAATAGTGAAAAAAACATCATCTTTGTTCAACGCAAAAATCAGACAATAGAAAAAGAATGACGTAGCGAGCCGGGCTCTGCAAAAAAAAAAAAAAAGTAGTTTTTTATTTTATAAACACCGGTGCTGTGATATAGCGATATAATGGTTGTTTCCTAATTATTATACTGATTTCATCTGGCTTTCCAGCAGTCACATATTTTCTGAACGAAAAGATTGGGTCAGTTGTATTATTAATTCAACTGCCACAAAACTAAATCTCTCTCTCTCTCTCTCTCTCTCTCTCTCTCTCTCTCTCTCTCTCTCTATCATAAGATTTTAAAATATATATTTATATATATATATATATATATATAATATATATGTGTGTGTGTGTGTGTGTGTGTGTGTAGTGTGTGTGTGTGTGTGTGTGTGTGTGTGTGTGTGAGTGTGTGGTATAATACAAGGTGTCCATAAAGTCCCAGCACCACTACCAGTATTTATTGCACAGAATGGTACTGGGACTTTATGGACACCCTGTATATATGAAATATAAAAACACCGTATCGTGCATCGCGGTTATCAATTGAAGGATCCACAGTAATACTCTTCTTTAGCAAGACGAAATGTATTTGTAGAAATATTTACAAAGCTTAAAGCTTTCGTCCATCCTTCTGCAGACTTGGTCACCAAATTCTAGTCCACAGAAGGATGGACGAAAGCTTTAATCTTTGTAAACATCTACAAATATATTTCGTCTTGCTAAACGAGAATATTACAGTGGATTTTTCTATTGAGATTTACATATACTAAAATATATATATATATATATATATATATATATATATATTATATATATATATAATGTTTGATTTGAAATCACGAAGAAATAAAAACAAACGTGATGATTATACGAACAAAGTTACAGCCACAAAGGAAAATTGAAACGTTGGCGATGCTTAGTACTTTCGTCTTATTACCAAGACATCTTCATAGCAGCTGAATTTGTCTTGGTGATAAGACGAAAGTACATAGCATCTCCTGTGTTTCAGTTCTCCTTCGTGGCTGTAACTTTGTATATATAAATACAAACATATATATATAGTGTGAGACCGTGAGTTCAATTACTACTGATATCGTCAGCTGCCTTCTGTTGCGATGGTTGAAGCCTCAATAGGCCCTGCCAGTATCTTGCCTCTAGAGACCCTCGGAGAAACCGAACCCTCGTAATATCTGGTGGGGTCAAAAGGCTGAAGAAAAAAGTCTTATTGGATTCACAAAAGACTAATCTTCCAGATATTATCCTTGTAAAGTGTTACGACTGATATATCAAGCCATAGAAAATTTAAATCTGGTACCGTGTCTATGTACACATGCATCTATAAAGGGGGAAAATTAAATATTTTTCTTCCTCTATTTTACCCTTTTTTGGGGGGGAGGGGGCGAACCTAAAAATGTAGGTTCTTGTATTCACTTTTACTCCAATCGTCATTTGAATTAAACTCCCTGTGTTTTCTTCTAAGTTTGTTTTACGAGAATTAAGAATTTGTTGTTCTGAATTCTTAGATTTATCAAGATTTATGATATTGCTTTCAAACAAGTATCCGACATTTTTAGTTGGTGTTGCTTAAAGAAAGGCCAAGAAACCGTTAGGTTCATATGACCATGTAGTGCAAACTTTTGATCATTGTAATTTTGCCGTTTTTACCTTTTTAACTGCTGGTTTCTTCCTTTGCCAAAAATGTTAAAAATTATTACTGTTAGTGCTGGTTTTAGTAACGCTCAGTCTAAGAGAACAGGTTTGTTAAAGAACTCTCTCCATTTGCAAACAGTTTGAATATAACGGTAAACTGCTGGCATCAAGATTAAATCAACATAAATTGTGTACGTGTAAGAAATACGAGTTCCGTCTTTCTATATATGAACAATTTTGATCATGCAGTTATTTGGAAATATTCAAAGGAAATTTTATTTTGTAGAGATATTATTAAAAGAAACATTTTAGAATCTAGCATAATAAAGCAAAAGTCAAGTCGTGTTTTTAATATTAACAATGGACAATATAAACTAGATGACTGGCTTACGAAGTGCACTGTTGACAATTTAGTAACTATGCAATAGACTACTTAGTAGTTTGATTTCCATTCGTAATATTTATACTTTCAGTGCAATTCCTGGCTGTGGACTATTTTCTTCCTGGTTAGACTCTTTAGTTGTTCTATGTTTTTTTCGTTTGTATGTTTACCTTTGAAATTTATAAGCTGTTTTTCAATTTTTACATTCCTATATTGTTCCCTGACGAGGTGTATCAAGAATGCACGAAAGCGCTAGTTACTGCTACGTCTCATTATTTCGTGTTGGCTCTTGATGAATTAGTATATGTATGTATTTATATACATATATGTATACTGTATCTTATATAATATATACTATATATATAATATATACATATATTATATATATATATATTATATTTATATTTATATTTATATATATTATATATTTATTTATTTATATATAATAATCGTTAATATATATATTATATATATATAATTTATTTATGTATAGAATTTATAGATAATCATTAATAATATATAATATAATATTAATTATGATTATATATTAATATTATATATATATATACACATAATATACATATCTAATCTTATATATATATTATATATATATATATCATATATATATAACGATATTAAAACCATGCCAAATTATTTGCAGTTTTTTTTAAAACGTTTTATGTACATTTTGTATACTTTTGATGACACCACGAATGGCGAATATATGCAACCAACTTCACCATCGCTTCATAAGGTTCACTATTATACTTTCTAAGTCTTTTCATCGCAAGGGTCTTCTTCCTTGCTGCATTTTCCAACGTAATTAGATATCGGTTCGTCTTATTTATTGTTTATTGGCTCCCGTCCGTTTATTGGTTTCATTTCCTAATGATTCCGTCCTGTCAGCTCCCCACCACATCTTTTTATTTTTTTTGTTTTTTGCTTGTCATTGATTTTCTATCTGATTTTGACCGAGTCCCCAACTTCTTTCCTTAAAAGGACATTTGAATCTTAGAAGGAATTGTCTCTTTTTGCTCATTCAAGAATTCTTTCTGGTCCTAAAATCTCTCCGTAAAATGGAGATGATGATCGTACTGCCCTTAGAGATAGCATCCCCATCTCCGATATCTATTCCCTGTCTGGTCCTCAAAGATCGCCGAGCATGTATCATTTATTACGTAAACAAAAATTAACATTTGATTTCAACAATAGAGCAAGTAAAAAACGCTTAATCGAGTTTCCTATACAGCGTATGATCAGGGTCGCCGAAATTTAATTTTATGTATCTTTCGGTTGCCTCGGTAAAATGCTGTATGGGCCGCGGACCATGAAACTCTCAGCCGACCGTGGTGGCCCGTGTTGTTGGGTTGGCAACAGCACGATCGTGGTTAACTTTAACGTTATATAAGATAAAAGATACTGAGGATAGGGGGCTGCAATTTGGTATGTTTGATGATTGGAGGGTAGATGATCAACATACCAATTTGCAGCCCTCTAGCCTCAGTAGTTTTTAAGATCTGAGGGCGGTCAGAAGAAGTGCGGACGGACGGAGGGACAAATAGCCATCTCAATAGTTTACTCATAAATAAAACTAAAATAGTCCACTATTCCATCCAGACAAAAGTCTCATTCAGACCACCATTGACACGGCACCTGACAGCCATTGCCTCTGGGGCTTTGAAGGATGGCTTCTACTACGACTGAAACTAACCTTGGCTGTCACTCGGGTGTTATTTTCAATCAATCCTTCCCGATATCCCCAGGAGACCTTTGTCTACAAAACTGTCTAGAATGAACAGAGCACCTCCATCCACGACAGGTTTCCCCCAGGAGCCCTACGTAAGATCAATGATGATATAAAACAATTAACGGTCATGGAGGCTACAAGGAGCATTCTTCATGACAGGTGGTTTGCAGTAATCAATACGATTATCATGATGATGCCAATATGACCATTTTTGGCAAAACCACATGAAATACCGCCAGGACCTAAATTTAAGCCTCAGTGGCGTGGTCGGTATTGTGTTGGCGTATCATATAGGTGGCCGCGAGTTCGATTCTCGGGCATCCCATTGAGGTGTGAGAGATGTGCATGTCTGGTGATAGAAGTTGATTCTCGAAGTCACGTAAAGCCGTTGGTCCCGTTGCTGAATAACCACTGGTTCCATGCAACGTCAAAAGACCATACCAACAAAGAAACAAACCAAGATCCCTGCGCTAGATCAATGATGATATAAAGCAATTAACGGTCATGAAAGCTAAAAGGGCGCTCCTTCATAACAGCTATGGAGGTGGTTTGATGCAAGAAGACGCCAGGTAATCAGCTGGAAGAATCACAATGATGCCAATGTGACCATTTTTGGCAAAGCCACCTGGAATACCGCCATTAACTTTCATCCACCGTTCTGTGTACCATTGTTAAGAGGATATCCTGCGCAAGAACAGAACATTAGCTGTCACTGTAACTTTATTTTCATGAGAGTAAAGAAAATAAAATATTTGACAGCGACGAGATAAGTAGAGGTCAACTCCAGAATAATTATTTTTAATCGATCGAGGTTCACAGTAACGCGTGACCTGAAAATATCTGGAAGGCTTTTGTTTTTAATGAACGAAGCGCAATGAAGAGCTGCCGCTTCTTCGTCCCCACCGTTATCCCTACATTAAAGGGTCGGTTGCCTGATATGCGCCTTCTCCTCCTCCACTGCCTTCTTCTATCAAAGGCATCATCCTCCTCCACCAAACCTCTTCTCTCCCGATCTTCCTTCTCTTTATCTCGCCATCTCATTCTCTGTCGCCGTCTCGATCTTCTTCCTCTAGTGATGGGCGTTGAAGGATAAAACCCTCAGTGGAAAGCAGGACTCTATCAGAGGGTAATGTCCATGACGCTGTGATAGAACCTATGAACACAGATAGAGAGACAAGACATGACTAAAAAAAATAGGAAGAGAGATGATGAAGATGAGGAAAAAGAGAGAGACCGATGAGAGACGGAGGAGAGAGAGAGAGAGGGAAAAACAGTCTTAGATCTGGATAAAGTGAATAAGACCCAAGCATGAAAATAATCACTAAAGGAGCTAAGTTACCGAGAATGTATAATATAGCCAAAAGAAAAAAGAAATACAAAGGGGTTTGACAGATACAAAAAGGAATCGTATTGACTGTACAAATAAGAGAGCAAATTTAAATGTTGGCATTACCTTACTCAATGTATAACGAGTACATGAATCCGTGACGATGCTGGCTACATTATATGTAGACTGAGAGTTTTAGTTTTTATGTTATAAGGAAAAACGAGAGTGGAAATGATGTCTCCTTGTGTATAGCTAGACTGAAAATGATCTTACTATAATGGGTGTAATGTCTGTCAGTCCGTCTGTCATTCAATCACGGTCAAACGGCTGGTCCGATGGCATGAAACTTGGCAGGGTTATAGTGGGGACCCATAAGATGGTTTATAATGGTAATGGTGTTTCATCCTCCCTCCCCCCCTCTACGAAGGGGATGGGGGGTGAGAAGGGATTCCCTGAACGGAGCTGGTTCTGCCCGTGAAAACGAGGCTGATTACGCTTTCTCACCTTTTCTCACCAGACGCCAGGTAGGCCTCCAGGCCTGTCAGTCGTCCTGCTTCAGGAACAGTCTCCATTCTTGGCGATCATCATAGAGCCTCATCTCATCAACTTCCCGCAAACTAGAGCCTCTCCTCTCTACTCCTCTCTCTATGTTTTGTAGCCATCTCATTTTTGGTCTTCCTACCGGTCTCCTTCCTTCCGGTGTCCATTCCAAAAACCGTTATAGGATATCGCTCCTCCTCCATTCTTTTGGTGTGTCCAAACCATCTAAAGTCTGTCCATTCTCTCCACAAAATCATTAGTATCCCCTTCCACTCCCAGTTCTCTCTAATGTCTTCATTCGTAGCCTATCTAGTCTTGTTACACCTTTTATGAGTCTTAGGGCTTTCATTTCAGCTGCTTGAAGTTGGCTTCTAGTTCTTGATGTTAATGTCCATGATTCATGGCCATAAGTCAATATTGGTCTTAAAATAGAGAGGTATATTATGGTTTTCACTTTGCGAGGTATATTTCTGTCTTTCATTAGTGGGTAGAGCAGATACAGGTTGTTGCTGAATTTCTGTATTCGGGTAGTTGTTTCCAGTTTTTGAATCGTTATTTGGTCACTAAACTCTACTCCTAAGTATTTGAAATTTCTACCACTGTTTTCAATGTCTGACCTTCTAATTCTACATCTACGTTACTTGGTGTTCGTGATAAGTGCATGATCTCTGTCTTTATTCTTGTTGATCCGCATTCCATTAGCTGTTAAGATCGCGTTCCAGTTGTTGACGTTTTCTTGGAGAGATTCTGCGCTGAGGGCTATCATTGCATGGTCATCTGCATACATAATGGGTTTTGATGGTCATATCTGCAGCTTCATCCTCACCTAGTTCCCTCATACATTTATCTAAGAACAATATAAAAAGAAGTGGCGAAAGGACGCTGCCCTGTCTTACTCCTGATTTTATTTCAAACCAGTCTTCATTCTCTTGATTTGTTTTTACTCTGGATCTGATGTTTTGATAGGTGTTATAAATTGCTCTTATAAGTTTCTCAGGGATTCCATAGTAAGGGTCTTTTAGGGCATCCCATATTTTCATTCTTGGTACTCTATCAAAAGCCTTTTCTACGATCTATAAAAGCAATATATCTATCCCTGTCCCATTCCCAGCTCTTCTCAAATATCATCTTGAGGGAGAAAATCATATCAGTTGTCCCTCTCCTGGTCGAAAACCGTTTTGCCATTCACCCAGCTTTGGTTCAACATATCCTCTCAATCTAGTTTCAAGTATTCTTTCATATACTTTAAAAGCATGTGACATTAGGGATATTCCTCTATAATTGCTGCACTTTGTCTGTCACCTTTCTATGATTGGGCATATTAGATCTCTTCTCCAGTCTTCAGGTGGCATTTGCCCATTTCCAGAGTATGTCGATTAGCTCAGTAGCCAGATGACTCCATCCTCCCCCATGTTTTTAAGGAGCTCTGCAGGTATTGTATCCACTCCAGGGGGCCTTACCATTTTCTCATCCTCTTGAGTGCATTTTTAACTCCAGTGTTGTTATGTCAGGTTCTTGCATCCCCAACCACATCAAATTCTACATGCTCTTCAAGGTCATTGTTTCCGTTGTTTAGTAGTGTTTCAAAGTGATGTTTCCATCCTAATTCATTTGTTCTCGGGGTTCGGTTAAAAATTGTCCCATCATAGGGTCTTTGATTACATAAGAGGGTGGTTGGCTTCCCTTTCTATAGTTTTGGCAGTGCTATATGAGTTTTCTGGTACCTTGGAGATCATTTCCCAGATCTTCTCCTATTCTTTCCCATGTTTCTCTTTTTGTTTGAGCTTTTATTCTTTCCGTTTCTCTCGACGCTTCTTTATAGTTATTGTGATCTTCCAAATTCAAAGTTTTCATCCATTTTCTGAAGAGTTTCATTTTGTTTGCAACAGCGGCCTTTAGTGTGGGGGTCCACCAAGCAGTTTGTTTTTCCTCCTACCCTCGAACTCTTTTCTTTTGCACTGTATTATTAGCAGCACCCACTACAGCCATTCTAAAGTGTCTCCATTTTTCATTTGGGTCATTGCTATCCTGTTGCATTTGTTTAGCTCTACTTATTCGTTTGATATCTAACTAAGCACTCCTCTTCTCTCATATTCTCTAAAATAAATCTTTCTCTCACTTGGCTTTTAATTGGTTTGGTTTTGTCATCTTTAATTTAATTAAGAGAGCCTGTGATCTAAATCGAATGACACAGAGGGGATGCTTTTTTACATCTCTGACCATATTTTTGTTATTTGTTATTGCCATATCAATCATTGATTTTTCAGTATATGCTCCTAAAGCCGAGTTCCATCGGTACCACGTCCACTTGTGGCTGTCTCTATGATTATAGAAAGAGTTCATAATGGACATCTGGTTTAGTATGGCAAAAATCAATTATGTTTTCTCCTTCTCTATTTCTGTCATCAATGCTAAAGGTCCTAATATGCTCTCTATGCCTGTCCTGAATTGCCAATATGTCCATTCATATCTCCAATTATTAATGTATTCTCTACATATGGGACAGAATCTTTTACTTCTTGTAGATGTCTGTAGAATTCTTCCTTTTCTTCTTGAGGGCGGCCCTGCTGTGGTGTGCATACACCTGAATTATGCTGGCCTTGAAATGTTCCTAACTTTAAGGAAATGCTAATAATCCTATCACATTTGAATTCTAGATGACTAATTTTTTTCACAGCTAGCTCTTCACTCACAATAAAACCTACTCCGTGTCGTGCGGTTCTTCCACCTTTGTAAAATAATTGGTAATTGTTATGCAATAATTTTTGTTCCTTCTCCTGGTAAACGGGTTTCACACAGCCCCAAAATGTCTATTTTTCCTTTTCCCCCATCATCATGATTACCTCCTCCTCCTTACCTCTCAAAGTACTTAGATTAATTGTTCCTAATCTCAAAGATTTATTTCCCCGTCCATGTCCAATAACATTCCAGAGTTCAGGATGTGCCCACCCGGGGCATCCTTTGATCAATGGGTCTGTCCTGAAGTAAGTCGTGCGGTTCATGAGCAATTTATAGCAGCTCACCGGCTTGCTAGGCCTGTCGTGAGCCCTCAGAGCTGTTAATTTGTACCATCCATAAGCCTATTGCTTCCTAAAAGGTCACAGAGGTTCCAACATAACCCCCAAGCAGTCTTATGGTAGGTTTAAGCCACTGCACCTCTACAAGGTTACACAGCTCCTTATCCCAATGTATTGGCTGGCTCTTGGGGACCGCAGTGGTACTGGCCTTGGGACCGCTCGTAGACTTAATTACTTTACGAATTTTCATATATAATTTCTGTATACGTGTTTGCCAGTAACAGTAATAAGGCTAGTGTCCTCCAATAAGAATATAAGCAGATACATCTTTTTGGAAAATGATATATTCTCGTTGCATAACAACAGTGAAATTTTCTCTCTCTCACGCACACACACACAAACACACACACACACTATATATATATATATATATATATATATATATATATATATATATATCTATCTACTATCTATATATATATTATATATATATATATATATATATATAATATATTATATATATATATATATATATATATATATATAGATCTATATATATTATATATATATATCTATATATATATATATATATATATATATATTATAGATATCTATATATCATATATATCTCATATAGATATTATATATATTATATATATATATATATAGAATCGTATATAGCATATATATATCTATATATATCTATATTATACATATATATATATATATCTATATTATATATATCTCTATCATATATATAAATCTATCTCTGTATATGTGTGTGTGTGTGTGTGTGACTGGTAAGAATGTGTTACAACAGAATTCCATCTAATAAAAGGAGCCCATAAAAACGCCAAAATATAGAGAGAAAATACCATATTTCAGAGACTGCTGTCTCCCTCTTCAGGTAGATGAATGAGAAAAGTTACAGAAAAGGTGGTATTTATACCAAGAGATCCATCCACAGGTAAGCCAATTTAGGTCACTCCCGCTGATAATCTTCCTTTAATCCTCTTAAGCATTGGTTGAATGAAAAATTTGTCACTGAGATCTGAATCCCCTGCGCCCTTTGAGATGTTCATTACCTGTCTCTGTTTAATCAAGGCCGATTCCATCATCTGACTTTTGTACCGGCATTTGCTGCTATAAATTATATGTGACAAATTCCAGTTTATTCTATGGTTATGTTCATTTATATGGTGGAAAATAGCCAAGTTCTGTTGTCCATACCTAACTGACCGTTTATGTTGTATTAATCTCTGGGGAAGTGATTTTCCTGTCAATCTGATGTAAGATTGGTCACAGTCCAGGCATGGGATTTTGCTAAGGTGTTTGGGTAAATAAATGCAAAAGGGTTAGATTTTCCGAGAGTTTGGGTCACCGTCTTAATCCTGTCCAGGTGTGGAATTTTTATTTTATTGTTGGGTGTATCTCTGGTCTTGTCTTGAGGGGGTCGGTAGAAAATTATGTTTGCTTTGTGAATTGCTTTCTCAATTATATGGTCAGGATACCTTAAAGACGAATGCTGCTTACGAATTAGTTCAAATACTTTTTCCAGGAAATCTGGGGACCAAATTCGTAGGGCTCTTAAGAATAGGTTGCTGGCAACGCCTATCTTGATAGGAATGTCGTGATAGCTAAAGTAGTGAATGTATGAAAGTGAGAACGTTGGTTTTCTGCATATGGTAAATTTGTATTCTGTAGTGTCTCTAATTATTAAAACGTCAAAAAAAGGAATTTTGTTGTCTGTTTCCCATTCAACTTTAAATTTGATGCTGGACACTAATGCGTTTGATTT
Source organism: Macrobrachium nipponense (assembly GCF_015104395.2). Classification (NCBI taxonomy): domain Eukaryota; kingdom Metazoa; phylum Arthropoda; class Malacostraca; order Decapoda; family Palaemonidae; genus Macrobrachium; species Macrobrachium nipponense. Next base: position 10,360,331 of record NC_061094.1, on the reverse strand, counting down.
TGAAAGGAATTCGTTAAAATTGCCCCATCTAATATCCCAAAATGTTAGAATATCATCTACATATCTCATCCACACCATGGTTTTGGGTTTTATCGCATTTATTACTGTAGTTTCAAAGTATTCCATTTACAGATTGGCTAAAACAGGACTTAGAGTACTCCCATACTACACCAGAATTTTTGCTTATTGAATGATTCTTCGAATGTAAATACGTTATCAGATACACATAATTCAACTAACTTTATTATTTTGTCAAGCGTCAATGGGAAATGATCTGAATAGGGGGCTAATTTTTCCCTTTTATGAATAGGGAATCTACGTCAAGGCTTAAAAGTTTTATGTTGTGAAGTGGTATATGTGCTTCTCTGAATTTGTGACAAAAATCTTCCGAATGTTTAATGTGACTGGGAGAAACAGTGCCTAAAAAGGGGGAAAGGAGGCCAGCTAACCATTTAGAAATTTTGTAATTGAAAGCTCCGGCACATGAAACAATGGGTCTGAATGGAAAATTGTCTTTGGGAGTTTTGGGAAGGCCATAAAAATAGGGTAGTTTAGGATTAATTA
>NC_061094.1:10352267-10354767 GCF_015104395.2 Macrobrachium nipponense | reverse complement strand
TTCATCATTCCCATTTTCTGTATATATTCTGGATAATCACGAATCTTCATTTTGAATAATAGTTTTTCATTAGTTTATTTATTTATTTAGAGAGGGAGAGAGAATTTGGCAATAAACTGGTTAAGAAAATCGGTATGCGCTGGGTGCAAAAGATAAATAAATAAATGAAAAATTTACAAAATAATTAGGTCAAAATAAGTAATGGATAAAAGGACGCTTGTCCTTCCTTACCTTGAAGGGCGATAAGTATTAGTCTCTTGCTCAGGGAGTAAGCCTAAAAACTACTTTGTTGTTGTTGTTGTTGTTAATGATGTTCTTATTCTCGTTGGGGGGTTAGGAAAGGCCTATGGAAAAGCCTATGAAGGTCTGAAAAAGGTGTTTTGCATTGAGTTAAAAATACAGGAATTTTAGGGTAGGATATTTATAATGTGTTTATTATAATGTAAATGTAAAAATAAACAATGTTCTTGTTGAACATTACAAAAAAATTATTTTCAATAAAATATATCGTATTTATTTTAATTTGCAGAAAAATTATTTCTAATAAAACATAGCGTATTTATTTTAATTTTCGTTGGTGGAAAAACGCGTTATTTGACTGTAGATTTTAGCCCACCTCGAGTGTGCTGGAGATCGGATCAGGCCTTGTTTTTAAATCCACTTTCTAGGCAAAAACCCGTAGTATGTATTCGGAGGAATCTAAAAGGAATCTGGACTTCCTACAGACTGTTTATTTGACACGGCTGCTGCCATCCTCTGATTCAGCAACTAAATGAAAACCAATCCAGGATTATTTTTTTTATCGAAGAAATAATTTCTTTCTAAATTCGAAGAGGGCTGCTATCAAAGGACATCTACTGAAGAAGTTCGCTCCTGGATCTAATCAACGACGATTTTTTTAAAAGAATATATAAGCATTTCTCATCCTTGGGAGCAAGAAGGGTCTATGCGGTAATTGGATCGGTATTCCATAAAGCCTTTCAGTTTATTTGGGCAGGGATAAAGTTGCGCTTTTTATTTCACGAGCATCGAAAGTAAAGACAATATTTGTTTTGTCTCGAAAAACATCAAATGCGAGTATGTTCCTCAAAAGTTTGAACACTAAATAATAAATGTTGGAAGATAGATTGATTCAGAGATCCCTTATTTTTAAATAATAAATGTTGGAAGATAGATTGATTCGGAGATCCCTTGCTCTTAAATAATAAATGTTGGAAGATATAATAAGAGATGCCATGCTGTTAACTAATAAATGTTATGGGTTCGTGGATAGGGATCTTGAAGTCAATCTTCATTCCCGTCTCAGCAAAAAAAAAACAAAAAAAAAAAAACAGATATTTTTCACCTTTAAAAATATAATATTTGTGTAGTCCTCTAGGGAAACACCAAATCGTGAAAATATTTGATGACTTGACACACACTTCATCAAAGAAGTTTTGACGCCAGATAACTCAGAATCAATCAATCATCAAAGAAGTATGGAGTCTCTGTTGGTGTCTGTATCAAACACTGGGCCTTAACCCAGTCTGACAACCTACACGTCTCTTGAGAAAGGGTCATCAGATAAGGCCTGAAAGTAGTCGAGTGTTGAGTAAAATACTATGTAAATACTTACAAGTAAGGAAGTTATACTCAGTATATTTGTGGGTTTCTTTTTTTCCAAATGCTGATATATGTTGCGTGATCACCCTTTTATAGATTCAATCAAAGCAGGCGTGACGGCTAGCAAAGTTTTTTTTTTTTTTTTTTTTTTTTTTCTCCAAAGGAAAACAGTTTAAAAGATGGTGCAGGAAATGTCTCTCTCGCGAGCAGCTGGATTGCATTTTTCACCAGATCTCAGATTTCCTGGCAAGGCAACTGATTGAAAAGATGTTATCTGACCTACCAGCAGTGGCTCCCACGGACCCCAAGAGAAGGCCCTAGGGGGTCTGCGACATTTCAACTCAAGAAAAAAATGGTGGCTGTTTTCACCAATTTTACTTTGTATTAACTTTAAAGCAATAAAAAATTAAAAATCACTAAATTACAATCGATCATTAGAACGCAGTAATGTACATCATTTGGAGTCCTTTACGGTCTACCTAAAACACACATAGAAGGAACCCTAATGAGACCAATATTGTCATCAATTATGCTCCGAATTACAAATTAGCTAAATACCTAGTTCCTTTACTAGAACCGTTTGCTTCTAATACCTTAAAAAACTCCGACGAATTCAAATCATATGTTTTATGTCAAGACTCTGACTTATATATGACCAGTTACGATGTTGAATCCTTATTCACAAATGTCCCAGTTGAAGAAATAATCGGGGTTAATTCAGATAAAATTTTTATTAAATCCAATGACACTTATTTTAACAATGATTGTTGCTGGACACTGCATTTTGTTTTTAATGATCATCTGTATAAACAGGTTGACGGAATGGCAATGGGATCACCTCTCGGTCCCACGTTCTCCAACATTTTCATGTGCTCCCTGGAGGAGGACATGTTGGAAA
>NC_061094.1:10342267-10347267 GCF_015104395.2 Macrobrachium nipponense | reverse complement strand
TTTTCTCCTTTTTTCTCCTGTAGACTTTTGAAGAATACACACCTCATGTCATCTCGTCTCATCTCATCTCATCTCGTCTCATCTCATCTCATCTCATCCCAGAGAACTCAAAGAATTTTTTACATTTGTGCTAACCTTTTCCACCATTTCTTTGTGTTTCTGCAATTTCCATTGACTGTCATGGGACGTGGCCTTATTGAACCCAATAAGCAGAGAAGAAAGGCCTTGAAATGTGACAGTTCTTTTAAACGAATCACTGATTGCAATAGAGAGGCCTGATAAATCAAAGTATCATGAAGAAAGGTATAAGTTTCTAGAGTAAACTCTGTAGAGGGGTAGTGCCGTTAGTGTACCATTTTCTTTAACAGTATTTGCCTAAAAGAGGTCCTTCTATCATACACATACCTATACCCATACCAGTATCCATACTTAACCATAACCCATACATATACCAAATTACCATACCCATATCTGTACCGTGCCCATACCTATACCCATCCCCATATCTGTACTATACCGATGCCCATATCTACCATACCCAAATCGATATCTGCACCATACCCATACCTATACCTATACCAATACCCTTAACCCTAGGGGTCCCACCAACATTTGCCCCCCCCCCCCCTTGGGGAAGCACTTTTGCCAAGCAGAAGGTTGCTCAAGATCTGGTACCATGCTTCTTCAGAAGCTCTCTTGGGTGAACAAAGAGAGGTTTGGCCCAAAGTGTTTCGCCAAAGGAGGCAAGTGTCCCACCAACACTTACCCCCATTGGGGAAGCACTTTTGCCAAGTTGCTGGTTGCCCAAGATCTGGTACCATGCTTCTTCTGAAGCTCTCTTGGGTGAGCAAAGAGCTGTTTGGCCCAAAGTGGTTCCCCTAAAGAGGCAAGTGTCCCACCAACACTTGCCCCCCTTGGGGAAGAACTTTTGCCAAATTACTGGTTGCCCAAGATCTGGTACCATGCTTCTTCAGAAGCTCTCTTGGGTGAGCAAAGAGCTGTTTGGCCCAAAGTGATTGCCCAAAAGAGGCAAGTGTCCCACCAACACTTGCCCCCCTTGGGGAAGAACTTTTGCCAAGTTGCTGGTTGCCCAAGATCTGGTACCATGCTTCTTCGGAAGCTCTCTTGGGTGAACAAAGAGCTTTTGGGCCCAAAGTGATTCCCCAAAAGAGGCAAGTGTCCCACCATCACTTGCCCCCCTTGGGGAAGCAACTTTTGCCAAGTTGCTGGTTGCCCAAGATCTGGTACCATGCTTCTTTGGAAGCTCTTTTGGGTGAACAAAGAGCTGTTTGGCCCAAAGTGGTTCCCCTAAAGAGGCAAGTGTCCCACTAACACTTGCCTCCATTGGGGAAGCACTTTTTCCAAATTGCTGGTTGCCCAAGATCTGGTACCATGCTTCTTTGGAAGCTCTCTTGGGTGAACAAAGAGCTGTTTGGCATCGTCGCAGAAACACTCACAAACTTATGTTTACTATCAATATCCCTTTTGTTCTACAAATAACGCAATAAAGATGGTAATTCACTCGGAAAAAAATCAGCGATGTGACCCCTTCTGAATTTAGATGAGTACTAAACCAGGTAGTCTGACTGACCGTAGGTCTAGGTCAGTCGGACTGCCTTTGCTTGGGAAAACCCTGATGACGTTAATCTGCAAGGCCTTCTCTCTCGGTGGCCATGGCTCTATTGTGACACGACGCGACGTGACATCACTCGACGCATTTAGTGTGAACCCACCCTTAGGCTGCATTTACACCAAGCGAGTCGAGTCGAGTCAAGTCAAGTCAAGACGTGGCAAGACTGATTCATGGCTCTTCTTGGATCGTCACATTAAATTCAAATGGGAGAGTTTTACACCAAGCGCTCGAATCATGCCGAGTCGAGGCGAGCTCAAAGCGATTCAGAGTCAGTGACTCGGGCGGAACCACCATGTTTTCCATCAGTCACGGCGAGTCCACTGAGAGGTGAGCACTATGAATCTTTAGGGAAATGGACAATCTTTCCTCAATTGAAAGCGCACGTCAGTAATTGGCGTTTTGCTTTCTTATGTAGGGTGCAGTTAGTAACTCCACTAACATTTTAAATTTTTCTCTGGATTGTTTATCAAGTCTGGGAATAGATGTCCAAAACTTCCAAACTCTGGCCTGTTGAGCTTGATTCTGACTTTCTGATTCAGTCAGTGGGAACGGCACTCTGATTCATAAAGACTCGAGTCACATGACTCGTCTAGACTTGATTTGACTCGACTCGACTCGCTTGGTGTAAACGCAGCCCAAGTTCTTTTTTAAATTTGCTTTCTTCTTCTATGCTCCTCACTTCAGGCGGTGCGAGCAGAAAGCACGTAGTAATTTCATTAACTCTGCACTCGAATCAATAAGCACTGAGTGGAACTAATGACTTGATAATCACGATGACCAATTATGAATAAAAAATAGAATCCAAAAAAGTAGAATAAATCATAAAGCATAAATAATATTAATACTGATGAGTCATTGAGGGGTCAGAGATGTGTATTTCTGGTGATAAAAGTTCACTCTCGACGTGGTTCGGAAGTCACCTATAAAGCCGAATTGGTCCTGTTGCTGAATAACCACTGGTTCCGTGCAACGTAAAACACCATACAAACAAACTAACAAACAAAACAATAATACTAGTGAGTATTGCAATGAGAAACATGACCTATTCCAGTGTTGATCTCCTAAAGTGTTATAAATTCCGAACTGCAAGTAAGATAAATAAAAAGAAAATGGAGCGAAAGTGTTATTGTTATTAGACTTACCTTTGCGTTTCTGGCAGTATGGTAAAAAAACAAGTGAGCAGAGTAAAATATTCAATTCCATGGTAATTGGGGGTTTTAATCAAAAGCCACATCGAATCCATAATTAACGCCTGTAAACGTTATTTCGTCGCTTGTATAGCCTCTACTAAAAGAAAAAAAAAAAATACACACACTGAAATTACGAATGAGAGGAGCGATAAGTATCTTCTGTTATGCATGAAATGGAATGTCCTTTTAAACAAACGTCTCTTGACATTTCCCATGGAGATGAATTAACTCGTTCGTTAATACGATAAACATCGAGTACTTTACCTCCACTCTCAAGTAGTCTAAGGATACCAAGGCCAGTTTTGAAGGCGAGTACGTTTGGATTAAAGTAAGTCTAATGTTGTCAGAAATTCACTCGTGCGTGGAAACGCCAAAGATAGTATCCCTGACAGAAAAGGCGTTGTCATTTTCTTATGAGGAGGTTGCCAAGAGTGAACTGGAATGTTTTCTGTCTTTTCCAGCGATATTCAGTTATAAAAAATACCTCTTCTACTGGTTTCATTATCTTCATACCCAACTTAACCTAACATTATTTTACCCTAACCTTAAAGTGCCAAAAAACAGCCAAAGTTCTAAGGGTTAACAAGCGACACCAGCGAAACTGATGCCAAAACACCAATACTGATGACAGTATTGGTCGTTATTATTATTATTGTTATTATTATTATTTATTTTTTATTTATTTATTTATTTTTTTATTTTTTATTTTTTTTTTTTATTTTTTGCTCTATCACAGTCCTCCAATTCGACTGGGAGGTATTTATAGTGTGGGGTTCCGGGTTGCATCCTGCCTCCTTAGGAGTCCATCACTTTTCTTACTATGTGCGCCGTTTATTATTATTATCTTTTAATAATGGCAATTTTCAACGAATTAATCTTATACAGGGTATTTTCAATTCTCCTGATAGTAATTCGTTTTTCTGACTCAGCCAGGTTGTTGCGTCGGATTTCAATAGTTCATATTTGTCATAATTAGGATATTTGTAAAAGTTTATCAAAATATTTATATATTTTTTATGAAATATTTATGACAAATATCATAATTATGACAAATATGAATATTGGAATTCGACGCAACAACCTGGCTGAGTCAGAAAAACGAATTACTATCAGGAAAATTGAAAATACCCTGTATAAGATTCATTCGTTGAAAAGTGCCATTATTTTCAACAAATATATGTCAAAGAGGGTCTGCTCCCTCCATATATTATTATTATTATTATTATTATTATTATTATTATTATTATTATTATTATTATTATTATTATTATTATTGACGACGACGCTCAAATAAAAAGGCATTTGATATCTAGCTAAAATGCTCCAATCTTTATGGGGAAACCATTTTAGCTCTACATCCGAAATAAAATAAAAATAAAAAATAGCTAATGACGGTCATATGTAAATTGGGTAACGCTGTTTAAAAAATGTAATTGTTATTGGAATGGATATATGATGCTGATGTGACTGCTGCATAGCCCTTGTTACGATGGAAAAATTTTCATTAATTTAAACCCAGAGTCAAATGGATGAGAATATCGGTTTCAGGGATTCTGGTTATGGTAATTTGGCCTGTAGTGTTTTTTTTCTTTTTTTTAACCACAAAAGTAATGTAAACACATGCGTAGGGGAAAGTTATTTTTGTTTATAGCCGTAAAACAAACAAAATTGGTGGAAGAGGATCGTTGTGCAAACGGTCGTAAGCTCCCTGTTTTGTAACCTTTTTTTATATTTTGAAAACTACATTCCCATATGCATCATTGTGGGTTTTATCTCGTTATCTCTGTTTGCGGGCTGCTCTATGTTCAAGAGCCCGTGCTGGCATAAGGCTAGCTTAAAAAAAAAACAACAGTTATCTCCGGTACAGGCATAGTGGTGCATCATAGAAAATGGTATGTGAAGCACAGGTGAAAGCTACGAACATTGAATTCATTTAAACACACAAAGCTTTAGGATGAATGAAGACTCCGCCCCGTAGTGGGGTAGAGCCATCAGTGCGCTTCATGGGGTCTACTGTAGGCATTACTTATGGTTCTTTGCAGCGTGCCTTCGGCCCCTGGTTGCAACCCCCTTTCGTTCCTTTTACTGTACCTCCTTTCATATTCTCTTACTTCCCACCCTCTCCTGACAATTGATTCATAGTGCAACTACTTTGAGGTTTTCCTCCTGTTACACCT
>NC_061094.1:10314767-10332267 GCF_015104395.2 Macrobrachium nipponense | reverse complement strand
GTAGTCATCTTCATGTCGAATAGAGCAGTGGTTCCCAAACGGGGGTCTGCGGCAACCCCCCCCCCAAACCCCTTCTCATTCCCCCCCCCCCGGGACAATAGTTGGTCCGCGATACAATGAAAAAATTAATATTTTTTCAACTCCGGAAAAAAGTAGTGGCTTTCTTTTCACCAATTTTACTTTGTATTGAATTTAAAGCAATCAAGAAATATTAAAAACATTTGATGTATTTACTTTTACTTACTTTGTGCACGAATATGCTAATATTAAATGTATTACATTGTACTGGGTATCTGGGTATGGTAATGATGCCTTTTGATTGGATGGGGCCCTCGGCTGGGGCTCATCATATCTGGGGGTCCTTGGTATGTATGGTCATGCTTGGGAACCAATGGAATAGAGAACATATTTATAAACACACACACACACACACACCTGCCTTCTCCGCCCGCTCTCTCTCTCTCTCTCTCTCTCTCTCTCTCTCTCTCTCTGCAGAGCAAGGAAAGACAAAGAAAAAAGTCCATCTCAGAGGAGAGAATAAGGTCATTGTCGCTGTACTTAGCGCTGGGAATAAATGTTTGGCATTTTCTCAAAACCCATTGTCTGCATCGGATATAAAAGATGGCGTGTGAATTGTTATTTGTTGGTAATGGGGATTTTGCAGTGGTGGCCTTTCTCTCCAATTTCTATGAAGCATTTTCTAGTTCTGGAAACGCTCGCTTTCGCATTTCTCTCCTCCCCTTGAACGAACCGACTCTGAGGAGGTAATTGTTTTAGAGCATATTTCTGTAACCACAAACATATACAGATAAGTAGTGTCAAATATAATGTCAATCTGAAAAAATCCTCAGTTCAGGGTTATAGTAGATTCAATCATCTAACCGGTGGCATCTGCTGTTTAGGACAGTCCCTTCAACGACGATCCTGATTGGCTGTTGATAATCCCATCACAGGGCTGGAAAACACTCAGTCTCTCTCGAGTGTTCACTTAGGCAGGATGTCATGTGCAAACCTCCTGAGGAATACGTCTTTCAAAAGTATCCTTCTTGAGAGACGGAACATACATCCTGACTATGTGAACTCTGTCGAGATACTGAGAGTTTCCAGATCTGTGATTGGCTTATCTATAGTAAAATCTGATAGGATACTAATTTCCGTATGTTGATGGATTTGTGCATCTATTTTCATGTAACGGAAATCAGTTTTATTGTCATCTTATGGATACTCTGAATGATATCATTTGCGTATAGCCTGTTCCATAAAATGCAAGCTTTTTCTGTACATATTCATTAATTTTTGCTTACTCGCACCGAGTAAGCCTACGAACTACACACATACACACATATGTATATGGTGTATGTGTGTTGCGGTCTCTTAAGTCTCATTGATCAATTTCCTTAACATACATAACTGAAACTTCATAATATCCCCCAAAATAAGGGTCATGTTAATTATGTTTTTCCATAAAAGATCAGATTAATATCCACTAAATCCACTGGAAAACGTCCTAAATGTAATGACTTTCTTCGAAGCTGAGATTTCGCGAAAATATGCGAGGCTAACTACTTTCCATTTCTGTATATTATTACTTTTCCATTGACGATTTGAAGTTTTCCTCATATGAGAATAAAAAGATCATTTCGCCTTTTGCTAGTTCCTCGTTGGACAAGTGGTTTTCGCGCTCTGCTACCAATCCGGTGGTCCGAAGTTCGATTCTCGGCTCGGCCAACGCGGAAATCGGAAGGGAATTTTATTTCCGGTGGAAGAAAATTTTTTCTCGATTAATGTGGTTCGGAATCCCACAATAAGCTTGTAGGTCCCAATTGTTAGGTTTGACCAATTGGTTCCTAGCCTCGTAAGAATATCTAATCCTTCGGGTACTAAGATATACTTTTTTTTTTCGCCTTTTGTTTTATCTAAACAGCTCATGACTACACCTTACTATTTCATTGCTTTATTATTATCACCATTGTTTTTTTTTTTTTAGATAGATAGTCTTTACCTGAAAGATATGACCAAAGAAATTCCCAACACCACCTCCTCCTCCTCCTCCTCCTCCTCCTCCTCCTCCTCCTCCTCCTCCTCCTCCTCCCAACCTTCAGCACGAATTACGAGAGCTAATCCTGCATTGTAGCACCCAAAGTGTGAGATGCGGGTCATCGCCAAACTCGGTTTTAAAGACAGAGCCTCGCTTGGGTTTAGGCCAGGTTTTCATTTTAGTAAAGCGTCAGACATTCGTCTCACAATCTTCTTCTTCTTCTCTTCTTCTTCTTCTTCTTTATCAATTGATACCACAGTGATATTTAACAGATGATTAAATTTATATCGTTGTTGACTGCTTTAATCTGGTCTCTTCGTTATTCCCATTTTCTGTATATATTCTGGATAATCACGAATCTTCATTTTGAATAATAGTTTTTCATTAGTTTATTTATTTATTTATTTATTTATTTAGAGAGAGAATTTGGCAATAAACTGGTAAAGAAAATCGGTATGCGCTGGGTGCAAAAGATAAATAAATAAATGAAAAATTTACAAAATAATTAGGTAAAAATAGGTAATGGACAAAAGGACGCTTATCCTTCCTTACTTTGAAGCGCGATAAGTATTACATAGTCTCTTACTCAGGGAGTAAGCCTGCAAACTACTTTGTTGTTGTATTTATTGATGTTCTTGCTGTTGTTATTCTGGTTGGGGGGTTAGGAAAGGCCTATGGAAAAAGCCTATGAAGGTCTGAAAAAGGTGTTTTGCATTGAGTTAAAAATACAGGAATTTTAGGGTAGGCTATTTATTATAATGTTTTCAATGAAACATGTCGTATTTATTTTAATTTGCAGAAAAATTATTTCTGATAAAATATAGCGTATTTATTTTAATTTTCGTTGGTGGAACAACGTGTTATTTGACCGTAGATTTTAGCACGCACCTCGAGTGTGCTGGAGATCGGATCAGGCCTTGTTTTTAAATCCACTTTCTAGCAAAAACCCGTAGTATGTATTCGGAGGAATCTAAAAGGAATCTGGACTTCCTACAGACTGTTTATTTGACACAGCTGCTGCCCTCCTCTGATTCAGCAACTAAATGAAAATCAATCCTGGATTATTTTTTTTATCGAAGAAATAATTTCTTTCTAAATTCGAAGAGGGCTGCTATCAAAGGACATCTACTGAAGAAGTTCGCTCCTGGATCTAATCAATGAGGATTTTTTTTTTTTTTAGAATATATTAGCATTTCTCATCCTTGGGAACAAGAAGGGTCTATGCGGTAATTGGATCGATATTCCATAAAGCCTTTCAGTTTATTTGGGCAGGGATAAAGTTGCGCTTTTTATTTCACGAGCATCGAAAGTAAAGACAATAATTGTTTAATCTCAAAAAGATCAAATGCGAGTACGTTCCTCAAAAGTTTGAACACTAAATGGAGCATTTTTTGCAGTCAACGCAAATTAAAACTTCACATTGAATAATTAGCTTTATACCTCATTTTTTTACGAAAGTATCAGTGGCTTAATACACATTCACATTGTTTTAATTTATCCTATTGGCTTTAGTGATCCTACATTTCAGTGAAAATGCTAATATCAGAGAAAAGTTCTTTCAGCTTTGGATGGTGTTCTTAAGAGAGTAAAATATGCCATTGCTGTTTCTAAGAGAGACAGGAAAAACAGAATCAGAGAGGGACCTCAAAGTCTTGGTATCAGATTGAGAGCAATCGCTGAGCCCATTGATACCAAGGCTACAGCAATTACCAGTAAGTGTAGGAAGAGGTGATATAACAGGTGTTATGAAGGTGCCTGAGTAAAGAATTCTTATATTGATCAAACAAATTGTCTTAGATTCCATCCTATTGAGAGGAAGGCAAAAGATTAAGCACCACGAATAAGTAAGCAATATTACCGAGAGGAATGGAATAGTCCAACAAAGTATTCATGGAATCAAGCAAATATTGTCCTTAGATGTGTGATTTAACAACGTTTAAAAAAGATTTCATCTGAAAGTGGAAGGTAGATTGATTCAGAGGCGCCCTGTTGTTAGATAATAAATGTTGGAAGATAGATTGATTCAGAGATGCCTTACTGTTAAATAATAAATGTTGGAAGATATATTGATTCAGAGATCCCTTGCTGTCAAATAATAAATATTGGAAGATAGATTGATTTAAAGATCCCTTGCTGTTAATTAATGTTGTGGGTTCGTGGATAGGGATCTCGTAGTCAATATTCATTCCCCTTTCAGCTAAAAGAAAATATTTTTCACCTTTAAAAATATAATATTTGTTTGTGTAGTACTCTGGGGAAACACGAAATGGTGAAAACATTTGATGACTTGACACACACTTCATCAAAGAAGTTTGTGACGCCAGATAACTCAGAATCAATCAATCAATCAATCATCAAAGAAGTATGGAGTCTCTGTTGGTGTCTGTATCAAACACTGGGGCCTTAAACCCCAGTCTGACAACCTACACGTCTCTTGAGAAAGGGTCATCAGATAGGGCCTGAAAGTACTCGAGTGTTGAGTGAAATACTTCTGTAACATACTTACAAGTTCAGGAAGTTATGCCTGTAAAGTTTGTTTGTTGGTTTCTTCTTTTCCAAAACGCTGATCTATGTTGGCGTGATCACCCTATTATAGATTCAATCAAAGCAGGCGTGACGGCTCGCAAAGTTTTTTTTGTTTTTTTTTTTCCCAAAGGAAACCAGTTTAAAAGACGGTGCAGAAAATGTCCCTCTCGCGAGAAGCTGGATTGCATTTTTCACCAGATCTCAGATTTCGTGGCAAGGCAACTGATTGAAAAGATGTTATCTGACCTACCAGCAGTGGTTCCCAAACTGGGGTCCGGGGACCCCAAGAGAAGACCCTTTTTTCAACTCAAGAAAAAAAAAGGGTGGTTGTTTTCACCAATTTTAATTTGTATTAACTTTATTGCAGTAAAAAAATAAAAATCACTAAATTACAGTCGATCATTAGAATACAGTAGTGTACATCATTTGGAGTCCTTTACGGTCTACCTAAAACACACAAAGAAGGAACCCCAATGAGACCAATATTGTCATCAATTCATGCTCCGAATTACAAATTAGCTAAATACCTAGTTCCTTTACTAGAACCGTTTACTTCTAATCAACATACCTTAAAAAAGTCCGAAGAATTCAAATCATATGTTTTATGTCAAGACTGATTTATATATGACCAGTTACGATGTTGAATCCTTATTCACAAATGTCCCAGTAGAAGAAATAATCGAAGTTATTTTAGATAAAATTTTTATTAAATCCAATGACATGTTCGTTGCCTTTTTAAGAAATTGTTGCAGTTAGCGGTGCTGGACACTGCATTTGCTTTTAATGATCATCTGTATAAACAGGTTGACGGAATGGCAATGGAATCAACTTTCGGTCCCACGTTTTCCAACATTTTCATGTGCCCCCTGGAGGAGGACATGTTGGAAAACTTCCCTCTTGGTTTATATCCTCTTGTGTATAAACGGTTTGTCGATGACACCTTTGTTCTTTTCAAATCAGCTTTCCATGCTGATCAGTTTTCCCTCGTACATCAATGAATTACATCCTGATGTCAAGTTTACATTCGAGAGAGAGAGGAAAATAATCGATTACCATTTTTGGATGTTTTGGTGTTTCGAAGTGTTGATAGTTTTAACACTTCCGTTTTTAGAAAAAAAAAAACTTTCTCCGGTTTGGGTTCAAATTTATATAGTGCTTGTTTTTATGATTCTAAACTTAATTCAATTTTTACCTTGCTCCATTTGGCTTACAATCTAACCTCTTCCTGGAATTCGTATCATAAAGAAATATTGTTCCTGTATAAATATTTTTCTGATAACTGGTTTCCCTCACATATTTTCTTCAAACATTGCAAGAATTTTCTAAATAAGAAACTCTAGGACTCCCCTTCCATAAGCACTGTTCCACGAAAGAAACTATATGCCAGTATTCCATAGATCCAAGATGACAAATTTAGAAGGGATCTCAAGTCTGCAATTGAAAAACGCTTTAATATGTTGCGAGTTATTTTAATTCTAAAAAATCCCCTTACAGTAGGATCACTTTTCAAATTGAAAAACAGACTCTGTCCCATATTGCAATTTTCAGTCGTGTATAAATATACTTGCCCCAAACCCAAATGTGATTTCGGGACTTACGTGGGATAGATTAATTGATTGCTAAAAGTCAGAGCTGATTCACATAATGGTGTAAGTCATCGTACTGGCTGCAGTGTCCAATCCTGAATTTTCTAATATCAGAAATCATGCAAAAATTTGTAAAATCGCCATCAATTATACCGATTTCTCTGTCTTGGGCCGAACAAGCCGTTTACACGAACTGCTTATTTTTAGGAGTCGTTAATATTAATTAAGCAGTTGGTACCCCAAGATGAACTCACACTCCTCCTCTGTACAGTTGTATCTGGGTTGAACCGGCTTTCTTCGCTGCTTCTCCTTCTTTCCGAGTCACTCAGTCTACAACTTTTTAGTCTAGCAGGTGCTTTTCAAATTCCTTGATTTTTCGTATGTTTTTTGTATATTTGTTGAGACTCCTAAAGTCAAAGTTATATTTCATGTATTTTTAATTTGTGTCGTTTTTTCTTTTAGCCTTGAAGATATTTTTCCATATGCTGTGGCCCGCTTGTGCTAACTCATTTTGTCTTCTGTATATTATATATATATATATATATATATATATATATATATATATATATATATATACTACATATATATATATATATTATATATATATATATATATATATATATAATATTATATATATATATATATATATATAATATAATATATCGTTTGTATAATTACTACTACCGGTTTCGCAGTATCTGTCTCTATAATTAAGTTTGACAAAAACACAGAGATGTTGTGTCTTTAATTTTTAATTTTTAGAGTGTGTGTCTTCGTGATGGAGGTATTTGTTTCTTTTAGTACTGCTTTGTTGCGTCTTTTTCCTATGCTTGTGCACTGTCAGTTTTCACATAACCTTTTGCGTAACTTATATTTGTATTTGTTATTTTAGAAATGCTATGTTTAGTCTTTTTTCTATGCTTGTAAAATACCAGTTTTCACATAAGCATTTGCGTAACTTCTATTCTAATGATTGTTTGTGATTTAGTGTTTTTTCAATTATTGCTTTGTAATAATTGAAACCGGAAGTCGTAACAAATAAAGGATGTTTTATGTATTTACAAGTATTGGTTCTACTCTGTTTATATCAAGACTCCGATTTACACGAGGTATTAAGTTGCAGATATTATTAGACGACGATATGGAATACCATTATCGAAACTACAAATTCAGCGAAAATTTCGATCGTAAAGTTCGCAAAGTTCAGTGTGACATTGATTTCCTCACTTCCTGCTGTTGACAGAATCTTATTCCGAAATTTCTGCGTTTTAAACTCTGAAACCATGTTCTCCAACACTCACGGCTTTACCGAAATTGCCAGCGCCAGTTTCTCGCGAAGAGAAATAAAACTAAAAGGAATTTTAAACACCTCGGTCGTTCAACTTAGGGAGGCTGTATGTTTAATTGAGCATGACAAATTTGTCCATGCGAAGAAATTGAAAAAGCTAGTTTTTACCGATGATGAAGGAGTGTCTTATATAATCGTTATTTTCAACCATTCAAGTAGGGTATTGAATAATATCGAGAGAATAGTACTTTCTAGAGGTGTAAAGTTTGCACTTTCATATGGTAAGCTTGATTTTATTGAACAATTTTGTACTTTTGAAATATTGTTTAACAAACCGATTACTCTTGAATTTTATGACCCCGACAAAAGCGGCATTCAGTATTTCAGAAGCTCCTTGAAGCATTTGGTCAGTCTACATATTTCGATCTTCATAACGATTTTATTCACAGCATTTCCAAGGAAGAGCATTCTGCTTTATTTAGCTTATCCAGAGATAAATCTATAGTGGTCATGAGACCTGAGACCTGATGAAGGCAACGGGGTTGTTCTTATAAATAAAGATGAGTATTTAAGTAAGATGCAATTTATCCTCGACGATCACACTAAATTCGAATTAGTTAAGGATGACATTCCTTCAAAGTTACTCTATGAAGAAGAAAGTATGAACGGTTTTTAAAGAAAGTTGAAGTCTGAGTGTGTTCTGGATGAACTTACTTATTACGATGATTTACTTACATCAGTATCTAAAGCTAAGTTCCTCGTTGGACGAGTGGGTAATGTGTTGCCCCTACTGATTTAGTAATCCAAGTTAGATTCCCCACTCTGCAACGTGGAATCAGAGGAATTTATTAATTAGCTATAGATCCCACTGATAAGTAATCAATTGGTTCATAGCCACGTACGTATTTATATCTAATCTTTCGGGCCAGCCTTAGTAGATTTGCTAATCAGTTCAGTGGTCTGGTTAAACCAAGATTTTTTTTTTTATCTAAACCTGGAGTGGTCTATGGTCTCCCTAAGGTACACAAGGAAGGTGTCCCAGACCAATCATGTCAGTTATAGGTACTTTTGATTAAGGCAGACCTCGGTTATCGGCGGGGGTTCCGTTCCAATCAATGGCTTGATGATAAGCGAAAATCGCCGATGACCGAAAACAGGCGGATTTCGGCGTTTATCGGAGCCGATAACTGGTTAATGGCGCCTCTGTTAGGTATGTAGCAGCGTCGATAACCAGTTAGTGGCGCCTCTGTTATGTAGCGGTGCCAGTACTCTTTTAGAGCACATAAATAAAAATACTTAAATTTCTAATAATTGTGGATTGCCTGGTAGTCGTATCCTTGTTAGTTTCGATGTTAAATCATTTGCTAATATTCCTTTCACAGAAACCGTTGATAAATGCATCAACTTGTTGAATATTATAATAAACAACAGTGACACAATTAGTTCACAGTAGCTACGTCTGAATATCATTTGATGTTTAACACAAAGGTGTATAAACAATAAGGCGTGATCTGACCTCCATCTTACTTAGGGCATGCCAAAATCTGCGGTCAAATAGCATGTTGTTTCACCAACGAAAATTAAAATGAATACACTATATTTTATTAGAAATAATTTCTCTGTACACTTTAACGTGCACATTATTTGTTTATTTACATTTTCATTCTAATAAATAAATCATAAATATCCTATCCTAAAGTTCCTGTATCTTTAACTCGACGCCAGACACCTTTTTCAGACCTTTTTAGGTTCTTCATATGACTTCCAACGGCCTCCCCCCCAAACCAAGAACAACATTAAGTACAAAACAACAACAACAAAGTAGCTTGTAGGCTTACTTCCCGAGTAATCGAAAAGATGGTGTAGCAATGGAATCCCTCTCAGTCCTACTTTGTCCAATGCCTTTTTATCTCATCACGAGGTTGTTTAGCTAGATCATTTTGCTAGATATTTTGATGATACATCTTTAATATTTAGATCTGAAGAACGTGGACCCCTGTTTCTTGATTATTTTAACTCAAAACACCATAGTAAATTCGGTTAGGTCAACCCTTTTCTCCTTTTTTCTCCTGTAGAAGAATACACACCTCATGTCATCTCGTCTCATCTCATCTCATCTCGTCTCGTCTCATCTCATCTCATCCCAGAGAACTCCAAGAATTTTTTACATTTGCGCTAACCTTTTCCACCATTTCTTCATGTTTCTGTAATTTCCATAGAGTGTCATGGGACGTGGCCTTATTGAAACCCCAATAAGCAGAGAAGAAAAAATGCCTTGAGATGTGACAGCTATTTTAGACGAATCACTGATTGCAATAGAGAGGCCTGATAAATCAAATTATCATGAAGAAAGGTATAAGTTTTTGAGTAAACTCCATAGGGGGGTAGTGCCGTTAGTGTACCTCTCGAGGTGCACTGTAGGCATTACTAAAGGTTCTTTGCAGCGTCCCTTCGGTCTTAGCTACAACCCGTTTCATTCCTTTTACAGTACCCCCATTCATATTATCTTTCTTCCATTTAGTGCAACTGGGAGGTGTTCCTCCTGTTACACCTTTCTAACTTCTTACTCTGTGTTACCTTTTCAGCGCTGAATGACCTCAAAGGTCCCAGTGCTTGGCTTTTGGCCTAAACTCCATATTCTATTCCATTCCTTCCATTGCGTCAGGATTACTTTTCCAAAGTAAATAAGGAATTCAGGAAAATGGTCTAACTCAGCTGACTTATTTTTGAAACATTTAAGAGTACTGAAGAAGATAGAAGCTAGTGTATTATGTCATTTCTCGGGAGTTATAGGTTAGGCTTAGTTCTTTTTCCTGATTCGGTGTTTATTCATTCATGAAACGGCCATTAACGGTTAAACCGGCCAAAATCGAATCATTCGCGGACACCCAGCTGCAGACCCTTTCATTCATTTTGCTGCATCTCCGTTCATATTCTCTTCCTTCCATCTTCCTTTCCTCCTTCTCCTAACAGTTGATTCACAATGTAACTACGAGGTTTTCCTCCTGTTACACCTTTCAGATATTTTTGCTGTCAATTTCGGTTTCATCGCCAATTGACCTCACAGGTCCCAGCGCTTGGCCTGTTGTCTAAATTCTATATTCTCTTCTGGTATTCTCTGAGAGTCGTCCTTGTTTTAGAGATGAAAGAAATAAATAATCCTCAACATACTGAAGAAGTGAAGCTTTTAAAATGCATTTAATAGTAAAAGGTTAATTTTCTTTGTTGGTAGTTCGGAAGATTGACTCGTGGTCGATGGCAATACTTTTTTTTTATTTATATGATAATGGGCCAAGAATATATGCTTAAGAATCGCTTTCCCATATTTTGATCAATATGGAGAGGGTCCATTTAGTGCGACAAGCGCGTACGATGCTTTTCTGTTCTCGTGTTCCAGGATATTTCTGAATATTCCTCTCAGGAGAATGAAAAAGAAAGAAAAAAAAACAACAAGAAATTTACTGGAATCGGCAATTATACAAATCACTAATAAAAACAACCTAAATCTTAGTCTGGGAATGTACAATTTGGACCCATATATTTGTAAGATGTTTATGAAGTACCCTAAAAGAAATGAACTACTAATAAATTAGTCCCACTGTATATAGTTATTATCTTTCTTCTCTCTCTCTCTATCTCTCTCTCTCTCTCTCTCTCTCTGGTTCGATATTCTCTCTCCCTCTTTCTCTTGCTCGATATATATATTTATATTTTCTTTCGTCAATAATTTTTTGGGAAAATTTGTGTAAATTTCATGATATTAAATTATATATGCTTCCTTGTTTTTTCAAAATGTACTGTTTTTCTGGAAGAATAACTTGTTTACTGCGTGTATCCTCCAAGGTGTGGCTACCCTCAGGCGTTTCGTCGTTTCTGTAGAGTGAAATCGCCCTTATTTGCTAATCTTGTTAGTGTCAGTTTTGGATATTAAGCCTTCTTTTGACTATATTTTCCTCTGTAAAATCAGTTTGCCTTAGTAAAGGGTCTGAACAGGACCGAAAGTACTCGGCTATTTTCGCTTTTTCATTTTTTCCTTCGTGGCAAAAACCTTTATTTATATATATAGATATATAATTATATATATATTATATATAGATATATATATATGTACTTATATATCGTATACTATATATATATATATATAGATATAGTATATTATATATATATATATATGTATATGTACCTATATATATATATGCTATATATATATATATATATATCTATATATATATAGTATATTATAGTATATATATATATATATATATGTATATATATATATATATATATATAATATATATATATGTATATATATGATATTATAGATATATATATATATGATATATATATATTATATGTTATATGTATATATATATGTATATATATGTATATATATATATATATCATATATAATATATATATCTATATTATATATATATATAGTATATATATATAGATATATATGTATATATTATATGTATATATAGATGTATATATATATGTGATATATATATATGTATATCTATAGATATATATATATATATATGTATATATATATAAATATATATATATATATATATGTATATAATATATATAGATATATATGTGTATTATATATGTATGTATGTGTATATATATATATATATTATATATACGTATATATTATATATATATATATATATGTATTATATATATATATATATATAATATTTTTCTACGGTATATATATACATATATATAATATATATATATATATCTATATATATGTATACATCAAAAGGTGCGAACATGTAGACATCAGAGGGTTACCGAAAGTCAGAAGATCAATTAAGGAGTTTATTATGAGATACGCTTCGTGTCATCCTGACACATCATCAGTCTGTAATGTAAAATCAATTCACATTTATAAAAAACATACAAAGTTTACATGCTATTTTAAAAAAAGGAAAACATAAAATACTAAAGTTATTCATAAAAATAGATTTGTAAATAATATTGGATCGCATAAACGGTTGCAAATGCTCTTTATGACTAAGAAGTGAGCCTATTTTGAGAGGATTAATAGGTATTAAATTAACTTTGAGACTTCCGAACTCTCTTTCAATAATTTTCTTGATACGGTCTCCTAATTTATTTTTGAAAAAATATGGAATAGTGGCGTATATGGGTAGTTTTGGTACATCAAAGGAAGGGGTATTTTCCGTGAAGTTTAAGTTAAGTAATTTGTTTACCATTTTGTAAAATACCTCCGTAGGGTACGAGTTAGTTAAAAAATAATCTTGTAAAGACTCAATTTCAGTGTGGAATGATTTCCAATCAGAAGCATACCTAAATGCTCTAAAGACCAAAGTGGAGATGGCATTTAGTTTAAAATTGATGAAGCACGAACTATAGAAATTATTCCCCATTCCTGTGAAGGTGTGTTTCCGATAGACAGAAGTATTAAACTTATTATTATCTCTGGTTATCTTGATATCTATGAAAGGTAAGCAGTTATCTTTTTCAGTTTCTATGGTGAAGTTTATGTTACTGTGCTGAGTATTCATGAATTCCAAAAAAGCATCAACCTGCCATGCATGTCTAAGTAAAATAAAAGTATCATCTACATAACTCTTGTAAAAAGTTGGTTTAAAAGAACTTGGGCATTCGGCTACAAATTTTTTCTCTAAGAAATCCATAAATACATTAGCAAAAATTGGGGCTAAAGGGCACCCCATGGCCACGCCCTCGACCTGCGAGTACAGAAGACCATTAAAAACGAAAGCGGAATCTTGCACAGCAAGTTCCATGCATGGCAGGGTGATGCCTTTTTGGAATTCGTGAATACTCCGCACAGTAACATAAACTCCAACATTGGAGATACCAAGTAAAATTTGTGCTACAATTGCACTGCACATCCTAGAATGCTGTGATGGTAATGCCAGACATTTAGTGGGTGGATACCCCCTGACCGACACCCTAAACGAGTGGGGAGGGGGAGGGGGAGACAGGATCTCCATCCAACATCGGAGATACCAAGTAAAATTTGTACTACAATAGCACTTCATATCCTAGAATGCTGTGATGGTGATGACAGACATTTTAGTGGGTGGTTTAAACCCTGACAGACACACCCTAACAGGTGGGCAGGGGGAAGGGCAAGCCCTGATATGAATGTCTAGATTAGTATAGTGGGCTACTATTGACCGTATTATACATTATCGTGATATATTTAATAAATATTTTTTATCCTTTCTATAACCTTTGTATTTATCTAACACAGTGTTTCCCAACCTTTGACACTTGAGGAACCCCTGAGACGATTTTCCTCATCCCAAGGACCCCAATACACACACACACACACACACATACACACACACACACACACACACACACACATATATATATATATATATATATATATATATATATATATATATATAAAACATACATATAAGCATTTGTATTAATTACCTTTAGTAAAACAGGGCAAAAATCTCGCACGATATGTTACGATAGAATAAATTATAGGACTACGATTTCTCACGCCATGTTTAACGAAAAATATATACTTATAAATAACAAATAATTAAATAAAACATGAATTAACCAAACAAAAACCTCTTTCAGTTTTCTTCGAAGATTGAAAAAGAAACCCACAAAATCACTTTGTACTTTGTTTACTTCTAAGTATTACATTTAGTTTACTACACACTCGAGTACTTTCGGCCCTATCTGTGACCATTTTCAAGAGATGTTTGGGATGTTAGCCGGGTCAAGGCCCAGCAGTCTTCTGGAACATCTCGTTGAGCTGTCATTTATGTGATGGCTGTTCTGGTTTCCTTGAGAGTTGCCATCCCCTCTTGTTGCTCTGATATCCTGAGCTGATGGTCAATGGGATTAATCCTTGAGGTAAGGGTGTGTGGTCACCAAAAGTCTGTTGGGCAGATTAGGTTTCCTGCCCAACAGACTTTTGGTGACCACACCCTTACCTCAAGGATTAATCCCATTGACCATCAGCTCAGGATATCAGAGCAACAAGAGGGGATTGGCAACTCTCAAGGAAACCAGAGCAGCCATCACCATAAATGACAGCTCAACGAGATGTTCCAGAAGACTGCTGGGCCTTGACCCAGGCTAACATCCCAAACATCTCTTGAAAATGGGTCACAGATAGGGCCTGAAAGTACTCGAGTGTGTAGTAAAACTAAAGTAAATACTTAGCAGTGAACAACGTACATAGGGATTTTGTGGGTTTCTTTTTCAAAACATGAATTCTTATGGAACACCTGGCGATCGTTCACGGAACCCTAAGGTTCTGCGGAACCCCGGTTGACGATGGCTGATCTAACATAAAAATTATTTATTTGTTTCATATAAATAACAGTCATCTGTAGGCCCATAATAATTCAGTCATATTATTATTTGTCAAGCAAGCAACTGACTTCAATTATAGTAGGGCAGCCCGGGCTAGTTGGCTACAGGGGTAGTGGCACACTCAAAATGACTTTAAAGTTTACCAATAGATGACTCTAATACTATACTGTGTAATTGCCACGTGGTTCCTCAATACTAGCAAAATTCTATAGAGATAGAACGTAGGAGCTCGAATTTATGAGACAATTTTTTTTATTTTGATGGTAGGTCAGTAAATATTTTATAACTTTCTGTATTTGCTATAACATCTATACATTCATAAAGATTGATTTTGCAATTATAGCATAGTTTTCCTTATGGTTTAAAGATTCTATACCATTAAAATTAAAAATTAATTCAAGGCTTCTTGGTGTGGACTGGTAAGCGTTTTTGTACCAAACGGTAGGGAGGGGGCAAGTTGGCTCAAAATAAATGGGGCAAGTTGGCACACGTTATTTGATAACAATAGTAAGCCTATTTATTTATATAATTTACGTTTTGTTTCTGGATTTTTGGAAGGATAATGAGATTAGTGTCCTATCATTTTCTCCACATTGTTCTCACAAGTTGCAGCCCCTGGATTTTAGTGTTTATAGACATCTGAAGAAATGTGTTAACAGGGCATGTGATTCGTGGGTGACTGGTAATCCAGGATCAAGTATGCCCATCTGTGACATTCCTGGTAAAGTTTCCTCGGATTTACCTCTAGCTGTCACTTATTCTGATGTTTTCAATTGGTTTAGGATTGATGGAATTTCAACTTTGAATTACAGACTATTTCAAGATTTTGATTTTACGGGTGGTTATGTAACAGATTGAGAGATGTCCGAAAAGACACATGGGCTTCGGATTAGTCAGTCATCAGCGTGATACAGAGATAAGAACTGCTCCTGTTGATCCAGGAGAACGCTCAGCTGAAGAGAGCCTGTGTTTGATATGCTATGAGCAGTGTGGGTCCAGTGCAGGGCATGTAATATGTGGGAGCATGAAGACTATGACGAGGATTTATTTCACACCTGCCACAATTACAACTAGATGATGATCTGAAGTAATACTAATGCCTTATATTTTGTATTTTGGAAATTCAGAGGGTATTTTTGCTATTTGATTTAAATGCAATGTAGTAATTTTCTTCCTTTTAATTATCAATGTGCCAACTTACCCCATAATGTGTGCCAACTTACCCCGTGGGGCAAGTTGGCACGAAAAGTTATTTTTTTCTAAAGCTTATTGTTATCTTATGTTGAAAGCAAACAACAATTATTTTGCTCTATGATAAAGACGAATGTTAACATTTTTCAATGGTGGTAAGAATTTTGCAAAAATGATTGTTTTATATTCGCAATAACCAAAATTGTAAAAAGTGTGCCAACTAGCCCCGGTCTCCCCTACTCGCTTTAGCTTTGTTTACGAGATGAAAATTAATGTAGCGGTGGTTGGAAGATTGGGCACTATAAAGTAGCATATAAGTTCTTATCATTATTAGAGTTATTGCTGTAAAATGTCTATGTACATAACATTTGTTAAATAGAGTTACGCACCCATCAAATAAATAGTAATACATATGAATATATACTCTATAGTCAGGCTACAGATCATAATAATTGCGCTATAGCCTACTCGGTTTGTTTTATCGAAGCAGGACTACCTTCTTTTGGTTTCAACTGACTTTCATGCTAATGAAATCATGGTGGATACATTTTTGTATTATCAGTTTTATGAATGAATATTTTTGTTACTATAGCGATTTTTTTTCGGCTGGTGTAAAATTCGTTAGATATAATCACCTGGCTGAGGAAGGACACAGAGGATCTGTTTTTTAAACAATCTCTCTACACACCAAGTTATTTCGAACATTTCCATTCTCTCAAGAAGATTATGAATAAATACAAAAGCAAACTAGACCCAAAAAAAATAATCACCTAGCATTAATGTAAAGAAAACAAGAGAAATGAAAAATTAGTGCGATTGTCAATTTTTTCTATCGTTAATGTTTAATGAGTCAGTGTTTAGCGAATTGTTAGGGTTTAGTGAGTAAGCGTTTAGTGAATGTTTATGAGTAAGTGTTTGATGAATGTTTAGGGTTTAGTGACTGTTTAATGTGTGAGTTTGTTTAGGGTTTTAGTGAAAGTTTTTGCGAATTGTAAGTGAGCGTTTAGTGAATGTCTTGCGAATGTTAGTGTTTAGCAATGTTAGTATGTAAGTGTTTATTAAGTTTTTAATGAGTGGATGTTCATTCACTGTTTAGTATTTAATAAGTATTTAGGGTTTGGTAAGCATTTAGTATTTAATGAGTGCCTAGGGTTTAGGAATGTTTAGTATTTAAATTAATGTTTAGGATTAATTGAGTGTTAGTGAATGTTTATCGAGTGTTTGGGGTATAATGAGTATTTAGTAAATTTAGTGTTTCAAGTGTTAGTGAGCATTTAGTGTATAGTGAGTGCCTAGTGAGTGTTGGGTATTCAGAGTGTTTTGTGTTATTGAGTGTGTGTGTGTGTTGTGTGTGTGTGTTAAGTGTTGTGTGTGTGTGTGTGTGTGTGTGTGTGTATGTAGTGAATGTATGCAAGTGTGAGTGCTTACTGAGTAAGTGCATTGTGAGTGCTGGTGTTTAGTGATTGTACTACATTACTGTTTAGTTAGTGCTTCGCTACCATATGCAAAGAAAGTCCT
>NC_061094.1:10300641-10314267 GCF_015104395.2 Macrobrachium nipponense | reverse complement strand
TAATCACAAGAAATAGATTCCTCTGGTTCCGCACTGGCAGCAGCGTGGAGCGAACTCGGGCTACCAGATTGATACCAGAGTACGCAACTCAATCGTCCAGTGAGGAACTAAGGGAATATGTAAAATATATGGCTTTTAAATAGAGTCGTTTCCGGTGGAAGAATGAAAAGATGTGGATCCACCCACATAGAAAAACAGATTTTGTGAATAGAGTACTTGACGTCTGCCGCTAACTCCGCCTACTTCCTTTTCCTACCTGTCGAGTGGAGATTTTTAGTTTCCTATGGTCTGCATGTTCGTCTGTACTGTTTGTTTGTTTGTTTGTATGGTGTTTTTACGTTGCATGGAACCAGTGGTTATTCAGCATCGGGACCTACGGCTTTACGTGACTTCCGAACCACGTCGAGAGTGAACTTCTATCACCAGAAATACACATCTCTCACTCCTCCATGGAATACCCGAGAATCGAACCCGCGGCCATCTAGGTGGCACGCCAACACCATACCGAACACGCCACTGAAGCGCTCGTCTGTACTGTTCCCCTCGTACGTACAAGTTAATTTTTATCACTATCCATCTATCAGTCCTCCAAAAACGTGTTAAAATATAACGAAGATGCCAGTCAAAATTCCCAACCAGCGATTCATTTTCACTGTGGTACATGTGCATACATTTGTAGCTTAATGCATGTATATAAATCACGGTGATGTGATAAAAATTCATTATGTGGCTGCGGTAAACGTCCGACTTTGTTAACATAGCAGAGGGGTCTGGATATCGATTCTAATTACCAATACAGGAGTTCGACGGTGATTTGTAAGGACGGAATCGGTATCAACTTATACCTCACTTGTTGGCCGAGTCGGTAATGTCAGTGAAATCCTGATTTCTCCTCTGTCCCCTGGTTCGAATCCACGAGAGGAAGAAGTTATTATCAACTAAAAAAATCTCCTTCGGTTAACAATTATGTGAAAAATATTAATTCCGAGGTAGAACGAATTGGATATTGAAGGACATTTGAAGCTTAATGCATGTATATGAATCAAGGTGATGTGATAAAAATTCATTATATATATATATATATATATATATATATATATATATATATATATATATATATATATATATATATATTTCTCGATACTCCAGGCTGGAAAGTCAAGGCAAACTATCAAAAGCTTCGTATGAAAAAGTATCATTTTTCTATTGGCCAGACAACCTAAGAAAGTAACAAAAGAGAGAACTCCAACTCCAAGCACAGTTTTTCTTACTTGTTTTTGAGGATGTCCTTTCCTCTATTCGAGTTGGTATGGCGCCAACATGAGGTATGGCATACCACAACATAAATTTAGTTACCTGATTAAATGTCAGAAAGTAATGTCTTGAATTGAACTGAATATAGAATTTAGGCCAAATGCCAAGCGCTGGTACTTATGAGGTCATTCAGTGCTGGACAGGAACTGAGAGTAAGTAGGTTTGAAAGGCCTAAAAGGAGAAAACCTCAAAGCAGCTGCGCTATGAAATCATTCTCATGAGAGCATAGGAAGATGGAAGAAAGATAATATGAATGGAGGTAAAGTAAAAGAAATAAAAGATGTGGCAGCTAGGGGAGGAAGGGACGCTGCAAAGAACCTTTAGTAATGCCTACAGCGTACCCCGTGAGGTGCACTGACGGCTCTACCCTCTACGGGGGTATAGAAAGCAAATGTCAGTCTTCATGTACACCTCTCAGGCATGGCCGTGAAAGCGAAAAAAAAAAGGTAGCTACTGCTATGCAATAAAAATCTCGTATTAGACAAGTTTAAACCGACTGTTGGCCATTTGTCTTTGAACAGCAATCAGCTGATTTTGACACATGTGGTAACTATACAGGATAACCAGTATTCTCAAAGATGGGCTACGCCGGAGTCTTTGCACCGTAACTTTCCAGTCTTGATGTTTGAATGACGTAACTTTCAGGTCATTCCAGTTCACTTTCACCTTTTTTGGACAATCATTTTCTACCCATATGCTCTATGTTTTGGTATTTTATTTTTCATTATGCTTTTGACTTGTTTTTCTTGTGAACCTTTACACTGTAATAATCCTTGTGGTCTCTCGCATTTGGTAGTCAGCACTACGCAAAATAGGTTCCCTTTTTAAATAATATAATTAATAACATATTGCAATTGTCGATCACCCGAAAAAAAAAAATGTCCAAGGAGAGAGAGAGAGAGAGAGAAAAAGGAGCCAAAATGACGACAGCGTCATATTTCCATCCGCCAGTTTCATATCGAATGGCTACTGGCCCCTATCGTATAAATTAATTGAGGTGGCCATGCAAGAATTAATTACCTCTTCAAAGACCGGAACTGCATCTGCTCCTCCAGAGTTTCGCCACACACAGGTAATTACGACCCTAATGAATTTCAGCTGCAATGCAGTTAGCGGGGGTAAAACTCCGCCATTTATTTGTTGACCTTTATGCGTTCCAACGAGGACGCTCTCTCTCTCTCTCTCTCTCTCTCTCTCTCTCTCTCTCTCTCTCTCTCTCTACTCAAGTTCCCTCGTGTGATTCACTGGCGTCCTGTCACCCAAGTTGTTACATTATTCATGCCTTCACCGTTTCTGGGAAAGAGGCGATAGAAGGAAATGTTTATAAAAGAAATGACAGGTTCCGATGAGTGAATGCAACTCATAAAACTGACACCAATTCATTTCTTCTCTGATCACCATCTGGTCGTGAGGTTCTGTTGACGCCTTATGTTTTCTTCCCGAAGAACTTCTCCGTTCGCTCATTTTAGCTTGAATCCAGAGATCATATTATATTGGAAATAGATTACGTTTATTCCAAGGAGTGAAATAAGGCCCATAACAGAATCAAAATGTGAAGTGGAATAGAATAGAATATATAGAGTTTAGGCCAAAGGCCAAGCGCTGGAACTGTGAGGTCATTCAGCGCTGAAGGGGAAATTGACAGGAAGGAGGTTTGAAGGGCGTAACAGGAGGAAAACCTCAAAGCAGTTGCGCTACGAATCAATTGTTAGGAGAGGGTGGAAAGTCAGATGGAAGACAGAGCTTATGAACGGAGGTACAGTAAAAGGGATGAAAGGGGTTGCAGCTATGGGCCGATGAGACACTGCAAAGAACCTTGAAGTAATGCCTACACTGCACCGTATGAGGTGTACTGACGGCGGTCACTATCCCCCTTGAGGTACAACTGATGTAGATATAAAGTCAAGATCAATTTTTTCTGTCAATCCTAGCAAAATTCCCATTTATCTTCATCGCGTATCCAGTCTAGTTAAGCAAATACATATTTGAATCAAATATAACCTAGACTGATGATAATTCCTCTATGTAAAATGTACAGCTTTGAATTCGGTGGTGCTGAAACTAATCGGGGACTACACAACAATGGACTTTCATATCCATTGCACTTTATACTTCATAAGGTTTCATTCACTAATCGTAGCCTCCCCACAACGAGATTAATATTTCGTGGTAATGTACAGAGGTACTACAGGGAATATATAGTTACTATTTTTCTTCTTCAAATAATTGGCTCCTCGAAATAATTGAATATCTTAAAATATATCTAAAATTTAAATTTCTTTTTGAAGCATATGGCATCGAAGGACGCGCTACTAAGATCAAGACCATTACCTTCATCTTCTTCCATTTTGCATCCTATCAGAAATATTGAGAACACTTTTCTTTTTGTACAGACTATGATTAGGCTGAATGATCTTGTTGTTGGTGTTGACTGAAGTGGCCTCATGCTAGCATGGGATCTTGCTCGTAGTTAGAGCAGTCCGTAAATGCCGACAGATTCGTAGATGTTCCACCAGAGAAATTAATGCTTGGCTACAGTTTTTCAACCATTATTCTTCTTACACGGAACAGACAAAAGTGTCCATGGAAGCTTTCACAGGACAAAAAACCAACAGAAGAGAGGCATCGTGAAATAATACGACCAAGTAAATAAGCAATAAGCAGCATGAAAATACCATTGAAACTGATATTTGACATATTAGAAATTTATCCGGTAGTTATCCGAACCGGTCGCTAAATATGTCACCTTTGGGTAACTCTCGTCTCCAATTAAACTGCGCTATCAACATCTTGTGACTTAAGCCAATGGTCATTCGTCTCTAGAGCGCCAGAGGGAATTAGTTTCAACATGCAATACCCAACCACATCTCGTTTGCAATACTGGCAGTCAGACAGTTTGCTTGTAGACTTCAAAATGCGCAAAATCCTCTTCTTGGAAACTTGCCTTCCCAGTACTAAGTTCTCGCTGATGAACTGAGAAATACTGAAAAATACTGTTGTGTAAGTTAAAGTAATGAAGACGCTGTGTAAACTCAAAATGGCAAATAAGACACACCGGTCAGGATTGAGAGCCAATTTCACGGAAAACCGCACCGTTGTTTTTGTTGTTGATTAAGCTGGCCTCATGCTAGCGCTGGCTCTCTCTCCTGGAACAGCAAGTTA
The DNA here is from genome assembly GCF_015104395.2 of Macrobrachium nipponense. Lineage (NCBI taxonomy): Eukaryota > Metazoa > Arthropoda > Malacostraca > Decapoda > Palaemonidae > Macrobrachium > Macrobrachium nipponense. Next base: position 10,309,791 of record NC_061094.1, on the reverse strand, counting down.
TAAAAGCATGTTTGCCCTGCAAATCATGTTACATGACATTAAACTAGTTGTTTGTATGGTGTTTTCACTTTGCATGGAACCAGTGGTTATTCAGCAACGGGACCAACGGCTTTACCTGACTTCCGAACCACGTCGAGATTCGGGAACTTTTATAACCGGAAATACACATCTCTCACTCCTCAATGGACATTAAACTAGTATTATAAAACATTCTACAACTATAACCGACTTTTATTTGTGCTGTGTTGTTTTTGGGAAAAAGGTATTTAAAAAAAAAAGTCAGGGAAAATTATTTTCAATACCTTGATTATCATTTCCATGACTTTAAGGGGATATCAGATGTCAACAAAGACCTCAAGACTTTGCAGTGCTAGTTATTTTCTTGGGTATCAAATGTCTATTTTTATTTTGATAACTTTTTTTTCTATAGCATGCAGAACCCTTCTGTAGCGATAAAAAAAGGGGAGGGTGAGGGGGGATATGTCCCAGGGGGCCCCACGACAGTGATATGTAGGAGAGTGACACTATAATGGACGGTAGTCTATGTAGCTCTGTCGAATAGGCAATTGCGAGATGCTATTGTTTGTTGTCCCTTGTACTCACTCTTATATACGTTACTTTATCCTCAAGAATGATGATCATTGGTACTCTCTCTCTCTCTCTCTCTCTCTCTCTCTCTCTCTCTCTCTCTCTCTCTCTCTTTCCTTGGCTGACGCCCCGTAGACCCAATATCTAATCAAGGAGCAGGAAGAAGACGAGGAAACTGACGAGTCTGGAGACGGCGTTGCAGAAGGAGCACCATCTCCATCCAGTGGAAGGAAATAGGTCAAGAAGGACGTCTTCCTAAGGACGTCCTCCTCAGTCTGAGTCTGAGCACCTGGTGTTCAAGACAAATCTGTATGCAAGATGGAGCCATCTCTAGACCACTTAATCATAACAAGAGAGGTAGGCATCGCGCAGTTATGGACGTTATGTAAAATAAGGTTCACAAACAGGGCAGTTGATAAATATCATCACAGAAGACTTTTCACGACGAACGGGATATTCTGATTCCATGAAATCTACAGAGGAAGAGGAAGGTAATCTGAATTTTATTTAACAAAAGTCGTGATTAAGCGAACAAAGATATTCTCGCTAACTTGAATAAAAAGAAGAGATTGCATTTTCACAACGGGTGAAATTAGATGAGGATACGTTTGTAAAAAGAAGCAACGAATTAACAGTACTTTGCTCAGACTGAAATAAGTAAGTTGCGTAGCTTGCAGGTTAAAAATGATTTAAAGAATGAGGGACATGATATAACAGAGTTGGAATCAATGGTCATGTTCTTTCCAAAAACTTGGGAAGAGTAATTTCGAACCGAAATAGCCACAGCAAATAATCAATAAAAACCGATTAACTTCTCTAACGATAAAAGGAAAAAACGTCTGTGTTAAAAAACTATCAAAAGTTGCAAGTATTCAGCGTGAATACTTTCGAATAAAGGTAAATATATGAAAAAGGAATCAGTATGTGACGCCAGATGCTAGCGATACAGCTCCACATATAAAATATATTGTAATGCAGTATATTCCTTAAAAATTACGCCCTGTATTTAATAGGAATGACCGAAACAACTGGGATGAGAGTTGAAATGAAACTCTTAAATGCAAATGATCTCCATTGAACTGAATACCCAGCGAGGGGTGATGTGTGTAGTACGTGAAGCTATAAATATTAAAATTCTCGTCCATCTCCTCTGTGAGGAAAGGCAGCAGTACTTTCGAAAGATAAATAGAGGATTTGAAATGAATTACCTTACCAACAATGCCTCACTGGTAACAGCAGGAAATATTTAATTTTTAGATCATTTATCTTCTGATCTTCAAATATCTATACGGAATGTTAAAATGTTACCAAGGCATAAGCAAAAATACGAAAGAGACATATGTCATTACTATTTCCATAAGTGAAAGTGAAATTCAAATTTGGTAACTGCAATTCATGAAACAGAGTGGACCAGACTCCAAACATTAGATGAGAAATACATCGTGCATATTGATTGATTGATTGATTATGAAAATTAGGTCTTGAAGACAAAGAGACGGTACCCATCAGGATTATTCAGCACCCTAATGAAAATTAAATGTATAAATTAGTATGATAAATTATGTATAAGTGAATGATATCACTGTTCAAATAGAACGGAAAAAATGAAGAATGAAGATAGATAATACCAATAAAAACAAATAATTATCGAAATCTTATATTTAAAAATATATGTACTTTATATAATAAAAATGACTAGAATCTTTACTAAATATACTGAAATCACACCATCTCATTAAAATAACCAGATTCTTTCCCTTATTAAATTTGAGGAGAAAAGTTTTTGGAACAAACACAAGAGGACATTCCAATGTCCTCAGCTTAAGAAAGTCATTGTGAAGAGGTCACGTGATACCAAGGGGCCACCTGGCAGTTACGAACGACCCAACATCGCGGGTAACCTTAGGGAAGATTAGGCTATGGAATGTTTATTATAAGTTAGGATGCATCATTGTTATTCATTTCATGATATAAAGGCTCTAGATCAGGTCAGGGAACCCCAGGCCCCTCCCGGTAACGCCTCCCTCTCCCCCTTAACCCGCTAGGTAGGACAAAGTGTCCTAAGGTTAGCTAATTAACTGTGGTATATATTACACACACATATATATATATATATATATATATATATATATATATATATATATATATATATATATATATAAATATATATATTCCCACCGTGGTTCTACCATAATTATTAGATATACAAGGGTAGGTGAACGAACAACAGCGAACTGCTTAATCAATATTGGTCAACATTGCATACAACATGAAATATAAATCGGGAAAGTGTAAGTCAAGTATTCGGTGGGATACTTATATATGATTACCGTAAATAAAGAGATGTGCTACATATGAGAATTACAAAACAAAAGAACGGCGCAAAAAAAAAAAAACAGAATAAGAAGAGAGCGTCAGAGACAGTCTATAAAGTTCAAGCATTCTGTGGGTTATTAAAAACAAAAACGAACCGAACGAAGGTCGAAATTTATATTCAAACGAAAACAAACTTCTGAAACATTCGACAGAATGACAATAAAGATAATAGACGCTAACGGATCGAGCCTACTCGTAAAATGTTTTACAATTAACTTCTAATTAAAATTAAACTAACTTCACCGATGAAACCTTTGAAAATAGATGGAGTGGAGTCCTTTCCAGAGGGACATTCATTAAACGATGCAATGTTTTAAAAATTATATCTTTAATATCACATTGGAGAACGTTTTAGTATGCGATGAAAAATCTAGAAGGTATGCTGGTATTTGAAAGGCACCGACTAAGATTCTAGGACTGGATGGCATGGAAATGGCATAAACAGCTTGACCTGCCTGGGCACTTTTTCGCAGATGTCTGACAGATAGTAAGCTAGGTACCTAAAATTGAAGTGGATAGATTTTGGGAGAGAAATCCTAAGCCCTATTTTGATGAACAGACTAATGAAAAGTGGAAATAAATGTGGAAGAATAGGCCATATGACAAACAGAATTAACGTAATGAAACTGAATACAAACACATGCAAATACCTGATCAAACAGTAGCCAGAAATCTACGCGTACTTATCAAAAATCTTCAGAGTTCAAGAAAGAAAATATTACTTGTAATGCCCGGGTAGAAGGGGAGACAAAATCGTATTCAATTGTTCCCGTGGGAAATTTAACAATACTTTCCAAACAAATTTTTCACGGATGACAAAAAGCGTAAGGAATGCCAGGACGACGTAATACAATAAGCGATTGGTTGGTTGTCATGGAACCTGGTGATTTAACAGGTATAAAACCATTTGCCTAAAGCAAAGAAGGATATCAATTTCACAGAAGAGGGAGAAAGAGAAAGGCAGATAAACCGGAAGTAATGGTCATGGCTATTTAATTGACATAATAGTCAATGCCACCAACAAGCAGAAATCTGACAAATGATGGTGAAAGTTCTGTTATGATGACAAATTAAAAGATAATTTAAACTAAAATGAAGTATATTATCTTTTACAAATGACCTTGAGGAAGCTGTTTTTATTTTGATTTGCCATGATAAACCCTATCCAAACATTTAGAAAAACTTCAAGCATAATTCATTATGAAGCGCTGAAGAGATGTTTATATCCATAAGACAACAAGATAAATATAAAAGTGCTAAAAAAGTCCCACTGAAGATGTGCCAACGTAATGAAAAGTATGTAACAATCATATGTTACTTAACTATGCCACTGTCAGTGGAAAAATTAATCTTTCATTGAGTCACTGAACAATACGATATGGTAAAAAATAGCAAAAGTAGTCTCAGGGCATAAGTGATTCAGAAAAGAATTGACGATTTTGATGCCTAAAAAATACTTTAAGCCATATGAATAATCTTGTGCATGAAAACCATCCCTTGAGGCCCTTCTCCTCAACGGAACAGAGAAAATGAATCCTAAAATCATACAATACAGCTGCTATTACGAAGAGTATTGTAGTAGAAACGCAACTACGTCTTAAGCAAGGCTTCTACAAGTGGTCATATTACATAACTCGTTTCTTCGCCACAGACTAGTCAAACGGCGAAAAAATCCACACTTTTGATAACATATGACTGACATAGAGGCGAATTCTCTCTCAAAACCATTTCTACGTAACCGGGCAGGGAAAAAAACCCATCATTTTTTATCTAGTTCCTCGGCTACGCTCTTCCACGATCCCTGGTTCTTCCGTGGCCTCCAAACCCTGGTATACAATACTTGCCTATTGTGTTTCCGAAATTAGAAAGCGCCTACCTCTGGCCCACCTGTCTCTTTCCTTTTCATTCTAATTCATCACTGGCACAACAAGACGGGCTCTCCTACGCATTCAGTCCAGCAACTTTTTTTTTCTTTTTTTCGTTTCCTGGGCCTATTGTTTTTTCCAGCTATCAGGGCTCTCTCTCTCTCTCTCTCTCTCTCTCTCTCTCTCTCTCTCTCTCTCTCTCTCTCTCTCTCTTTATTTCGGCGGATTCAAGGACCACCGGAATCTATTATGTCCAGATCTTTATATCGTCATTCAAAACTCGATTTATGTTACTGAACGCTTATATGGCACAGATTGGGCCTCGATAGAATATAATTATGTCGACCCAAATCCTGATTTGGTATATCCAGCTCTTAAATACAGATGCAATCGTCAATATTTTTTTACATATGTGAAAAATGACTGAGAATGAAAAATCGCAAGTTAAGAATTAGGTTATGATAAATTAGTACATCCTCAAACACTTGGTTTCAATGAGCATTCCTTCATTGTTTTTTTGCTTGTTTGTATGATGTTTTTACGTTGCATGGAACCAGTGGTTATTCAGCAAAGGGACCAACGGCTTTACGTGACTTCCGAACCACATCGAGAGTGAACTTCTATCACCAGAAATACACATCTCTCAACACCTCAATGGAATGCCCGAGAATCGAACTCGAGGTGCCAGGCCAATACCATACCGATCACGCCACTGAGGCGCTGGATACGATCTTGACCTCGCGTCAAACCTATTCCAATAAGGAAACTAACGAGATCATTGACAAACGAAGCTTGTTTTAAAATCAGTTTTAATACATTGCTTGCTAATTTCTGCAATTCATAATTCTACAGAAACATTACTGGTAGATGATCGTTTGTCGTTTAACCAGAATGAAAAAAATGAATTACCATTGATCCCATCTCTCTCTCTCTCTCTCTCTCTCTCTCTCTCTCTCTCTCTCTCTCTCTCTAATCGTTTAGCGCATTTGCTTCATACCCGTTATGCCTCGTATCGGCACGCGAAACCGAGATGTTTATGCCACCATATTTAATGAAAAAACTGGGAAATCTGCACGCTACCGAAGCTCAATATATATATATATATATATATATATATATATTATATATATATATATATATAATATATATATATATATATATACATACATATATATATATATATATATATATATATATATATATATATATATATATGTATATATATATATATATATATATATATATATATATATATATATATATATATATGTATATATATATTATTTTTCTCTCAAAAATTTCGTTAGGACATTCTTGAGTTTTCCGAACTGATGATGCTAGCGAACATGCCGGGAATAGATACTCTGGAAAACTCGGAGAAATGAGACTTTGAAATCCGCCTGAAATGGAAAACCGACTCATTATCTCTACCTTTGCAAAAAGTGAGAGAGAAAAAAGAGAGTCATGATAACTGGCTGCGTGAAAACTGTCAGCTGGCTGCAACAATGCAGGGTCAATGAAGTATGAACAACACGATGTTCAGTAACCTCCAATCCTTTTTTTCTTAAAAACTGAAAACGACAATATTTTTCTTTTGCTTTTTCCCGTGGAAATGCCGATGTTTCAATTTTATTATCTTTATAGCCGATAAATAAGTATACAGGACATAGTTTGTTTGTTTGTATGGTGTTTTGACGTTGCATGGAACCAGTGGTTATTCAGCAACGGGACCAACGGCTTAACGTAACTTCCGAACCACGTTGAGAGTGAACTTCTATCACCAGAAATACACATCTCTTACCCCTCAATGAAATGCCCGAGAATCGAACTCGTGGCCACTGAGGTGGCAGGCCAATACCATACCGATTACGTCACTGAGGCGCAACAGGACATAGTTGGATGCAACATAAGCACTGGCTTCCTCTTTCCGTGTTCTGGTTTAAAGGAAACTAAAATGTCCAACACTTTTGAGACAGGAAAACAACAAGTAAAACATGCGCCGAAGTTTCTTCGTGGCAATCGAGTCTTCCGTACAGCGTATGAAACTCTCAGTCACGGCCAATGAAACTCACAGCCACGGCCCTTGAAACTCTCAGCCACAGCCCGGTGGTGGCCTGTGTTGTTGGCATGTATAGCTGTACCAGACGTTCGATCATGGCTAACCTAAACTTTGAATAAAATAAAAAACTAATGAGGCTAGAGGGCTGCAATTTGGTATGTTTGATGACTGGAGGGTGGATGATCAGCATACTAATTTGCAGCCCTCTAGCCTCAGTAGTTCTTAAGATCTGAGGGCGGACGGACAAAAAGTCATCTCAATAGTTTTTTTTACAGAAAACTAGTACCATTTCAAATGTAAAAAAAGAAAGAGAGATTGGGGAGTTTCAGCATGTAACTGCGAGCAACTTCTCCAGCTTCTGTTTGGTGTTTATGATTTTGAAATAACTTCACTGAGGAAGAAACTACTTTTTAAAGAAAATTAATTCTTATAATCAAAGACCTTCGTATCTTTAATACAATAGAGACTAACCTCTATCACGAAAATGCTGCTCTCATAAGTGAAGTGAGGCTGTACATTCCTTCAAGAAGGATTTTACTGTGATCCATTTGCCTAAACAAAAAATTGAATGAGCAATATAGAACAGTGGGTTAGAAATGACACAAGGTTTCGGAGCAAGATTATATCGCCATTGTTGCTCCTTCAGTTATTTTTCTTATTACCATAAAAATTCAGATTGTCTAAGCACTCATTTTGCCTTTGACATGGAAATATATTAAAATCTAATATTGACCTGTACCGCTATTTCCATTTTTTATTAAAAGAGCCTATTCCACAAAACAAAACAAAAATATTACACATACTGTTAATTCAATCAGCCTTGGTTTTTTTGTTATCTTTTTTTGGGGAGGTTCAGTAACTCATCAGTTTTCTGAAAAACTTTTGTTGCAGCTGTGATCAAATTAAGGAGTGATCATCATAGTTATGCAGTTGCATCCCTGAAATTACAAAAGTTCAAACCAGGCGCAAATATATTTCAATTGAACAGACTCATGTGAGTGAATCTCGTTTCCTAGTTTTAATTGTTTGACCTCATTTGTTTTTCTGGGCTGTTTCTCGTATACATAGCTCACTTTTTACTGTTTACTCCTCTGTCGAGGTTCGAAAGCTTTTAATATGCATTAAAGACCATATACTCACAGGCTATATTATTGTGGACCTGCAACCAATACTACTACTACTACTACTACTACTACTACCACTACTACTACTACTACTACTACTACTACTACTACTACTACTACCTAATATAATAATAATATAATAATGAATAATTAATAATAATAATAAATCCATAATAATAATAATACCAGTATACTGATAATACCAGTTTTGACTAATAAATCTTGTTCTAAATAAAATACCACTTTCAGCATTATTCCCAATATGAATATTGGCCAATTATTAAGTAGTATCGCTCAGTAAGAAAAGCGAGTAATAAGAAAAGAAAAGATGATATGTAAGATTAATTCGCTGAATTCTGCCATTTTATTCTACAGAATAATAATAATAATAATAATAATAATAATAATAATAATAATAATAATAATAATAATAATAATAATAATAATAATAATAATAATAATAATCAAGGAAATAAATACCCTAATCCAGACTGTAAGGATTTTATCTAGGGACATCAGGATGGAGTTTGGAATAGAAAAATGCGCCTTAGTCAACATACAAAAAGGCAAAGTAACGAGAACTGAAGGGATAAAGCTACCAGATGGGAGCAACATCAGACACATAAATGAGACAGGATACAAATACCTAGGAATAATGGAAGGAGGGGATATAAAACACCAAGAGATGAAGGACACGATCAGGAAAGAATATATGCAGAGACTCAAGGCGATACTCAAGTCAAAACTCAACGCCGGAAATATGATAAAAGCCATAAACACATGGGCAGTGCCAGTAATCAGATACAGCACAGGAATAGTGGAATGGACGAAGGCAGAACTCCGCAGCATAGATCAGAAAACCAGGAAACATATGACAATACACAAAGCACTACACCCAAGAGCAAATACGGACAGACTATACATAACACGAAAGGAAGGAGGGAGAGGACTATTAAGTATAGAGGACTGCGTCAACATCGAGAACAGAGCACTGGAGCAATATCTGAAAACCAGTGAAGACGAGTGGCTAAAGAGTTCATGGGAAGAAGGACTAATAAAAGTAGACGAAGACCCTGAAATATACAGAGAAAAGGAGAATGACAGACAGAACAGAGGACTGGCACAACAAACCAATGCA
>NC_061094.1:10233141-10295641 GCF_015104395.2 Macrobrachium nipponense | reverse complement strand
GAGATGGCTTGTCCATGTGGAAAGGCACCCAATTAGAAAGTACCAAGACGAAAAAGGAAAGTATTGGAAAGGAAGGAGCCCCACACCCAGGAAACAAGGAAGGGTATGCAACAAAGAGATGAATTACGTTACGTGTTAAAATGGTTATACGAACTACTGAAGTACCTAATTAGGTATATGAACCGGATAATATAGGCAGTCCTCGGGTTACCTCAGGTTCGGGTTAAGTCGTTCCGGACTTTAGTCACTTGCTATCTATCCCCATTATAGTTATGATGATTGGGGTTAAGGCAATTTTCGGCTTACAGCGCCCTGCCGGGAACGGAAACCCCGCCGTAACCCGGAGACTACTTGTATTATGGAAGTGTTTTGCACCCGAGGTATATATGCATCCAGCCTCAGTAATCAATCTCTCAATCTCAACTTACATTTGCATACATCTAAACATATACATTTCAAGACACCGCACTGGAAAGACAATCATTCAACATTTCTTACAGCATAAACTAGATAATCATATAAAGCCGATGATAAAGTTTAGAAAGACGCTTGACGTCGAGATAATCTTACCACAAATTGAAAGAAAGCCAGATATACAAAAGGAGATGACATCCCTTAGGCAGAAACTTTTAGAAAGCATAGCAAAGAGCCTTGTCACGAAATGAAACTTCATTACATTAGTGGCAGGAAATTGCAAAGTCTGTTTGTGCCCACGGCACGGTGCAATAGAGAGAGAGAGAGAGAGAGAGAGAGAGAGAGAGAGAGAGAGAGAGAGAGATTTAATGAATGATTAAACTGAGGAAAAAGCTTTTACTTTATATACATATAATAATATATATATATTATATTATAATATAATTATATATTTTATATATAAATATATACATAATATATATATATATATATGATTATATATATAGATATATATATATATATATATATATATAAATATATGCATATATATATATTATTATATATATATAATATATATATATAATATTATATATATATATCTATATATATATATAAATCAACTGATTTATCCCGTGGAAACCAGTACATGTATATACATAAAACATCCTTTGTTTTACTAAAGACTTCCGATTTCGGAGTAACTGCCTCCATGATGAGGTCTGACAACAAAAATGCAGAAAGGAAAAGTAGGAAAAATCACCAAATCACAAACGATCATTATAGAATACAATAATGTTACGCAAAAGGTTACATGAAAACTGGCAATGCACAAGCATAAAAAAGGACGAAAGAAAGCAACTCTAAAAGAATACCTGCACCATGAAGGCGCACGCGCACACACTAACACACTAAAAATTAAAAACACAGCATCTCCATGGACCTCTCGTTGTTACTGAGGAAGCCTTCAGTTTCAAAACGTATAGGTGTTCTACTATTGACACTGAATGGTGGTTTTGCTAAAAGCCTATTTGTTCTAACAGGTCTTCCTAGGTGTTCAAACCATCGCACACGTGCTTGGAGCTTTGTTTTTCCCCCCACGTGAATTGCATTACGCCAATTACACTCGTATTTATATACAACATATGACTAGTTCCGGGGGTACGATGTCTTTGTACTTAAACAAGCTACCAATGGTGTACTTAGGTTTAAATACTACTCTGACATTAACTTGGGGATAAAATTATCTTAGAAGATTTAATAGTCTATTTTTAATAGAAAAACTCTTATTACCATAGAAAACATAGAAAAATATAGCACCGCTTTATTGGTTTTTGAAATAGAAACCTTCGGGAACAATAACTTGCCTAATTGTTTACCAATATCTTTATCTATGAAAGCACTGTTAAACCCGGTTTTTGAAGTATTTTTTTTATAAACTGAAATTCTGAATGAAGACTAAAATAACTTGGACAAATGTTAAAGACATGGATTACGAGTGCAGAGATTGAATTACGTTTGTAAACTATCGGGATGAATGAAGAAAATTTAGTTGTGAGTCCTGTAATTGTTGGTTTTCCTCCTGTACTCTGATATCGAAAAAATTTATCTCTTTTCTACTTACAAGCACGTCAAGGAAAGCTAAAGTATTATTGTTCTCTACTTCTGAAGCGAATCCAATACTTTGGTGTTTTGGGTTAAAATAATCAATAAACAGGAGTCCACGTTCTTCAGATCTAAATATTAAAGATATATCATCTACCTATCTAGCCAAATGATCTAGTCAAACAACCTCGTGATGAGATAAAAAGGCATTGGACAAAGTAGGACTGAGAGTGATTCCCATTGCTACACCATCTTTTCGATTACTCGGGAAGGGGGCCCCCTTGGAAAGCCCTATGGAAGAGCCTGAAAAGGTCTGAAAAGGTTGTTTTGCATCGAGTGAAAGATACAGGAATTTAAAGATAGGATATTTATGATTTATTTATTAATATAAAAATGTAAAAAACAAATAGTGTGCAAGTTAAATTTTACAGAAAAATTATTTCTAATAAAATATAGCGTATTAATTTTAATTGTTGTTGAAGAAACAACGCACTATTTGACTGCAGATTTTAGCACGCCCCGAGTAAGATGGAGGTCGGATCACGCCTTATTGTTTATACACCTTTGTGTTAATCATCAAATGATATTCAGACGCAGCTACTGTGAGCTAATCGTGTCACTGTTGTTTATTAAAATATCAAAATTCAGTATGTATACTGTTGAAGGAATGTCGTCCCTAACTAATTCGAATTTAGTGTGATCGTCGAGGATAAATTGCATCTTACTTAAATACTCATCTTTATTTATAAGAACAACCCCGTTGCCTTCATCAGGTCTCAGGTCTCATGATCACTATAGATTTATCTTTGGATAAGCTTAATAAAGCAGAATGCTCTTCCTTGGAAATACTCTGAATAAAATCATCATGAAGAACGAAATATGTAGACTGACCAAATGCTTCAAGGAGCTTCTGAAATTCTGAATGCCGCTATTGTCGGGGTCATAAAATTCAAGAGTAATCGGTTTCTTCAACAATATTTCAAAAGTACAAAAATGTTCAATAAAATCAAGCTTACCATATAAAAGTGCAAACTTTGCACCACTAAAAAGTACTCTTTTCTAGATATTATTCAATACCCTACTTGAATGGTTGAAAATGACGATTATATACGACACTCCATCATCGTCAGTAAAAACTAACTTTTTCAATTTCTTCGCTTGGACAAATTTGACACGACTAATAGACATGTTGCTGAAACGCTCAATTAAACACAAAAGGTGATGGAAATCGAGCCATGATACAGCCTTCCTAAGTTGAACGACCGAGGTGTTTAAAATTCCTTTTAGTTTTAATTTCTCTTCACAGAAACTGGCGCTGGAAATTCCGGTAAAGACGTGAGTATTGGAGAACATAGCAGTAATTTTGGTATAAGATTCTGTTGACAGTAGGAAGTAAGGAAATCAATGTCACACTGAACTTTCCGAACTTTACGATCGAAATTTTCGCTGAATCTGTAGAGTTTCCAAACTGGTATTCCATATCGTTGTCTAATAATATCTGCAACTTAATTACCCCGTGTAAAGATTAGAACCAATACTTGTAAATACATATAACATCCTTTATTTTGTTACGACTTCCGGTTTCAATTATTACAAAGTAATAAATGAAAAATCACTAAATCACAAACAATCATTAGAATATAAGTTACCCAAATGCTTATGTGAAAACTGGTATTATACAAGCATAGAAAAAAAGACTAAACATAGTAATTCTAAAATAAACAAATACAAATATAAGTTATGCAAAAGGTTATGTGATAACTGGCAGTGCACAAGCATAGGAAAAAGACTCAACAAAGAACTACTAAAAGGAACAAATACCTGCATCACAAAGGCACACACACTAAAAATTAAAAATTAAAGACACAACATCTCTGTGTTTTTGTCAAACTTAATGATGGAGACAGGTACTGCGAAACCGGTAGTAGTAATTATACAAACGATATATATATATATATATATATATATATATATATATATATATATATATATATATATATATATATATAGCTACAAAATCATTTAATATCCACTCCTCGCTGCTGCGGGAATACCCCCGATGGGAAATGATCACCAAAAGGGAATGAAAAGCGACAAGTGGATCGGTACTGCCGGGTCTCGATCCCTCGACACAGTACCTTTTTCTGAAGGTGTCATCGTGTATAAATGGAAATTTTGCATACATTATACATGATGACTCCTTCAGAAAAAGGTTTACCCAGGTTATGGAAACTCATTATGGTGCAGTCAGTATTCAACTAATACAAAAAAATCCCTTAACAATTGGGTCTTTCTTTAAATACAAAGATCGGTTGAGTCCCTTCTTGACCTCAAATGTAGTATATAAATATCCTTGCCCAAAGTGTAACTCTGGGACTTGTGTGGGATCTACGAAGAGGTTACTGAGGGTCAGAATCGATTCTCATCGTGGAATAAGTTTCCGAACAGGAAGTAGGCTCTCCAACCCTGAACATCCGAATATCAGGAACCATACAAAAATCTGCAAAGCACAAATCGAAAGAGACGATTTTTGCATCATAGGGCAAACAACAAACCCCCAAGAACTACCCATTTTAGAGTCGTTGCTCATTAAGCAGCTGGTTCCCCAGTTGAATACCCAAACCTCCTCCATCCAACTGTACCTTAGTTAACGTGTCTCCTCTTTTGTTGTCTCCTGTCATTCAGTCTTCCTCTCTCTTAACTTAAGGTTGGTCGGCGGTCTCAGCTTTTAAATATTTCTGTATAATTGTATGTTTTAGAAAATTTTAGTCTTTTTGCGTTTTTTCTTTTAATTTTTAGTAAATTTAAGATTATTTTATAATTTTATCATATCAATTAATTGACAGATTCTCAGAAGATGTAATAAATGTAATCACGAAACGTCGAAATATGTAGATTGGCCTGTTTCCTTGAGTCAACGCCTGATTTCATGCATTCCTTGGTCTTCACCTGCCTACACCTTGGTTGTATATATATATATATATATATATATATATATATATATATATTATATATATTATATATATATTATATATATATATATATATATATATATATTATGTATAAGTCATATCACATTACCATGATTCATATACATACATCGAGCTAAAAATGTCCTTTAATATCTTATTCACTCTACCTCGGAATTAATATATTTTCATATATGTTTAACCGAAGGGGAATTTTATTAGGCGATAATAGAACTGTCGGCGCCCAGGGGCGAACCCAGGACACCATACAAATCCAGGAACGTCAGTGAAGCTTTTACCCACTCCACCACCGCAAGAGGCTATAAGTTAATGCCGTCTCTCACCCTCAAATACCTTTTGCGCTCAGGTATTCGCTGATATATACATAAGACAAAATGAGTTGGCGCAAGCCGGCCACAGCATATGGAAGGACAGAGTGACAAGGAGATAGCCGGTCATCAGGTGATATGTTTATTGCCGATGCGTTTCGTAAAACACAGTTACATCATCAAGGCTAAAAGTGAAACAACACAAATTAAAAATACATGAAATATAACTTTGACTTTAAGAGTCTCAACAAATATACAAAAAACATACATAAAATCAAAGGAATTTAAAAAGCACCTGCGAGACTAAAAAGTTGAAGACTGAGTGACTCGGAAAGAAGGGAGAAGCAGCGAAGAAAGCCGGTTCAACCCAGATACAACTGTACAGAGGAGGTGTGTGAGTTCAACTTAGGCACCAACTGCTTAATAATTAACGACTCTAAAATAAGCAGTTCGTGTAAACGGCTTGTTTGGCCCAAGACAGGGAAATCGGTATAATTGATGGCTGTTTAACATATTTTTGCATGATTTCTGATATTAGAAAATTCAGGATTGGACATTCTGCAGCCAGTACGATGACTTACACCATTATGTGAATCACCTCTGACTTTTAGCAATCGTTTAGTCGATCCCACGTAATTCCCCAAATCACATCTGGGGCAAGTATATTTATATACGACTGAAGATTGCAATATGGGGCAGAGTCTGTCTTTAAATTTGAAAAGTGATCCTATTGTAAGGGGATTTTTTTGGAATTAAAATAACTTGCAATATATTAAAGCGTTTTTCAATTGCAGACTTGAGATTCCTTCTAAATTTGTCATCTTGGATGTATGGAATACTGGCATATAGTTTCTTTCGTGGAACAGTGCTCATGGAAGGGGAGTCCGAGAGTTTCTTATTTAGAAAATTTTTCCAATGTTTGAAGAAAACATGTGAGGGAAACCAGTTATCGGAAAAATATTTAAATAGGAACAATATTTCTCTATGATACGAATCCCAGGAAGAGGTTAGAGTGTAAGCCCAATGGAGCAAGGTAAAAATTGAACTAAGTTTAAAAATTATATAAAAACAAGCACTATAAACATTTGAACCCAGACCGGAGAAAGTCATTTTTTCTATAAACGGAAGTGTTAAAACTATCACCACTTCGAAACCCCAAAACATCCAAAAATGTTATCGATCATTTTCCTCTCTCTCTAATGTAAACTTGACATTAGAATGTAATTCATTGATGTACGAGAGAAATTGATCAGCATGGAAAGCTGATTGGAAAAGAACAAAGGTGTCATCGACAAACCGTTTATACACAAGAGGATATAAACCAAGAGGGAAATTTTCCAACATGTCCTCCTCCAGGGAGCACATGAAAATGTTGGAGAACGTGGGACCGAGAGGTGATCCCATTGCCATTCCGTCAACCTGTTTATACACATTGATCATTAAAAACAAATGCAGTGTCCAGCAACGATCATTGTTAAACTAAGTGTCATTGGATTTAATAAAAATTTTATCTAAAATACCCTTGTTTGTTTCTTCTACTGGGACATTTGTGAATAAGTATTCAACATCATAACTGGTCATATATAAGTCAGAGTCTTGACATGAATTGATGACAATATTGGTCTCATTGGGGTTCCTTCTTTGTGTGTTTTAGGTAGACCGTAAAGGACTCCAAATTATGTACATTACTGCATTCTAATGATCGATTGTAATTTAGTGATTTTTAATTTTTTATTGCTTTAAAGTTAATACAAAGTAAAATTGGTGAAAACAGCCACCATTTTTTTCTTGAGTTGAAAAAATATTAATTTTTTCACTGTGTCGCAGACCCCCTAGGGTCTTCTCTTGGGGTCCCCGGACCCCAGTTTGGGAACCACTGCTGGTAAGTCAGATAACATCTTTTCAATCAGTTGCCTTGCCAGGAAATCTGAGATCTGGTGAAAAATGCAATCCAGCTTCTCGGGAGAGGGACATTTCCTGCACCATCTTTTAAACTGGTTTCCTTTGGAGAGAGAGAAAAAAATAGTTTGCGAGCCGTCACGCCTGCTTTGATTGAATCTATAATAGGGTGATCACGCAACATATATCAGCGTTTGGAAAAAAGAAACCCACAAATTTACTGAGCATAACTTCCTTACTTGTAAGTATTTACATAGTATTTTACTCAACACTCGACTACTTTCAGGCCCTATCTGATGACCCTTTCTCAAGAGACGTGTAGGTTGTCAGACTGGGTTAAGGCCCAGTGTTTGATACAGACACCAACAGAGACTCCATACTTCTTTGATGATTGATTGATTGATTGATTGATTCTGAGTTATCTGTCGTCACAAACTTCTTTGATGAAGTGTGTGTCAAGTCATCAAATGTTTTCACCATTTGGTGTTTCCCTAGAGGACTACACAAACAAATATTATATTTTTAAAAGTGTAAAATATCTTCTTCTTCTTTTTTTTCTTTTTTTTTCTTTTAGCTGAGACGGGAATGAAGATTGACTTCAAGATCCCTATGCACGAACCCATAACATTTATTGGTTAACAGCAAGGCATCTCTTATTATATCTTCCAACATTTATTATTTAACAGCAATGGATCTCTGAACCAATCTATCTTCCAACATTTATTATTAACAGTAAGGGATCTCTGAATCAACCTTCCAACATTTATTATTCAACAGCAAGGCATCTCTGAATCAATCTATCTTCCAACATTTATTATTCAACAGCTAGGCATCTCTGAATCAATATATCTTCTAACAATTATTATTTAACAGCAAGGCATCTCTGAATCAATCTATCTTCCAACATTCATTGTTTAACAGCACGGCATTTCTGAATCAATCTATCTTCTAACATTTATTATTTAACAGTAAGGGATCTCTGAATTAATCTATCTTCCTCTTTCAGCTGCAATCTTTTTAAAAAGTTGTTAAATCCCACCTCTAAGGACAATATTTGCTTGATTCCATGAATACTTTGTTGGACTATTCCATTCCTCTCGGGAATATTGTTTCCTAATTTGGGATGCTTAATCATTTGCCTTCCTCCTCAATAGGATGGAATCTAAGACAATTTGTTTGATCAATGTAAGAATTCTTCTCTCAGGCACCTTCATAACACCTGTTAGATCACCTCTTCCTACACTTACTGGTAATTGCTGTAGCTTTGGTATCAATCGGATCAGCGATTGCTCTCAATCTGATACCAAGACTTTGAGGTCCCTCTCTGATTCTTGTTTTCCTGGCTCTCTTAAAGACAGCAATAGGATATTTTACTATCTTAAGAACACCATCCAAAGCTGAAAGAACTTTTCTCTGATTTTAGCATTTTCACTGAAATGTAGGATCACTAAAGCCAATAGAATAAATTAAAACAATGTGAATGTGTATTAAGCCACTGTTACTTTCGTAAAAAAAAAAAATTGAGGTATAAAGCTAATTATTGAATGTGAAGTTTTAATTTGCGTTGACTGCAAAAAATGCTCAATTTAGTGTTCAAACTTTTGAGGAACATACTCGCATTTGATCTTTTTCGAGACTAAACAAATATTGTCTTTACTTTCGATGCTCGTGAAATAAAAAGCGCAACTTTATCCCTGCCTAAATAAACTGAAAGACTTTATGGAATATCGATCCAATTACCGCATAGGCCCTTCTTGTTCCCAAGGATGAGAAATGCTTATATATTCTTTAAAAAAAATCGTCGTTGATTAGATCCAGGAGCGAACTTCTTCAGTAGATGTCCTTTGATAGCAGCCCTCTTCGAATTTAGAAAGAAATTATTTCTTCAATAAAAAAAAAATAATCCTGGATTGATTTTCATTTAGTGGTTGAATCAGAGGAGGGCAGCAGCCGTGTCAAATAAACAGTCTGTAGGAAGTCCAGATTCCTTTTAGATTCCTCCGAATGCATACTACGGGTTTTTGCCTAAAAAGTGGATTTAAAAACAAGGCCTGATCCGATCTCCAGCACATTAGAGGCGCGTGCTAAAATCTACGGTCAAATAGCGTGTTGTTCCACCAGCGGAAATTAAAATAAATACGCTATATTTTATCAAAATAATTTCTCTGCAAATCACAATAAATACGATATATTTCATTGAAAAATATTTGTTTTTGTGATGTTCAACAAGCACATTATTTATCTTTACATTTACATTATAATAGATACATTATAAATATCCAACTCTAAAATTCGATGCAAAACACCTTTTTCAGACCTTCATAGGCTTTTTCCATAGGATTTCCTAACCCCCCAACGAGAATAACAACAGCATGAACAACAACAACAACAAAGTAGTTTGTAGGCTTACTCCCTGAGTAACAGACTAATACTTATCGTGCTTCAAGGTAAGGAAGGATAAGCGTCCTTTTGTCCATTACCTATTTATTTAGTTAATTTTTCATTTATTTATTTATCTTTTGCACCCAGCGCACACCGATTTTCTTTACCAGCTTATTGCCAAACTCTCTCTCTCTCTCTCTCTCTCTCTCTCTCTCTCTCTCTCTCTCTAAATCAACTAATGGAAACTATTATTCAAAATGAAGATTCGTGATTATCCAGAATATATACAGAAAATGGGAATAATGAAGAGACCAGGTTAAAGCAGTCAACAACGATATAAATTTAATCATCTGTCAGGTATCACTGTGGTACCAATTGATAAAGAAGAAGAAGAAGAAGAAGAAGAAGAGGAAGAAGAAGAAGATTGTGAAACGAATGTCTGACGCTTTACTAAAATGAAAACCTGGCTTAAACCCAAGCGAGGCTCTGTCTTTAAAACCGAGTTTGGCGATGACCCGCATCTCACACTTTGGGTGCTACAATGCAGGATTAGCTCTCGTAATTCGTGCTGAAGGTTTGGGGGGGGGGAAAGTGTTGGGAATTTGTTTGGTCATATCTTTCAGATAAAGACTAATCTATTTAAAAAAAAAATGGGTGATAATAATAAAGCAATGGAAATAGTAGGTTTAGTCATGATGGGCTTAGATAAAACAAAAGGCGAAAAAAAGTATATCTTAGTTTTACCCGAAGGATTAGATATTCTTACGAGGCTAGGAACCAATTGGTCACCTAACAATGGGACCTACAGCTTATTGTGGGATCCGAACCACATTATATCGAGAAAAGAATTTCTATCACCAGAAATAAATTCCTCTGATTCCGCGTTGGCCGAGCCGAGAATCGAACTTCGGACCACCGGATTGATAGCAGAGCGCGAAAACCACTTGTCCAACGAGGAACTAGCAAAAAGCGAAAGGATCTTTTTATTCTCATATAAGGAAAACTTCAAATCGTGAATGGAAAAGTAATAATATACAGAAATGGAAAGTAGTTAGCCTCGCATATTTTCGCGAAATCTCAGCTTCGAAGAAAGTCATTACATTTAGGACGTTTTCCAGTGGATTTCGTGGCTATTAATCTGATCTTTTATGGAAAAACATAATTAATCTGACCCTTATTTTTGGGAAAATTATGAAGACTCAGTTATGTATGTTAAGGAAATTGATCAATGAGACTTAAGAGACCGCAACACACATACACCATATACATATGTGTGTATGTGTGTAGTTCGTAGGCTTACTCGGTGCGAGTAAGCAAAAATTAATGAATATGTACAGAAAAATCTTGCATTTATGGAACAGGCTACACGCAAATGATATCATTCAGAGTATCCATAAGATGACAATAAAACTGATTTCCGTTACATGAAAAAAGATGCACAAATCCATCAATACGGAAATTAGTATCCTATCAGATTTTACTATAGATAAGCCAATCACAGATCTGGAAACTCTCAGTATCTCGACAGAGTTCACATAGTCAGGATGTATGTTCCACCTCTCCTGAAGGATACTTTTGAAAGACGTATCCCTCAGGAGGTGGAACATACATCCTGCCTATGTGAACACTCGAGAGAGACTGAGAGTTTCCAGCCCTGTGATGGGCTCATCAACAGCCAATCAGGATCGTAGTAAGGGACTGACCTAGACATCAGATGCACGGTTGATGTGAATCTACTATAGCTTGAACTGTGGGTTTTTTTTCAGTTTGACATTAATATTTGCCATTACTTTATCTGTATATGTTTGTGTACAGAAATATCCTCTAAAACAATTACCTCCTCAGAGTCGGTTCGTTCATGAGAGGAGAGAAAGCGAAAGCGAGCGTTCCAGAACTAGAAAATGCTTCATAGAAATTGGAGAGAAAGGCCACCACTGCTAAATCCCCATTACCAACAAATAACAATTCACACGCCATCTTTTACATCCGGTGCAGACAATGGATTTTGAGAAAATGCCAAACATTTATTCCCAGCGCTAAGTACAGCGACAATGACCTTATTCTCTCCTCTGAGATGGACTTTTTTCTTTGTCTTTCCTTGCTCTGGAGAGAGAGAGAGAGAGCGGGCGGAGATGGCAGGTGTGTGTGTGTGTGTGTATTTGTGAATATGCTCTCTATTCCAGTGGTTCCCAAACCTGACCATACATACCAAGGACCCCCCACATATGATGAGGCCCAGCCGAGGGCTCCATCCAATCAAAAGGCATCATTACCATACCCAGATACCCAGTACAATGTAATATTTTTAATATTAGCATATTCATGCACGCAGTAAGTAAAAGTAAATACATTAAATGTTTTTAATATTTCTTGATTGCTTTAAATTCAACACAAAGTAAAATTGGTGAAAAGAAAGCCACTACTTTTTTCCGGAGTTGAAAAAATGTTAATTTTTTCATTGTATCGCGGACCATCTATGTCCCGGGGGGGAGGGGGGGGTTAGGGGGGGGGTGGTTGCCGCAGACCCCCGTTTGGGAACCACTGCTCAATTCGACATGAAGATGACTACATTGCCTTTAAGTCGAAAGGATAAAGAGGAAAGAATGAGATTAACATGTTTATCCACGGGCGTTTTCACTTAATGAAGAGCAGGGATTATCAGTTGAAGTGAAATGAAAGAATGGTGACCTTTCATGGTTACGAAATTTGTATTTAGAGATAACTATAATATGTGGAAACTCAACTCTCTCTCTCTCTCTCTCTCTCTCTCTCTCTCTCTCTCTCTCTCTCTCTCTCTCATACTATCTATATATATATATATATATATATATATATATATATATATATATATATATATATAAAATTCTCTCTCTCTCTCTCTCTCTCCCCTCTCTCTCTCTCTGCTCTCTCTCTCTCTCTCTATATATATATATATATATATATATATATATATATATATATACTATATGTATATCACAGGAGAAACACGTGATTTATAGTATAAGAGAAAACCCCAGGAAAATAAACGTCAGAAGATAAGTACCAACCGGTTTCGCGAGACTTTTTATTCCCACATCGTCGGGGCACAAGAAAAATGAAAACAAAAATAAAAGAACGAGGATGCGGGAATAACAGTCTCTCTAGAGCGCTTGGTAAGGATCTCCTGTCTTTTATTTGCCTTTGACTTACGCTTTTATAAATATGCACATATATATATAGATATATATATATATATTATATATATATATATATATATATATATATATATCTATATATATATATATATATATAATATATATATATAATATATATATATAGCATATATATATTATTCTGACGTTGAAACCTGTTCATATGGGACAAGCCCATCAAAGGGGCATTGACTTGAAATTTAAGCTTCCATAGAATATTAAGGTGTTCGGTAGGAAGAAGCAAGAGGAAGTAAAGGGGAATACAAAGCAAAGAAGAGAAACCCTATGAAAAAAGAAAAAAGATATATAACAAATTTAACAGATAGATAACAATGAATTAAATTGCAACGAGAATATATTAGGGTAGTAATGCATTTGCAAATCCTTCGCTTGAACCTCTGAAGTTACCAAATTGCAAGGAACATCCTCAGTAGGGAGACTGTTGCCAGAGTCCAACGGGTGGATTATTCCTCTGGAGGGATAAAGAACCTCTGGAACAGAGAAGTTCGACAGCGATGCGCATTGATATCATATTGGTGCTGCTGTTCAGCGGAATCTGGTCTCTCCTCGGCAGCTAAATAAGAGTATCAGGGCATCAACTGGTGAATGTGAAAGATCCATCGTTGAAATACAAACTTACGAAAAAGATAGAAAACAAGCGATCCAAGTCATAAAAACAAATTCTATTAGGAAACACAGCAAACCTACCCACCACGAAACACTCTGTCTATAAAAGAGAAAAATAAACTCTGGCAGAAGGCAGACCATCCACACCGGAGAAAACAGTTATTCTTAGTTAAAGGGGAAGTACAAATGACCCAAAATCAAATGGTTTGCACTGAGGCTTTACGAGCAAATAGCTAACTTTCGCCCCCCTGTGGCATTTGCCGAAACTTTCCATTAGATGTTTCTCAAAAGTTAGAAGTGAGTCAAAGGTTACACTTAGAATAGTTTAAGAATGGGAGGATGAGGTGGGAAATCTGTACGAGATCTGCTAATCAATACTGTCTTCGTTTTACTGGAGTTCAGCCTCATACCCCACCCACCGACTACACAATCCCTGATCCGGTCCATGTCCCGACTGAGGCTGAGGGCAGCTTTATTTCTTGTAAGTGGAGACTTGATATTGTAGATTAGATCCGACAAAGAGACGAAACCGGCATCATGGACAAGACTTCGACCTCGACAAATCAACCCAATCCGTAGCGACACAAACACTCGCGACAATACTTGACGAAAAATCCCCTCAAAACGTCCCACAGAATTTTTTCGGAAAGTAAGATTAATTGGCCAAGACAAAAAAAGCATTGGACTATTAGACTAATTAAAGTAATTAATCCTAAACTACCCTATTTTTATGGCCTTCCCAAAACTCACAAAGACAATCTTCTATTTAGACCCATCGTTTCATGTGCCGGAGCTTTCAATTACAAAATTTCTAAATGGTTAGCTGGCCTCCTTTCCCCCTTTTTAGGCACTTTTTCTCCCAGTCATATTAAACACTCGGAAGACTTTTGTCAAAAATTCAGAGAAGCACATACACCACACACCACTTCACAACATAAAACTTTTAAGCCTTGACGTAGATTCCCTATTCACAAAGGTACCAGTAAAGGACGTTCTTCAGTTCTTGAGGGAAAAATTACCTCCCTGTTCAGATCATTTCCCATCGACGCTTGACAAAATAATAAAGTTAGTTGAATTATGTATATCTAATAACGATTTTCATTCGAGGAATCATTCTACAAGCAAAAATTCCGGTGTAGTGTGGGTAGTACTTTACGTCCTGTTTTAGAAAGTCTGTGTGCCTGAGAGAGAGAGAATTTCACTGTTGTTATGCAACGAGAATATATAATTTTCCATAAAAATATATGTATCTGCTTGTGTTCTTGTTGGAGGACACTAGCCTTATTACTATTACTAGCAAAAATGTATACAGAAATTATGTATGAAAATTCGTAAAGTAACTAGGTCTACGAGCGGGAAGATGAAACACCATTATAAACCATCTTAGGGTCCCCACTATATCCCTGCCTAGTTTCATGCCCCTCGGACCAGAAGTTTGACCGTGATTGAATGACAGACGGACTGACAGACATTACGCCCATTATAGTAAGATCATTTTCAATCTAGCTGTACACGAGGAGACATCATTTCCACTTATGTTTCTCCTTATAACATAAAAACTAAAACTCTCAATCAACATATAATGTAGCCAGCATCGTCATGGATTCATGTACTCGTTATTCTCTGAGTAAGCAATGCTAACACTTAAATTTGCTTTCTTATTTGTACAGCCAATACGATTTCTTCTTGTATCTGTCAAACCCCTTTGTATTCCTTTTTTCTTTTGACCATATTATACATTCTCGGTAACTTAGCTCCTTTAGTGATTATTTTCATGCTTGGGTCTTATTCACTTTATCCAGAACACAGACTGTTTTTATTTCTCTCTCTCTCTCTCTCTCTCTCTCTCCTCTCTAGTCAATGATGTCTTTCCCTTTGGCGTATAATACGTTTTTATATACTATCCATCCCTTCTCTCTTCATCGTTTCTGTCACAGAGTCATGGACATTACCCTCTGATAGAGTCCTGCTTTCCACTGAGGGTTTTATCCTTCAACGCTCATCATTAGAGGAAGAGGATCGAGAGGGCGACAGAGAATGAGATGGCGAGATAAAGAGAACGAAGATCGGGAGAGAAGAGGTTTGGTGGAGGAGGATGATGCCTTTGATAGAAGAAGGCAGTGGAGGAGGAGAAGGCGCATATCTGGCAACCGAACCCTTGATAAAGGGATAATGGTATTCATTGTATTTCATTCATTAAAAACAAAAGCCTCCCAGCTAATTTTAGGTCAGGCGTTACTGTGAACCTTGATCGATTAAAAAAAAAAAAAAAAAAAAAAACTATCCTGAAGTTAACCTCTACTTATCTCGTCGCTGTCAAGCATTTTATTTTCTTTACTCTCATGAAAATAAAGTTACAGAGACAGCTAATGTTCTGTTCTTGCGCAGGATATGCTCTTAACAATGGTACACAGAACAGTGGATGAAAGTTAATGGCCGTATTTCAGGTGGCTTTGCCAAAAATGGTCACATTGGCATCATTGTGATTCTTCCAGCTGATTACCTGGCGTCTTCTTGCATCAAACCACCTACATAGCTGTTATGAAGGAGCGCCCTTGTAGCTTTCATGACCGTTAATTGCTTTATATCATCATTGACCTGGCGCAGGGATCTTCGTTTGTTTGTTTGATCGTATAGTGTTTTGACGTTGCATGGAACCAGTGGTTATTCAGCAACGGGACCAACGGCTTTACGTGACTTCCGAACCACATCAAGAGTCAACTTCTATCACCAGACATGCATATCTCTCACACCTTAATGGAATGCCCGAGAATCGACCTCACGGTCACCTATATGGTACGCCAACACTATACCAACCATGACACTGCGAATTAAAGTTAGGTTCCGGCGGCATTTCATGTGGCTTCGCCAAAAATGGTCATATTGGCATCATCATGATACTTCCTGTTGATTACCTCAAACCACCTGTCATGAAGAATGCTCCTTGTAGCCTCCATGACCGTTAATTGTTTTATATCATCATTGATCTGGCGCAGGGCTTCTGGGGGAAACCTGTCGTGGATGGTGCTGCTCTGTTCAATCTAGACAGTTTTGTAGACAAAGGTTTCCTGGGGATATCGGGAAGGATTGAGTGAAAATAACACCCGAGTGACAGCCAAGGTTAGTTTCAGTCGTAGTAGAAGCCATCCTTCAAAGCCCCAGAGGCAATGGCTGTCAGGTGCCGTGTCAATGGTGGTCTGAATGAGACTTTTGTCTGGATGGAATAGTGGACTATTTTAGTTTTATTTATGAGTAAACTATTGAGATGGCTCTTTGTCCCTCCGTCCGTCCGCACTTCCTCTGACCGCCCTCAGATCTTAAAAACTACTGAGGCTAGAGGGCTGCAAATTGGTATGTTGATCATCTACCCTCCAATCATCAAACATACCAAATTGCAGCCCCCTATCCTCAGTATCTTTTATCTTATATAACGTTAAAGTTAACCACGATCGTGCTGTTGCCAACCCAACAACACAGGCCACCACGGCCGGCTGAGAGTTTCATGGGCCGCGGCTCATACAGCATTATACCGAGGCAACCAACAGATACATAAAATTAAATTTCGGCGACCTTGATTATACGCTGTATAGGAAACTCGATTGAGCGTTTTTTACTTGCTCTATTGTTGGGATCAAATGATAATTTTTGTTTACGTAATAAATGATAATGCTCGGCGATCTTTGATGACCAGACAGGGGATAGATAACGAAGATGATGATGCTATCTCTAAGGGCAGTGCGATCATCATCTCCATTTTACGGAGAGATTTTAGGACCAGAAAGAATTCTTGAATGAGCAAAAAGAGACAATTCCTTCTAAGATTCAAATGTCCTTTTCAGGAAAGAAGTTGGGGATTCGGTCAAAATCAGATATGAAAATCAATGACAAAGCAAAAAACAAAAAAATTAATAAATAAATAACTAAAAATAAAAATTTAAAAAATGAAAATACAGTAGATTTGGTGTTATTGTTTTAGATTTAGCTGACCATATGCCAGCACGGACTCTTGCTCACAGAGCAGCCCGAAAAAGATGTGGAGGGGAGCTGACAGGACAGAATGATTAGGAAATGAAACCAATCAAAGGACGGGAGCCAATAAACAATAAATAAGACGAACCGACATCTAATTACGTTGGAAAATGCAGCAAGGAAGAAGACCCTTGCGATGAAAAGACTTAGAAAGTATAATAGTGAACCTTATGAAGCGATGGTGAAGTTGGTAGCATATATTCGCCTTTCATGTGTCATCAAAAGTATACAAAATGTACCATAAAACTTTTGAAAAACTGCAAATAATTTGGCATGGTTTTAATATATATATATATATATAATGATTATATATAAATCTATAAATATATATACATATATATAATGATTATATATAAATCTATTAAAAGATCTATATATATAATGATAAATCTATATATATATATATACATAATATAAAATATATTATATATATATATATATATATATATATATATATATGTGTGTGTGTGTGTGTGTGTGTGTGTGTGTGTGTGTGTGTTTGTGTGTGCGTGTGTGTGTTGTGTGTGCTTGTGTGTATAAATACATGCATATACTAATACATCCATACAAACGAAAAAAACATAGAACAACCAAAAAGCCTAACCGGGAAGAAAATAGTCCACAGCCAGGAATTGCAGTGAAAGTATAAATATCACGAATGGAAGTGAAACTACAAAGCAGTCTATTACATAGTTACTAAGTTGTCAACAATGCACTTCGTAAGCCATGCAGTTATCTAGTTTATATTGTCCATTGTTAATATCAAAAACACGACTTGATTTTTGCTTTATTATGGTAGATTCTAAAATGTTTCTAATATCTCTACAAAATCAATGTTCCTCTGAATATTGCCAATTAATTGCAGGATCAAAATTCTTTATATGTAGAAATAGGGAACTCGTATTTCCTTCACGCACAAATTATTTATGTTGACTTAATCTTGATGGCAGCAGTTTACCACTTTAACCAATATGTATTTTATTACAATATCTACATGGAATTTCGCATATGCACACTGTTTGTAAATGGAGAGAGTTCTTTAACAAACCTGTTCTCACAGACTGAGCGTTACTAAAACCAGCACTAGCATTAATAATTTTGAACATTTTTGGCAAAGAAAGAAACCTGTAGTTAAATAGGTAAAACCAGCAATTACAATGATCAAAAGTTTGCACTACATGGTCATATGCATTAAATATTTTCTTGGCTTTTCTTTAAGCAACACGAACTAAAAATGCCGGATACTTGTTTGAAAGCAATATCATAAATCTTGATAATCACGTCTTCTAAGAATTCAGAACAACAATTCTTAATGCTTTTAAGGAAAAATTGGAAGAAAACCTACATTTGTAGGTTAAAAGAAAACTGACAATTTAAATCTGAAGCCATGTCTATGGACATTAACATATACAAAGAGTAAAATGGAGGAACAAAAAGATTTAATTTCTACTCTTTATAGATGCATGTGTACATAGACACGGTACTAGATTTAAATTTTCTATGGCTTAATATATCAGCCGTAACACTTTACAAGGATAATATCTAGAAGATTAGTCTTTTGTGAATCTAATTAGACATTTTCTTCAGCCTTTTGACCCCACCAGATATTATGAGGGTTCGGTCCCTCAGAGGCTCTCTAGGGGCAAGATACTGGCTGGGCCTATTGAGGCTTCGACCATCGCAACAGAAGGCAGCTGACGATATCAGTAATACTTGAACTCACGGTCTCACACTATATATATGTTTGTATATATATATATATACACAAAGTTACAGCCACGAAGGAAAACTGAAACACTGGAGATGCTATGTGCTTTCGTCTTATTACCAAGACATATTCAGCTGCTATGAAGGTGTCTTGGTAATAAGACGAAAGTACTAAGCATCGCCAACGTTTCAATTTTCCTTCGTGGCTGTAACTTTGTTCGTATAATCATCACGTTTGTTTTTATTTCTTCGTGATTTAAAATAAAACATTATATATATACATGAGTGTGTGTGTGTATATCTCAATCTCAAATCCACTGTAATATTTTTGTTTAGCAAGACGAAAAATATTTGTAGATGTTTACAAAGATTAAAGCTTTCGTCCATCCTTCTGTGGAATAGAATTTGGTGACCAAGTCTGCAGATGGATAAATATTTCTACAAATACATTCGTCTTGCTAAAGAAGAGTATTACGGTGGCTCCTTCTATCGATAACCGCGATGCACGATATTGTGTTTTATATTTCTATATACAGGGTGTCCATAAAGTCCCAGTACCATCTGTGCAATAAATACTTGAAGTGGCGCTGGGACTTTTATGGACACCCAGTATTATAAATATATATATATATATATATATATATATATATATATTATATATATATATATAATATATATATATATATATATATATATACATATAATATATGATGAGAGAGAGTGAGAGAGGTTAGTTTTGTGGCAGTGAATTAATAATACAACTGACCCAATCTTTTCGTTCAGAAAATATGTGACTGCTGGAAAGCCAGATGAAATCAGTATAATTATTAGGAAACAACCATTATATCGCTATGTCACAGCACCGGTGTTTATAATATAAAAAACTTTTATTTTATTTATTGTTTTTGCAGATCCCGGCTCGCTAAGTCATTCTTTTGCTATTGTCTGATTTTTGCGTTGAACAAAGATGATGTTTTTTTCACTATTGTTTTACTTTTTTTTGGGGGAAGGCGAATGACGTCAGTCAGTTGTTTTTTTTCATACTCCTGAGAAGAATATTCAGAAATATCCTGGAACACGAGAACAGGAAAGCATCTCTCTGCATAGTGATGAAAATTGGGAAAGTGGTTCCTAAGTATATATTTTGGACCATTATCATTTGAATAAAAATATTGCCATCGACCAAGAGTCAATCTTCCGAATACCAACAAAGAAAATGAACCTTTTACCATGAAATGCATTTTAAAATCGTCACGTCTTCTGTATGTTGAGGATTATTGATTTCTTTCATCTCTAAAACAAGGACTCTCAGCGAATACCAGAAGAGAATATAGAATTTAGGCAACAGGCCAAGAGCTGGGACCTGTGAGGTCAATTGGCGATGAAACCGAAATTGACAGCAAAAATATCTGAAAGGTGTAACAGGAGGAAAAACTCGTAGTTGCCCTGTGAATCAACTGTTAGGAGAGGGTGGAAAGGAAGATGGAAGAAAGAGAATATGAACGGAGATACAGCAAAATGAATGAAAGGGGCTGCAGCTGGGTGTCCGCGAATGATTCGATTTTGTTAGGTTGAACCGTTAATGGATGTTTCATGAATGAATAAAAACCGAATCAGGAGAAAGATCCAAGCCTTAACTATAACTCCCGAGAAGACATGACATAATAATCAAGTCAGCCCGGCCAGCTAGAGTTTAAAAGACAGTTACTTTAACCACTCTTTCCATTTAAACTGAAAACTAGCTATTATCATCTTCAGTACTCTTAAGTGTTTCAAAAATAAGTCATCTGAGCTAGACCATTTTTCAGAATTCTTTATTAACTTTAGAAAGGTAATTCTGACTCTATGAATAACCTTTCTTCATGATACTTTGATTTATCAGGCCTCTCTATTGCAATCAGTGATTCGTCTAAAAGGGCTGTCACATCTCAAGGCATTTCTTCTGTTAATTAGTTTCAATAAGGCCACGTCCTATGACAGTCTCTGGGAATTGCAGAGACATAAAGAAATGGTGGAAAAGGTTAGCGCAAATGTAAAAATAATGCTTGGAGTTCTCTGAGATGAGATGAGATGAGACGAGACGAGATGAGAGGAAATGAGATGAGATGAGATGAGATGAGAGGAGATGAGATGAGATGAGATGAGATGAGGTGTGTATTATTCAGAAGTCTACAGGAGAATCAAGGAGAAAAGGGTTGACTTAACCGAATTTAAACAGGTTTTGAGAAGTGACACTTGCAAAATCTGGCACGTGGCATATAGCGGGTCTGGGACTCGGTGAGAGGCTGATTAATCTTCTGCACAAGTGTGTGTGTATATATATTTATATATAATATATATATATATATATATATATATATATATATATATATATATATATATATATTTATATTGTATATATATATTACACTAAGAAAATTGCAAGGAGTACAAAACAAAAAAACAGCCAGATTAATAAAAGGGTTCCATTACCGTGACAGAATAACCCCGGCACTAATCAAGCTACATTGGTTCCCAGTGAAAAGGAGTTTGAACTATTGAACAATGAAAATGCGGGATACCCGCATATCCGCATTCTGAAACTGCGGATGCCGATGTTATTTGCAACGCTAATGTGGATGCAGATGTAAAGAAACTGTCAATGCAAATGCTGATGCGGATTTATATAAAATGCAGATAATCCGCGGATGCTGATGTAGATATCCGATACATCCCTAGAAAACAATAAAGGCTTCTGGAAATGTTTACAGATGAAAGAGATCAGAATTATCCAACTACAAGCTTATCATTTTTTTAGAGCGTACGGGGATGCCAAACCTATGAAGGATAACAGAGACAAGGAAACAGCGTTGGCTAAAAACTAAGTGCATCAGTGTAAGCGTCAAATCCCAACTGTATTAAAACCGAGGTAACCTCTGAAACAGAAATATGAAATTCTAAACTGAAAAGAGCACCTGATGTGATGGGAACTGGACACTCAGTTCTGTCAAGAACTTTGGAGGATATTCTCAGCACTCAGTGGAGCAATACTCCTTATAATGATGGACATTTCCATTTTTAACTCAATAAGTATTCATGTACAAATGCTAAAACATAATACTTTACCACTTCTTAAGACCATTATTCAGGGACTCCACGATGAAAATCATATTTCCTACGTTCACCAGTACGCTCACACACAAAAGGTCAATGATGGCCACAAAAGGAATCTGTTGGAGTCCATTTTTACTGAAGCCACGTCAACAAGGAATGTAAATGTACAACCTGGATTGTCCCTTGATCCTCTTTCCTAATCTCTTTTGCTTAAAGAACATACTGCCCAGATTAACAAGCTGCAACACTCCTCACCCCTTTATGTTTTTGTATATAAAGCTCTGTCAACTTCTCTTGTATTCATTGTGAACTTGACAATGTAGAATAAACTATGAAAGTATTGTTCAAAATCCCGGTTATCACTCACCATCTTACATGGATTTTGTAATATATATATATATATATATATATATATATATATAGATAGATAGATATATATATATAAATATATATATATATATATGTATATATATATATATATATAGTATATATATATTACACTATCTATATAAATACAAATACATATCTAATATATATATATATATATATATATATATATATATATATATAATTTAAAAATAAAATGTATATATAATATAGTACGTGCGTTCAGTAAAGTTAATTTTCTTATTTATGCAAGCGTCTTTTTTTATTTCCACAAATACGAAGTCACACATATCATTTAATATGAAATTCAACTAAACATCCGGAGTAACCTACACCCGATGGATTATAACTGATCAGCGCATCTGTCCCGGTCAGGATTATTTCTTGATGTCCGCATACTCAAAATCGAGTCGACCATCTTCCAAACCAAGGGATAGGTTCGATGCATTAACCATTTACAGTTCCCCTTCGGTGCTATTCCCAGGGTATAATGATAACGATTTCAAATATATTTGTAGCTCTATATATATATATATATATATATATATATATATATATATATATATATATATATATATATATATATATACCACAAGGAGGAAAATGACAAGGCAGAAATCCAAGCTCTCTTCGTCTTTACTAAGACACTGTCCGAGAGCGCTTGTATTTCTGCCTATTATTTTCCTGTGGTATTCGCTTATTGAATGAAGTCACGTGCATCTACTGTGATTTTTAAATCATATATATTACATATACAAAGACCCACACACACACACACACACACACACACACATATATATATGTATATATATATATATATATATATATATATATATATTATATATATTTATATATATATACGTTCGTGTGTGTGTATACTTTCCATTTAGTTATAGTCTAGACATTATCGATCAAAGAACTATTATTCTTCTGTTCCACATCTTTCTCAAGGTTTCTGTCCTCAAGATTCAACGAAACACAATCGTCCATTTCCTGGTCGGTAAATCTGGTGTAACTATGCGGGTAATTAGAAGACAAGAACTTCCCCTCCTGTCGAACCTGTTCTGTATGACTGGTTACAGAACCAAAATGTCTCATTCTTGGTTTAGGTCATTAACTCTGAATCATTGCCTCTCAGAGTTTTTTATGGGGCTGGATGGGGGCTAGGGGGTCTTTTTTTCCACAAAACTGGACCTTTTCTTCTATAAATGTCATTGCATATATAGGTGTATACAAGATGAAATCCTTGAAAATATGGACTTCCAGAAATTACAGGTATACGGGCCTGCACATTCTGGACTTCGTTCATTCAGGAAAACTTCCCTCTCGTTCGCTTATTTTTCAGCATTTACGTTATTTGTATTTGATAGTTCATTACTATTTCAAATTCCCTATTGTTTCATTCATTCACTAAGTTTCACTCCTATCATCTTCAGCCACAAAGCCAGGAAAGCTCATTGACGTTTAATTACTACTAATAATTAAAATCGACGAACTATCACGTCCCACTCAATAAGAGAAAAAATGACCCATTAGTGAAACTTCTCTAATGGGCTTTTTCTCCATTAATCAACTGGAACGTGACTGTTAATCGATGTCTATCACTTAAAAGACCCTTGGACGCGTTTCAAAGGAAGATAGCCAACGCTTTTAGCCGCCTGAGTCACGTGACCATCGGGGAGAAATGACGGTGCGATGCGTCTTCAGGGATTGTGGGAGAAGACTATAGATGAGAGCAACGATAAGGAATCGTATCTTAACTAACTACTAGAGCAACCATGTGATGCCCATTCTCCCATTTCAAGATATCAACAACTACAGTAGAATGGTATCTTTTGGACATTTATTATCGTCTTTGGAAACGTGATTAGGGGTTTGCTGCCAAAAGGAAGACAAAGGGTGCTCCTACACTGCAGTACAAACCATGAACATATTTCGGCATCTCAGTGAATCCACACCACAAACAGGTTCAACCCCAGTCAAAGGCTTCTATAGGTGGTCCTGATCCATGCGCTTATTCACAATTACCCGCGTTATCATTGAATTGAACTGAACTGAATATAGAATTTAGGACAAAGGCCAAGCTCTATGACCTATGAGGTCATTCGGCGCTGAAATGGAAATTTAAGGTAAAAGGTTTAAAAGGTGTAACAGGAGGAAAACCTCAAAGCAGTTGCACTATGAACCAATTGTTAGGAGAGGGTGGGAAGTAAGAGAATATGAAAGGAGGTACAGTAAAAGGAACGAAAGGGGGTTGAAGCTAGGGGCCGAAGGCACGCTGCAAAGAACCTTGCCTAATGCCTACAGTAGACTGCATGAAGTGCACTGATGGCTCTACCCCACTAAGGGGCGGAGTCTTCATTCTTCCTAAAGCTTTGTGTATTTAAATGAATTCAATGTTCGTAGCTTTCACCTGTGCTTCACATACCATTTTCTATGATGTACCACTATGCCTTGACCGGAGATAACTTGTTTTTTTTTTTTTTATTAAGCTAGCCTTATGCCCGCACGGGCTCTTGAATATAGAGCAGTCCGCAAACAGAGATAACGAGATAAAACCACAATGATGCATATGGGATTTTTTTTTCAAAATATAAAAAAGGTTACAAAACAGGGAGCTTACGACCGTTTGCACAACGATCCTCTTCCACCAATTTTGTTTGTTTTACGGCTATAAACAAAAATAACTTTCCCCTACGCATGTGTTTACATTAATTTTGTGGTTAAAAAAAAGAAAAAAAAAACACTACAGGCCAAATTACCATAACCAGAATCCCTGAAACCGATATTCTCATCCATTTGACTCTGGGTTTAAATTAATGAAAATTTTTCCATCGTAACAAGGGCTATGCAGCAGTCACATCAGCATCATATATCCGTTCCAATAACAATTACATTTTTTAAACAGCGTTACCCAATTTACATATGACCGTCATTAGCTATTTTTTATTTTAATTTTATTTCGGATATAGAGCTAAAATGGTTTCCCCATAAAGATTGGAACGTTTTAGCTAGATATCAAATGCCTTTTTATTTGAGCGTCGTCGTCAATAATAATAATAATAATAATAATTAAAAATTCCTCATAGTAGCACGAGTCTTCAAATGGAGAAACAAATGTACATATATTTAAGTTTAAAACAGAAAAGATAGCTTTCGGGAATCTGTACGGTTCCCCTTATCAATCTGATTGATAAGGGGAACCGTACAGATTCCCGAAAGCTATCTTTTCTTTTTTAAACTTAAATATATGTACATTTACATAACTGTGGATTTGTTTCTCCAGTAATAATAATAATAATAATAATAATAATAATAATAATAATAATAATAATAATAATAATAATAATAATAATAATAATAATAATAATATATGCAGGGAGCAGACCCTCTTTGACTAATATTTGTTGAAAGTAATGGCACTTTTCAACGAATGAATCTTATACAGGATCTTTTCAATTCTTCTGATAATTCGTTTTTCTGACTCAGCCAGGTTGTTGAGTAGAACTCCAATATTCATATTTGTCATAATTATGATATTTGTCATAAATATTTATAAAAATATATAATAAAATTTTTGATAAAATAAAATGTTTTTTTCCAAATATCCTAATTATGAATATAATAATAATAATAATAATAATAATAATAATAATAATAATAATAATAATAATAATAATAATAATAATAATAATAATAATAATAATAATAATAATAATAATAACGACCAATACTGTCATCAGTATTGGTGTTTTGGCATCATTTTCGCTGGTGTCACTTGTTAACCCTTAGAAATTTAGCTGTTTTTTTGGCACTTTAAGGTTAGGGTAAAATAATGTTAGCTTAAGTTGGGTATGAAGATAATGAAACCAGTAGACGAGGTATTTTTTATAACTGAATAATCGCGGAAAAGACAGAAACGACCCAAGTTTACTCTTGGCAACCTCCACATAAGGAAATGATAAAGCCTATTGTGTCAGGGATACTATCTTTGACGCTTCCACGCACGAGTGAATTTCTGACAACATTAGACGTACTTTAATCCAAACGTACTCGCCTTCAAAACTGGCCTTGGATTCCTTAGACTACTTGAGAGTGGAGGTAAAGTACTCGATGTTTATCGTATTAACGAACGAGTTAATTCCTCTCCATGAGAAATGTCAAGAGACGTTTGTTTAAAAGGACATTCCATTTCATGCATAACAGAAGATACTTATCGCTCCTCTCATTCGTAATTTCAGGGGTGTGTGTGTGTATTTTCTTTTTTCTTTTAGTAGAGGCTATACAAGCGACGAAATAACGTTTACAGGCGTTAATTATGTATTCGATGTGGCTTTTGATTAAAACCCCCAATTACCATGGAATTGAATATTTTATTCTGCTCACTTGTTTTTTTACCATACTGCCAGAAACACAAAGCTAAGTCTAATAACAATAACACTTTCGCTCCATTTTCTTTTCATTTATCTTACTTGCGGTTAGGAATTTATAACACTTTAGGAGATCAACACTGGAATAGGTCATGTTTCTCATTGCAATACTCACCAGTATTATTGTTTTGTTTGTTTGTTTGTTTGTATGGTGTTTTTACGTTGCATGGAACCAGTGGTTATTCAGCAACGGGACCAACGGCTTTTTACGTGACTTCCGAACCACGTCGAGAGTGAACTTCTATCACCAGAAATACACATCTTTGACCCCTCAATGACTCATCAGTATTAATATTATTTATGCTTTATGATTTATTCTACTTTTTTCATTCTATTTTTTATTCATAATTGGCCATCGTTATTATCAAGTCATTAGTTCCACTCAGTGCATATTGATTCGAGTGCAGAGTGAGTAAATGAAATTACTACGTGCTTTCTGCTCGCACCGCCTGAAGTGAGGAGCATAGAAGAAGAACTTGGGCTGCGTTTACACCAAGCGAGTCAAGTCGAGTCAAGTCAAGTCTAGACGAGTCATGTGACTCGAGTCTTTATGAATCAAGTGCCGTTCCCACTGACTGAATCAGAAAGTCAGAATCAAGCTCAACAGGCCAGAGTTTGGAAGTTTTGGACATCTATTCCCAGACTTGATAAACAATGCAGAGAACAATTTAAAATGTTAGTGGAGTTACTAACTGCACCCTACATAAGAAAGCAAAACGCCAATTACTGACGTGCGCTTTCAGTTGAGGAAAGATTGTCCATTTCCCTAAAGATTCATAGTGCTCACCTCTCAGTGGACTCGCCGTGACTGATGAAAACATGGGTCCGCCCGAGTCACTGACTCTGAATCGCTTTGACTCGCCTCGACTCGGCATGATTCGACTCGCTTGGTGTAAACTCTCCCATTTGAATTAATGTGACGATTCAAGAAGAACCATGAATCGTCTTGCCTCGTCTTGACTTGACTTGACTCGACTCGACTCGCTTGGTGTAAACGCAGCCTAAGGGTGCGTTCACACTAAATGCGTCGAGTGACGTCACGTCGCGTCGTGTCACAATAGGGCCATGGCCACTGAAAGAGAAGGCCTTGCAGATTAACGTCATCAGGGTTTTCCCAAGCAAAGGCAGTCCGACTGACCTACACCTACGGTCAGTCAGACTACCTGGTTTAGTACTCATCTAAATTCAGAAGGGGTCACATCGCTGATTTTTTTCCGAGTGAATTACCATCTTTATTGCGTTATTTGTAGAACAAAAGGGATATTGATAGTAAACATAAGTTTGTGAGTGTTTCTGCGACGATGCCAAACAGCTCTTTGTTCACCCAAGAGAGCATGGTACCAGATCTTGGGC
The DNA here is from genome assembly GCF_015104395.2 of Macrobrachium nipponense. Taxonomy (NCBI): domain Eukaryota; kingdom Metazoa; phylum Arthropoda; class Malacostraca; order Decapoda; family Palaemonidae; genus Macrobrachium; species Macrobrachium nipponense. The sequence continues at coordinate 10,267,229 of NC_061094.1, read as the reverse complement.
AACCAGCAATTTGGAAAAAGTGCTTCCCCAATGGAGGCAAGTGTTAGTGGGACACTTGCCTCTTTAGGGGAACCACTTTGGGCCAAACAGCTCTTTGTTCACCCAAGAGAGCTTCCAAAGAAGCATGGTACCAAATCTTGGGCAACCAGCAACTTGGCAAAAGTTCTTCCCCAAGGGGGGCAAGTGTTGGTGGGACACTTGCCTCTTTTGGGCAATCACTTTGGGCCAAACAGCTCTTTGTTCAACCAAGAGAGCTTCTAAAGAAGCATGGTACCAGATCTTGTGCAACCAGCAATTTGGGTCCGCCTGGATATGGGCCTCCCGGTCCACCTGGATATGGGCCTCCAAGAGGCCAACCTCCACAACCAGGAGGTCCCCGACCACGTCGATAATAAGCATCTGAGCTAGAAGCATGGTACCAGATCTTGGGCAACAAGCAATTTGGCAAAAGTGCTTCCCAAGGGGGGCAAGTGTTGGTGGGACACTTGACTCTTTTGGGCAATCACTTTGGGCCAAAAAACTCTTTGTTCACCCAAGAGAGCTTCTGAAGAAGCATGGTACCAGATCTTGGGCAACCAGCAACTTGGCAAAAGTGCTTCCCCAATGGGGGTAAGTGTTGGTGGGACACTTGCCTCCTTTGGCGAAACACTTTGGGCCAAACAGCTCTTTGTTTACCCAAGAGAGCTTCTGAAGAAGCATGGTACCAGAATCTTGGGAAACCGGTGACTTGACAAAAGTGCTTCCCCAAGGGGGGTGGGCAAATGTTGGTAGGACACTTGCCTCTTTTGGGGAAATACTTTTGGATAAACAGCTGTTTGTTCACCCATGAGAAATTCTGAAGAAGCATGGTACCAGTTCCTGGCCGGTAGCCCAAGATCTGGTACTATGTTTCATCATAAGCTCTCTTGGGTGAAAAAACAGCTGTTTATCCCAAAGTGTTTCCCCAATGGAGGCAAGTATCCCACCATGATTCTTCAGAAGCTCTCTTGGGACACTTGTCTTCTTTGGGGAAACACTTTGAGCCAAACAGCTCTTTGTTCACCCAAGAGAGCTTCTGAAGAAGCATGGTACCAGATCTTGAGCAACCTTCTGCTTGGCAAAAGTGCTTCCCCAAGGGGGGGAGGGGGGGGGCAAATGTTGGTGGGACCCCTAGGGTTAAGGGTATTGGTATAGGTATAGGTATGGGTATGGTGCAGATATCGATTTGGGTATGGTAGATATGGGCATCGGTATAGTACAGATATGGGGATGGGTATAGGTATGGGCACGGTACAGATATGGGCATGGTTATGGTATATGTATGGTTATGGGTATAAGTATGGATACTGGTATGGGTATATGTATGTGTATGATAGAAGGACCTCTTTTAGGCAAATACTGTTAAAGAAAATGGTACACTAACGGCACTACCCCTCTACAGAGTTTACTCTAGAAACTTATACCTTTCTTCATGATACTTTGATTTATCAGGCCTCTCTATTGCAATCAGTGATTCGTCTAAAAGAACTGTCACATTTCAAGGCCTTTCTTCTCTGCTTATTGGGTTCAATAAGGCCACGTCCCATGACAGTCAATGGAAATTGCAGAAACACAAAGAAATGGTGGAAAAGGTTAGCACAAATGTAAAAAATTCTTGGAGTTCTCTGGGATGAGATGAGATGAGATGAGACGAGATGAGATGAGATGAGACGAGATGACATGAGGTTTGTATTCTTCATAAGTCTACAGGAGAAAAAAGGAGAAAAGGGTTGACCTAACCGAATTTATTATGGTGTTTTGAGTTAAAATAATCAAGAAACAGGGGTCCACGTTCTTCAGATCCAAATATTAAAGATGTATCATCAAAATATCTAGCAAAATGATCTAGCTAAACAACCTCGTGATGAGATAAAAAGGCATTGGACAAAGTAGGACTGAGAGGGATTCCCATTGCTACACCATCTTTTCGATTACTCGGGAAGTAAGCCTACAAGCTACTTTGTTGTTGTTGTTTTGTTCTTAATGTTGTTCTTGTTTGGGGGGAGGCCGTTGGAAAGTCATATGGAAGAACCTAAAAGGGTCTGAAAAAAAGGTGTCTGGCGTCGAGTTAAAGATACAGGAACTTTAGGATAGGATATTTATGATTTATTTATTAGAATGAAAATGTAAATAAACAAATAATGTGCACGTTAAAGTGTACAGAGAAATTATTTCTAATAAAATATAGTGTATTCATTTTAATTTTCGTTGGTGAAACAACATGCTATTTGACCGCAGATTTTTGCATGCCCTAAGTAAGATGGAGGTCAGATCACGCCTTATTGTTTATACACCTTTGTGTTAAACATCAAATGATATTCAGACGCAGCTACTGTGAGCTAATTGTGGCACTGTTGTTTATTAAAAAATTAAAATTCAGTATACTGTTGGAGTCATTTAACAAGTTGATGCATTTATCAATGGTTTCTGTGAAAGGAATATTAGCAAATGATTTAACATCGAAACTAACAAGGATACGACTACCAGGTAATTCACGATTATTAGAAATTTATTTATCTAGTTATGTGCGCTAAAAGAGTATTGGCGCCGCTACATAACAGAGGGGCCACTAACTGGTTATCGACGCTGCTACATACCTAACAGAGGCGCCATTAACCAGTTATCAGCTCCGATAAACGCGAAATCCGCCTATTTTCGGTCATCGGCGATTTTCACTTATCATCAAGCCGTCGGAACGGAACCCCGCCGATAACCTGGGCCTACCTTAATCAAAAGTACTTATAACTGACATCATTGGTCAGGGAAACCTTCCTTGTGTACCTTAGGGAGACCATAGACCACTCCAGGTTTAGATAGAAAAAAAAGTATCTTGGTTTAACCAGACCACTGAGCTGATTAACAAATCTACTAGGGCTGGCCTGAAAGATTAGATATATCTACGTGGCTAGGAACCAATTGGTTACTTATCAGCGGGACCTATAGCTAATTAATAAATTCCTCTGATTCCGCGTTGCAGAGTGGGGAATCTAACTCGGATTACTAAATCAGTAGGTGAGCACGTAACCCACTCGTCCAACGAGGAACTTAGCTTTAGATCCTGATGTAAGTAAATCGTAATAAGTAAGTTCATCCAGAACACACTCAGACTTCAACTTTCTTAAAAACCTGTTCATACTTTCTTCTTCATAGAGTAACTTTGAAGGAATGTCGTCCTTAACTAATTCGAATTTAGTGTGATCGTCGAGGATAAATTGCATCTTACTTAAATACTCATCTTTATTTATAAGAACAACCCCGTTGCCTTCATCAGGTCTCAGGTCTCATGACCACTATAGATTTAGGTTTGGATAAGTTTAATAAAGCAGAATGCTCTTCCTTGGAAATACTGTGAATAAAATCATCATGAAGAACGAAATATGTAGACTGACCAAATACTTCAAGGAGCTTCTGAAATACTGAATGCCGCTATTGTCGGGGTCATAAAATTCAAGAGTAATCGGTTTCTTTTACAATATTTCAAAAGTACAAAAATGTTCAATAAAATCAAGCTTACCATTGAAAGTACAAACTTTACACCTCTAGAAAGTACTATTCTCTCGATATTATTCAATACCCTACTTGAATGGTTGAAAATAACGATTATATAAGGCACTCCATCATCGTCAGTAAAAACTAGCTTTTTCAATTTCTTCCCATGGACAAATTTGTCATGCTCAATTAAACACAAAAGGTGATGGAAATCGAGCCATGATACAGCCTCCCTAAGTCGAACGGCCGAGGTGTTTAAAATTCCTTTTAGTTTTACTTTCTCTTCGCAGAAATTCCAGTAAAGACGTGAGTGTTGGCGAACATGGTTGTAGATTAAACGCAGATATTTCGGAATAAGATTCTGTCAACACCATGAAGTGAGGAAATCAATGTCACACTGAACTTTCCGAACTTTACGATCGAAATTTTCGCTGAATCTGTAGAGTTTCGATACTGGTATTCCATATCGTTGTCTAATAATATCTGCAACTTAATTACCCCGTGTAAAGCGGAGTCTTGATAAAAAGAGTAGAACCAATACTTGTAAATGCATAAAACATCCTTTGTTTTGTTACGACTCCTCGACGATCACACTAAATTCGAATTAGTTAAGGACGACATTCCTTCAACAGTATACATACTGAATTTTAATATTTTAATAAACAACAGTGACACGATTAGCTCACAGTAGCTGCGTCTGAATATCATTTGATGATTAACACAAAGGTGTATAAACAATAAGGCGTGATCCGACCTCCATCTTACTCGGGGCGTGCGAAATCTGCAGTCAAATAGTGCGTTGTTTCTCCAACAACAATTAAAATTAATACGCTATGTTTTATTAGAATAATTTTTCTGTACAATTTAACTTGCACATTATTTGTTTTTTACATTTTTATTCTAATAAATATCATAAATATCCTATCTTTAAATTCCTGTATCTTTCACTCGATGCGAAACAACCTTTTCAGACCTTTTCAGGCTCTTCCATAGGGCTTTCCAAGGGGGCCCCCTTCCCGAGTAATCGAAAAGATGGTGTAGCAATGGGAATCACTCTCAGTCCTACTTTGTCCAATGCCTTTTTATCTCATTACGAGGTTGTTGGACTAGATCATTTGGCTAGATAGGTAGATGGTACATCTTTAATATTTAGATCTGAAGAACGTGGACTTCTGTTTCTTGATTATTTTAACCCAAAACACCAAAGTATTGGATTCGCTTCAGAAGTAGAGAAGAATAATACTTTAGCTTTCCTTGACGTGCTTGTAAGTAAGAGAGATAAATTTTTTCGATATCAGTCTACAGGAAACCAACATTTACAGGACTCACAACTAAATTTTCTTCATTCATCCCGATAGTTTACAAACGTAATTCAATCTCTGCACTCGTAATCCATGTCTTTAACATTTGTCCAAGTTATTTTAGTCTTCATTCAGAATTTCAGTTTATAAAAGAAATACTTCAAAAACCGGGTTTAACAGTGCTTTCATAGATAAAGATATTGGTAAACAACTAGGCAAGTTATTGTTCCCGAAGGTTTCTATTTCAAAAACCAATAAAGTGGTGCTATATTTTACTATGTTTTTCTATGGTAATAAGGGTTTTTCTATTAAAATTACACTATTAAATCTTCTAAGATAATTTTATCCCCAAGTTAATGTCAGAGTAGTATTTAAACCTAAGTACACCATTGGTAGCTTGTTTAAGTACAAAGACATTGTACCCTCGGAACTAGTCATATGTTGTATATAAATACGAGCGTAATTGGCGTAATGCAATTCACGTGGGGGAAAAACAAAGCTCCAAGCACGTGTACGATGGTTTGAACACCTAGGAAGACCTGTTAAAACAAATAGGCTTTTAGCAAAACCACCATTCAGTGTCATAGGGAAGCAAGCATGGAATCATTTTCCAATCTCAAGTCGAGTGGCTCCCATGGAGCTGGCAATAGTAGAAAACCTGTACGTTTTGAAACTGAAGGCTTCCTCAGTAACAACGAGAGGTTCACGGAGATGCTGTGTTTTTAATTTTTAGTGTGCGCGCGCGCGCCTTCATGGTGCAGGTATTCTTTTAGTGTTGCTTTCTTTCGTCCCTTTTTATGCTTGTGTATTGCCAGTTTTCATATAACCTTTTGCGTAACATTATTGTATTCTATCAATGATCGTTTGTGATTTGGTGATTTGTTCTATTTTTCCTTTCTGCATTTTTGTTCTCAGACCTCATGATAGAGACAGTTACTCGGAAACCGGAAGTCTTCAGTAAATAAAGGATGTTTTATGGACATACAAGTACTGGTTTTACTCTTTCTATCAAGAATCAACTTTCCACGGGATAAATCAATTGGATATGTATATATATATATATATATATATATATATATATATATATATATATATATATATATATATATATATATATATATATATTGATATATATATATATATATATATATATATATATATATATATATATATATATATATATATATATATCTATATATATATATATATATCATATATATATATATATATGTATATATATATATATATATATATATATATTATATATATATATATATATATATATATATATATATATATATATATATATATATATATATGTATATAAAGTAAAAGCTTTTTCCTCAGTTTAATCATTCATTAAATCCTCTCTCTCTCTCTCTCTCTCTCTCTCTCTCTCTCTCTCTCGTCTCTCTCTCTCTCTCTCTTCTTGCACCGTGCCGTGGGCACAAACAGACTTTGCAATTTCCTGCCACTAATGTAATGAAGTTTCATTTCGTGACAAGGCTCTTTGCTATGCTTTCTAAAAGTTTCTGCCTAAGGGATGTCATCTCCTTTTGTATATCTGGCTTTCTTTAAATTTGTGGTAAGATTATCTCGACGTCAAGCGTCTTCCTAAACTTTATCATCGGCTTTATATGATTATCTAGTTTATGCTGTAATAAATATTGAATGATTGTCTTTCCAGTGCAGTGTCTTGAAATGTATATGTGTAGATGGATGCAAATGTAAGTTGAGATTGAGAGATTGATTACTGAGGCTGCATGCATATACACCTCGGGTGCAAAACACTTCCATAATACAAGTAGTCCCCGAGTTACGGCGGGTTTTCCGTTCCCAGCAGGGCGCTGTAAACCGAAAATTACCTTAACCCCAATCATCATAACTCTAATGGGAATAAATAGCAAGTGCCTAAAGTCCGGAACGACTTAACCCGAACCTGATGTAACCCGAGGGCTGCCTATATTTTCCGGTTCATATACCTAATTAGGTACTTCAGTAGTTCGTATAACCATTTTAACACGTAACGTAATTCATCTCTTTGTTGCATACCCTTCCTTGTTTCCTGGGTGTTTGGCTCCTTCCTTTCCAATACTCTCCTTTTTCGTCCTGGTACTTACTAATTGGGTGCCTTTCCACATGGACAAGCCATCTCAAAACACAGTGATCTAAGCTTGCACCCAATTTAAGCTTTTCACCACTTTTACGTAACCCAGTAGCCTTTTCACTTATTCGTGTATCACAAATATTACTCAATTCGCCTCTAAAATGTCACACTTTTCTTTTTATTTGTACTTTATTCAGATTTCACTTCCATAAAAGAGATTTGGCTCAAGATACATACATTCATACATTTCACCCTTTGCTTACATAGACAGTCCAATTTTCTCTCAATCTTTTGCTCACATCCTGTTGACTTGTTTAGTTGATCCATCTGAATATATTTACTCCCAAGTATTTATACAGATTACTCCTCTTGCAGATATTTCTCAAGCCCTTTTTGTAGTATCTACAGTTTTTTCTTCTATCTCCAATATATTCATATATGAATTCTCATCGCGTGCATCATGAATTTTTAGTCACAAACCTCTTTTGACAGCTGAAAGGTTATCTTCCCTGAAGTCGTTGGTTCACATTGTCGGGCGTTCGAGTCACCCAGGGGTCGAATCGTTTATGAATTATAATTCCCGCTTGGTGATATTCCCAGGTAGAGCGAATTGGATGTCAAATGACATTTGTTGCTTAATGTTTCGAGTATATATGCACATATATTGATAGTTCTTCCACAAATAGAGAATTCCCTTTTTCACTATACTTTGGGAATAACTTACACCCAAAGGGAATTGTACGCAATTATATGCATCTATTCCGGCCAGGATTAGAGCCTGTGCCAGTAGGATAGATGCAGAGGTAACGAGGACTTATCCACTAAACTATCAAGAGAGATTAAGTTGATTTCCAATTTTCTGGGCTCACTCCTTCCGAATTCATGCTCTGGTTTTAGAATCGAAATCAGCCAATCTACACCAAAAGAACTAAATGCCAAGTTTGTAACTCGTGCTTATGTTATGATGCTTTTCTTACTGAATCGAACGTGACCTTTGGACCTAAAAGGCTTAAAACATAGCACTTTACAAAGCCGATTAAGTCTCTCAACTTTGGACTTGCCTTGGCTCATGGCACATTCCTGAGTTACAATAGTAATGAATGCTGATCTAGTTCTTATTCTAGTTTGCTCTTTCTCCATCCAGAGGGTGACACTTTTTTATAATTAATTAAGTAGATGAAACCTCCTACCATGGAACAAGCACACCAAAGGGGCCAGCATTGACTGGAAATTGAAGCTTCCAAAGAATGTTGGTTTCAACCTCTCACCGCTAAACACCCCGCACTACAGCAGCAGTAACTGATCATGATACGAAGCCAGTGATTTTTCACTGCCCTGGGGAAGGCTGAAAATAGCTGTAGATGAAATAGTAATAAATAGCGCGAATTCCATGTTGTTTGGTAAGAGTCAAACACGACGATCAAAGAATCATCTTGCAGTTCATTTGTTCAATTAGTTGAACTCCATTTTGTTTGACTGTAACGCTTTTGTTTACCAGTTGATTTTCGGAGGGTTTTTTTTTCCGAAAACTGCAGCTCTAATTTCAACTTGAGTATCCACAAGTCTTCTTTATTAATGTAGCTTCCCTCAGATATCTTCCTTAAATCATAACATTATTGAATCGACGTAGTTCCCGCAGGTATACCATGACGCTGTATAGTTTCATGAAGACTTTTTATTTTGAATCATGTTTAGGGATAAGATAATGTGTTTAATGGTTCAAAACCGTAAAATATGTTTCCTTAAGTTCTTTTTGATCATATATATATATATATATATATATATATATATATATATATATATATATATATATATATATATATATATATATGTGTGTGTATGTATATATATAAATGTATGTATGTGTTTTATCGGAGGAACCTACAATAAATTCATGTCAATTAAAAGCGTTCACAAGCGTAGCTCCATCTTTGTTCCTATGTAGTAGAACCGATATTCTCACATTACTCTGTTTTTGCGAGCGACATCAACCCTTTTTAAATTTGCCTCTGTATTTTAATTGTTAGTTTTGCCTTCACTTTTTCTTTATTTCTTTTAATGGGCGCCTATCTCCCATTCTCTATCTCGGCCAGCCGATGCTCTCCTCGTGCCATCATGTTTTTTTCAGTCCAAGTTCATTCACATTTTTTTTTTTTTTTTTGGTTGATTTTATTTTGATGCTGCTTTCATTCCAGTTCAGTTGGAGATATACTTCTGTTTGTTGATTACAGTTTATGGTGGTATTAAAAAAAGTCTTTCTAGAATAACTGAAAGGTGTGTGTTGTACAATGAATGAATTAATGTTCGGTTGGATTTACACTCTACTTGTTAATTACTATGCTGGAAATAAAATAAAGTAACGTTTGCTATATTTGAAGAATTAGTTTTGGGATTAAAATTTCCGTCAGATAAATAAACAAGGTGTGATCTGACCTCCAGCTTAGTTGGGATGCGTGCAAGATTTTCCACTGATGCATAAGTTGCAAACATTATATTCCTAACTTAATGTAAAGTGGTCTTCATAACTGATACTCACACTTAGCACTACTCATACTAACAACAAGGATCAAATAAAAACGAAACAGATTAAACACATATTCTCAGTTATAAGTAGACACAAAATAATTTAACAGAATTATAGCCCTTAAATTCAGTACACCAAGTAAATTATAACGAGATAAAATCTACGAGATGGTATATCCTTGTTTCATCAACTAAAGTTTAAAAAATATGCTGTTTTATTAGAAATAATTGTTCTATACTGTTTAACATTCACATTATTGATTTTTTACATGTTAATTCTAATAAATAAATGTTAAATATCCTATCCCACAATTCCTGTATCATTAACTCAACACCTTTTTTCAGACCTTTATAGACCTTTCCTACTCCTCCCCCAACAACAACAACAAAGTAGTTTGTAGGCTTACTCCCCGAGTAAGCGAAAATGTATGCTATACAGTGAAAGAATTACAGTTTAAATAACGTCCTTAGATAACCTCATATTTGAAGTTCAATTGAAAATAGAGGAATAAAAATAACTTGAAAGGACAGTTGCCTTGTTACGATCAAAAGGACGTTTCAAAAATGGCCCCCCCCCAAAAAAAAAAAAAAAAATTATATGCTGCTCAATTTGTATTCCATTATCTGCGCACCTTTGCCAAATTAGAGAGTAACGACTGTAATAATTGTGCAAGCTACACGTGCGTAAATTTTTTGGGCCATTGTAAGCATTACGACGCGTGCGGCTATAAATATGTTGGACATAAAATAACGTTTTCATTAACAAAGACCAGGCCAAAGGGGACAATAGAGGCTGCGCTTTGTCTGCGGAAAGGAAGGGATTCATAAATGCGACGCCACAAAATGCAGGACGTAAATTAACAGAGAAAAAAGGTCTCCGTTGTGCCTCAGTATCGGCCTGAAATGGCGGTTCTTCTTCCCTGTGCGGAGAGAGACAGAAAAGGTTTTTGGAAAATTACGAAATTTGTTATTCGGAGAGTTAATTATACCAACAATGGCTTATTCACACAGAAGGGGAAAAGAAACTGGAACCATTATGCCCCGGGAGAATTTTCTCTCTTATAGACCACGGAGAGAGAGAGAGAGAGAGAGAGAGAGAGAGAGAGAGAGAGAGAGAGAGAGAGAGACTATCCTCTTAAGATTCCTTGAGCTGAAGTCCGTGTTGCTTGACACATCGGTTTTCAGTTAAGAATGGTGATAACTGATTATAACCAGAATTACCTTGTATAAGGTTACGGTGACCAATCTACGTCCTCGGATGAAGGACTTCCTGCAACGTTGCAACAACCTCAGCGGAGATCCAACAGAATTGCAGCCAGAAGGATTGATAGGGGAGAGGATATCACCTAGTTGGAGTTACCTGCCCTCTTCTTCACTTGGCCCATAAACGAGCTAACGACCGTTGTCAACGATCTTCAACGACTCTTGTTTTTAAATTTACCACTGCACTTGTTGTAACTTATTGTTCATTTGGAGTGAAGATGAACCCATTGGAGGGTTCGAAAGCTTTCTGTAAAGTCTTAATAATTATACACGGACTTTCAACACTTTGTATTATAGTGGACCCTTTACAACATTATTATTATTTTTTTTTTCTTTTTGCTCTATCACAGTCCTCCAATTCGACTGGGTGGTATTTATAGTGTGGGGTTCCGGGTTGCATCCTGCCTCCTTAGGAGTCCATCACTTTTCTTACTATGTGTGCCGTTTCTAGGATCACACTCTTCTGCATGAGTCCTGGAGCTACTTCAGCCTCTAGTTTTTCTAGATTCCTTTTCAGGGATCTTGGGATCGTGCCTAGTGCTCCTATGATTATGGGTACGATTTCCACTGGCATATCCCATATCCTTCTTATTTCTATTTTCAGATCTTGATACTTATCCATTTTTTCCCTCTCTTTCTCTTCAACTCTGGTGTCCCGTGGTATTGCTACATCAATGAGTGATACTTTCTTCTTGACTTTGTCAATCAACGTCACGTCTGGTCTGTTTGCACGTATCACCCTATCCGTTCTGATGCCATAGTCCCAGAGGATCTTTGCGTGATCGTTTTCTATCACTCCCTCAGGTTGGTGCTCCTACCACTTATTACTGCAAGGTAGCAGATGTTTCTTGCACAGGCTCCAGTGGAGGGCTTTTGCCACTGAATCATGCCTCTTTTTGTACTGGTTCTGTGCAAGTGCCGGGCATTCGCTTGCTATGTGGTTTATGGTTTCACTTTTCGTATTGCACTTCCCACATATGGGAGAGATGTTATTTCCGTCTATCGTTCTTTGAACATATCTGGTTCTTAGGGCCTGATCTTGTGCCGCTGTTATCATTCCTTCAGTTTCCTTCTTTAGCTCTCCCCTCTGTAGCCATTGCCATGTGTCATTGCTGGCTAGTTCTTTAGTCTGTCTCATGTATTGTCCGTGCATTGGTTTGTTGTGCCAGTCCTCTGTTCTTTCTGTCTTTCTCCTGTCTCTGTATATTTCTGGGTCTTCGTCTACTTTTATTAGTCCTTCTTCCCATGCATTCTTTAGCCACTCGTCTTCACTGGTTTTCAGATATTGCCCCAGTGCTCTGTTTTCGATGTTGACGCAGTCCTCTATACTTAGTAGTCCTCTCCCTCCTTCCTTTCGTGTTATGTATAGTCTGTCCGTATTTGCTCTTGGGTGTAGTGCTTTGTGTATTGTCATATGTTTTCTGGTTTTCTGATCTATGCTGCGGAGTTCTGCCTTCGTCCATTCCACTATTCCTGCGCTGTATCTTATTACTGGCACTGCCCATGTGTTTATGGCTTTTATCATATTTCCAGCGTTGAGTTTTGACTTGAGTATCGCCTTGAGTCTCTGCATATATTCTTTCCTGATCGTGTCCTTCATCTCTTGGTGTTTTATATCCCCCCCCTTCCATTATTCCCAGGTATTTGTATCCTGTCTCATCTATGTGTTTGATGTTGCTCCCATCTGGTAGCTTTATTCCTTCAGTTCTCGTTACTTTGCCTTCTTGTATGTTGACTAAGGCGCATTTTTCTATTCCAAACTCCATCCTGATGTCCCCAGATACAATCCTTACAGTCTGGATTAGGCTATCTATTTCCTTGATGCTCTTACCATACAGCTTGATGTCGTCCATGTACAGCAGATGGTTGATTCTGTTGCCTCTTTTCTTGAGTTGGTACCCGGCATCCATCTTCTGTAGTACTTTTGTCATGGGAATCATGGCTACTACGAAGAGTAGTGGGGACAGTGAGTCGCCCTGGAAGATCCCTCTCCTGATATTAACCTCCGCTAGTCTTATTCCAAAGCTTGTAAGTATTGTATTCCAGTTGTGCATTGTATTTTTGAGGAAGCTGATGGTGTTTTCCTCTGCCCCATATATTTTCAGTCATTCTATTAGCCATGTGTGTGGTATCATGTCGAAGGTTTTCTTATAGTCTATCCATGCCATGCTTAGGTTGGTTTTCCTTCTCCTACTGTTCTTCATTACCATTTTGTCTATCAGGAGCTGGTCTTTTGTGCCCCTACACTTCCTTCTGCAGCCTTTGTGATGTGGGGATGGTGTTTGTCTCCTCTAGGTAGTTGTATGGCCTTTCGCTGATGATACCTGTTAGTAACCTCCACATTATTGGTAGGCAGGTGATAGGCCTGTAGTTACTGGCTATATTTCCCTTACTCTTGTCTTTTTGTACTAAGGATGTTCTTCCTGTGGTCATCCATTTGGGTGTATGGTGATATGAGATACAATGCTGGAGTTGTTCTGCTATTCGTGGGTGTAGGGCCTTGAATTTTTTGAACCAGTATCCATGGACTTCATCGGGACCTGGGGCTTTCCAGTTTGGCCTTTTCTTTAGTTGGTGTCTGACTGTGTCTGTCGTGATCTCTGTGAATCTTTGTTTTATTATTATTATTATTATTATTTTTTTTTTTTTTTTTTTTTTTTTGCTCTATCACAGTCCTCTAATTCGACTGGGTGGTATTTATAGTGTGGGGTTCCGGGTTGCATCCTGCCTCCTTAGGAGTCCATCACTCTTCTTACTATGTGCGCCGTTTCTAGGATCACACTCTTCTACTCTTCGCATGAGTCCTGGAGCTACTTCAGCCTCTAGTTTTTCTAGATTCCTTTTCAGGGATCTTGGGATCGTGCCTAGTGCTCCTATGATTATGGGTACGATTTCCACTGGCATATCCCATATCCTTCTTATTTCTATTTTCAGATCTTGATACTTATCCAATTTTTCCCTCTCTTTCTCTTCAACTCTGGTGTCCCATGGTATTGCGACATCAATGAGTGATACTTTCTTCTTGACTTTGTCAATCAACGTCACGTCTGGTCTGTTTGCACACGTATCACCCTATCCGTTCTGATACCATAGTCCCAAAGGATCTTTGCCTGATCGTTTTCTATCACTCCCTCAGGTTGGTGCTCGTACCACTTATTACTGCAAGGTAGCTGATGTTTCTTGCACAGGCTCCAGTGGAGGGCTTTTGCTACTGAATCATGCCTCTTTTTGTACTGGTTCTGTGCAAGTGCCGGGCATTCACTTGCTATGTGGTTTATGGTTTCACTTTTCGTATTGCACTTCCTACATATGGGAGAGATGTTATTTCCGTCTATCGTACTTTGAACATATCTGGTTCTTAGGGCCTGATCTTGTGCCGCTGTTATCATTCCTTCAGTTTCCTTCTTTAGCTCTCCCCTCTGTAGCCATTGCCAATTGTCATCGCTGGCTAGTTCTTTAGTCTGTCTCATGTACTGTCCGTGCATTGGTTTGTTGTGCCAGTCCTCTGTTCTTTCTGTCTTTCTCCTGTCTCTGTATATTTCTGGGTCTTCGTCTGCTTTTATTAGTCCTTCTTCCCATGCACTCTTTAGCCACTCGTCTTCACTGGTTTTCAGATATTGCCCCAGTGCTCTGTTTTCGATGTTAACGCAGTCCTCTATACTTAGTAGTCCTCTCCCTCCTTCCTTTCGTGTTATGTATAGTCTGTCCGTATTTGCTCTTGGGTGTAGTGCTTTGTGTATTGTCATATGTTTCCTGGTTTTCTGATCTATGCTGCGGAGTTCTGCCTTCGTCCATTCCACTATTCCTGCGCTGTATCTGATTACTGGCACTGCCCATGTGTTTATATGGCTTTTATCAAATTTCCGGCGTTGAGTTTTGACTTGAGTATCGCCTTGAGTCTCTGCATATATTCTTTCCTGATCGTGTCCTTCATCTCTTGGTGTTTTATATCTCCTCCTTCCATTATTCCCAGGTATTTGTATCCTGTCTCATCTATGTGTTTGATGTTGCTCCCATCTGGTAGCTTTATCCCTTCAGTTCTCGTTACTTTGCCTTTTTGTATGTTGACTAAGACGCATTTTTCTATTCCAAACTCCATCCTGATGTCCCCAGATACAATCCTTACAGTCTGGATTAGGGTATCTATTTCCTTGATGCTCTTACCATACAGCTTGATGTCGTCCATGAACATCAGATGGTTGATTCTGTTGCCTCTTTTCTTGAGTTGGTACCCGGCATCCATCTTCTGTAGTACTTTTGTCATGGGAATCATGGCTACTACGAAGAGATTATTATTATTATTATTATTATTATTATTATTATTATTATTATTATTATTATTATTATTATTATTATTATTCACCACCTGTAATAATAATTGGAAAAGCTGGATGCTTGAAGCCTAGGGGACTCGACAGAGGAGTAAAAAGTAGAAAGTGAGCTATGTATACGAGAAAAAGCCCAGAAAAACAAATGAGGTCAAACAATTAAAACTAGGAAACGAGACTCACTCACATGAGTCTGTTCAATTGAAATATATTTGTGCCTGGTTTGAACTTTTGCAATTTCAGCGATTCAACTGCATAATTACGATGATCACTTCCTTGACTTCCTGGAGCCATGTTGCATGTTTATTGTGTGATACCGGATTGCTCCATATGTTTTCCCAGAGTCTCTTATTTGGTTCGGCTTCAGGAATTTCTTGGTGGTTGTCTTCCCCTCTTAGTTGGCTGTATAGTCTTTTCTGGTTGGTTCTGAATAGTTTGTTCTGTTGGTATCCCTTATTCCTGTTCATGTACCATTGGATCTTATGTGCTTTGGCCTTAAGCCTCTGTTTTACATCTTCTATTGTGTTGTTTAGTCCCCTCTCTTGTACTTTGTATTTCTCGTTGAGTTCCTCCCTTGTTTTCTTGCTTCTTAGCCTTTTTTCTGTCATCTCTTTCAGTTTACTCAAGTCAGATCTCATCACCATGATTTGCTTTTCCAGGCGCCTTTTCCAAGGAGGTTGCTGTTTTGGTGTTTTGGTTTCTGTTGGGTTGGTTGTGCTGTTGGTGTTAGTGTTCGAATCCCCATCAGTTCTGCTACTAATCTTGCTCCTGCATATGCCAAGTTATTTGTTTCTGTGATACTGGTGGTGTGTATTATGCCCATTATTTCATTGACCTCACTTGTTTTCTCCCTTAATTTCTTGGTGTTGTAGGCTTTCATGGAGGGGATCTTTGTTCTCTCTGTATCTGGCTCCATCCATTGCCTAATCTTTTCTACCCATTCCGTCCTCTCTGTTACTTCGTCGGTGTTTCTTCGTGTGTCGTTGTTTGATACCTCATCCTCCCTGTCGTCTTCTGTGGCATCGTCTCTCAGTTCGTCTTCGTGTAATTCGTTGTCGTGTGACATTTCCCTTTCCAGTTCTTCTCTTTCTGTTGGGGGGAGCCAGTTCTTTTTCCTTATGTTCTATATTATTATATTATTATTATTATTATTATTATTATTATTATTATTTGTTATTATTATTATTATTATTCATTATTATTATTATTATTATATTATATTATTATTATTATTATTATTATATTATTATTATTATTATTATTATTATTTTATTATTATTATTATTCTGTAGAATGAAATTGCAGGAATTCAGCGAATTAATCTTATATATTATCTTTTCTTTTCTTATTATTACTCACTTTTCTTGCTGATCGATACTTCTTAATAATTGGCCAATATTCATATTGGGAATAATGCTGAAAGTGGTATTTTATTTAGAACAGGATTTATTAGTCAAAACAGGTATTATCAGTATACTGGTATTATTATTATTATTATTATTATTATTATTATTATTATTATTATTATTATTATTGGTTGCAGGTCCACAATAATATAGCCTGTGAGTATACTGTCTTTAATGGATAGTAAAAGCTTTCGAACCTTGTACTAGATGAACCTAGTACAAGGTTCGAAAGCTTTTAAAATCCATTAAAGACCATATGCTCACAGGCTATATTATTGTGGATCCGCAACCATTGTCATCATTTTCGACACGGAAAACTGTACCCTTATTGTTATTATTATTATTATTATTATTATTATTATTATTATTATTATTATTATTATTATTATTATTATTATTATTCTCCAGCCTGTAATAATAATTGGAAAAGTTGGATGCTTGAAGCCTAGGGGACTCGACAGATTAGTAAAAAGTAAAAAGTGAGCTATGTATACGAGAAACAGCCCAGAAAAACAAATGAGGTTAAACAATTAAAACTAGGGAACGAGACTCACTCACATAAGTCTGTTCAATTGAAATATATTTGCGCCTGGTTTCAACTTTTGCAATTTCAGCGATTCAACTGCATAACTACGATGATCACTCCTTAATTTGATCGCAGCTGCAACAAAAGTTTTTCAGAAAACTGATGAGTTACTGAACCTCCCCAAAAAAAGATAACAAAAAAACCAAGGCTGATGGAATTAACTGTATGTGTAATATTTTTGGTTTGTTTGTGGAATGGGGTCTTTTAATAAAAAATGGAAATAGCAGTATAGGTCAATATTAGATTTTAATACATTTGCATGACAAAGGCGAAGAAGTGCTTCGACAATCAGAATTTTATGGTAATAAGAAAAATAACTATGAAGGAGCAACAATGGTGATTTAATCCTGCTCCAAAACTTGTGTCATTTCTAACCCCATGGGGTATATTGCTCATTCATTTTTTTTGTTAAGGCACATGAATCAAAGTAAAAATCTTCTGGTGATGGAAGTTTACTCTAGATGTGGTTCGGAAGTCATGTAAAGCCGTTGGTCCCGTTGCTGAATAACCACTGGTTCCATGCAACGTAAAAACACCATACAAACAAACGGACAAAGTAAAAATCTTACTTGAAGAAATGTACTGCCTCACTTCACTTGTGAGAGCAGCATTTTCGTGATAGAGGTTAGTCTCCTTTGTATTAAAGATACGAAGGTCTTTGATTATAAGAATTAATTTTCTTTAAAAAGTAGTTTCTTCCTCAGTGAGGATATTTCAAAATCATAAACACCAAACAGAAGCTGGAGAAGTTGCTCGCAGTTACAGGCTGAAACTCCCCAATCTCTCTTTCTTTTTTCACATTTGAAATGGTATTAGTTTTCTGTAAAAGAAACTATTGAGATGGACTTTTGTCTGTCCGTCCGTCCTCAGATCTTAAGAACTACTGAGGCTAGAGGGCTGCAGATTGGTATGCTGATCATCCACCCTCCAGTCATCAAACATTCCAAATTGCAGCCCTTTAGCCTCATTAGTTTTTTATTTTATTTACAGTTTAGGTTAGCCATGATCGAACGTCTGGTACAGCTATACATGCCAACAACACAGGCCACTAACGGGCTGTGGCTGAGAGTTTCATGGACCGCGGCTGAGATTACCATACAGCATTATACGTTGTTTCCTGTCTTAAAAGTGTAGGATATTTTAGTTGTTTCCTTTAAACCAGAAAACGGAAAGAGGAAGCCAGTGCTTATCTCACATGCAACTATGTCCCGTAGCGCCTCAGTGGCGTGATCGGTATGGTATTGGCCTGCCACCTCGGTGGCCACGAGTTCGATTCTCTGGAATTCCATTGAGGTGTGAGAGATGTGTATTTCTGGTGATAGAAGTTCACTCTCGACGTGGTTCGGAAACCACGTTAAGCCGTTGGTCCTGTTGCTGAATAACCACTGGTTCCATGCAACGTAAAAATACTATACAAACAAACAAACTATGTCCTGTATACTTGTTTATCGGCTATAATGATAATAAAATTGAAACAACGGCATTTCCACGGGAAAATGCAAAAGAAAAATATTATCTTTTTCAGTTTTTTAAGAGAAAAAGGACTGGAGGTTACTGAACATCGTGTTGTTCATACTTCATTGACTCTGCATTGTTGCAGCCATCTGACAGTTTTCACGCAGCCAGTTATCATGACTCTCTTTTTTCTCTCTCACTTTTTGCAAAGGTAGAGATAATGAGTCGGTTTTCCATTTCAGGCGGATTTCAAAGTCTCATTTCTCCGAGTTTTCCAGAGTATCTATTCCCGGCATGTTCGTTGGTATCATCAGCTCGGAAAACTCAAGAATATCCTAACGAAATTTTTGAGAGAAAAATAAAAAAATATATATATTGAGCTTTGGTAGCGTGCAGATTTCCCAATTTTTTCATTAAATATGGTGGCATAAACATCTCGGTTCCCCGTGCCGATACGAGGCATAAAGGGTATGAAGCAAATGCGCTAAACGATGAGAGAGAGAGAGAGAGAGAGAGAGAGAGAGAGAGAGAGAGAGAGAGAGAGAGAGAGGTGGGATCAATGGTGATTAATTTTTTCATTCTGGTTAAACCAGAAGCGATCATCTACCAGTAATGTTTCTGTAGAATTATG
The DNA here is from genome assembly GCF_015104395.2 of Macrobrachium nipponense. Lineage (NCBI taxonomy): Eukaryota > Metazoa > Arthropoda > Malacostraca > Decapoda > Palaemonidae > Macrobrachium > Macrobrachium nipponense. The sequence goes on along the minus strand of NC_061094.1, from coordinate 10,248,122 downwards.
AATTGCAGAAATTAGCAAGCAATGTATTAAAACTGATTTCAAATCAACCTTCGTTTGCCAATGATCTCGTTATTTTCCTTATTGGAATAGGTTTGACGTGAGGTCAAGATTGTATCCAGCGCCTCAGTGGCGTGATCGGTATGGTCTTGGCCTGCCACCTCGAGTTCATCTGAGGGGTGAGAGATGTGTATTTCTGGTGATGGAAGTTCACTCTCGATGTGGTTCGGAAGTCACGTAAAGCCGTTGGTCCCGTTGCTGAATAACCACTGGTTCCATGCAACGTTAAAACTTCATACAAACAAGCAAAAAAACAACGAAGGAATGCTCATTGAAACCAAGTGTTTGAGGATGTACTAATTTATCATAACCTAATTATTTCTTAACTTGAGATTTTTCATTCTCAGTCATTTTTCACATATGTAAAAAGATATTGACGATTGCATCTACATGTAAGAAATGGATAAACTCAATCAGGATTTGGGTCGAGATAATTCAGTTCTATCGAGGCCCAATCTGTGCCATATAAGCGTTCAGTAACATAAATCGAGTTTTGAATGACGATATAAAAATCCGGACATAATAGATTCCGGTGCTCCTTGAATCCGCCGAAAGAGAGAGAGAGAGAGAGAGAGAGAGAGAGAGAGAGAGAGAGAGAGTAAAGCCCTGATAGCTGGAAAAAACAATATGCCCAGGAAACGAAAAAAAAAAAAAAAAAAAAAAAAAAAAAAAAAGTTGCTGGACTGAATGCGTAGGAGAGCCCGTCCTTGTTGTGCCAGTGATGAATTAGAATGAAAAGGAAAGAGACAGGTGGGCCAGAGGTAGGCGCTTTCTAATTTCGGAAACACAATAGGCAAGTATTGTATTCCAGGGTTTGGAGGCCACGGAAGAACCAGGGATCGTGGAAGAGCGCAGTCGAGGAACTTGATCAAAAATGATGTTTTTTTTCTCCCTGCCCGGTTACGTAGAAATGGTTTTGAGAGAGAATTCGCCTCTCTGTCAGTGACGAATCGCATTTCTTTTAACAGTCACATGTTATCAAAGTTTGCGGTTTTTCGCCGTTTGACCAGTCTGTGGCGAAGAAGCGAGATATGTAATATTACCACTTGTAGAAGTCTTGCTTAAGACGTAGTTGCGTATCTACTACAATTCTCTTCGTAATAGCAGCTGTATTGTATGATTTTAGGATTCATTTTCTCTATTCCGTTGAGGAGAAGGGCCTCCAGGGATGGTTTTCATGCACAAGATTATCCATATGGCTTAAACTATTTTTTAAGCATCAAAATCGTCAATTCTTTTCTGAATCACTTATGCCCCGAGACTACTTTTGCTATTTTTTACCATATTGTATTGTTCAGTAGGAAAAATCGAAGTTGCGTGACTCAATGAACGGTTAATTTTTCGACTGACAGTGGCATAGTTAAGTAACATATGATTGTTACATACTTTTCATTACGTTGGCACATCTTCAGTGGGACTTTTTTTTTTAGCACTTTTATATTTATCTTGTTGTCTTATGGATATAAACATCTCTTCAGCGCTTCATAATGAATTATGCTTGAAGTTTTTCTAAATGTTTGGATAGGGTTTATCATGGCAAATCAAAATAAAAACAGCTTCCTCAAGGTCATTAGTAAAAGATAATATACTTCATTTTAGTTTAAATTATCTTTTAATTTGTCATCATAACAGAACTTTCACCATTATTTGTCAGATTACTGGGTGTTGGTGCATTGACTATTATGCCAATTAAATAGCCATGACCATTACTTCCTGTTTATCTGTCTTTCTCTTTCTCTCTCTTCTGTGAAATTGATTTTCTTCTTTGCTTTAGGGAAATGGTTTATACCTGTTAAGTCACCAAGTTCCATGACAACCAATCAATTGCTTATTGTATTACGTCGTCCTGGCATTCCTTACGCTTTTTGTCATCCGTGAAAAATATGTTTGGAAAGTATTGTTAAATTTCCCACGGGAACAATTTAATACGATTTTGTCTCCCCTTCTACCCGGGTATTACAAGTGATATTCTCTTTCATGAACTTTGAAAATATTTGATAAGTACACGTAGATTTCTGGCTACTGTTTAATCAGGTATTTGCATGTGTTTGTATTCAGTTTCATTACGTTAATTCTGTTTGTCATATGGCCTATTCTTCCACACTTATTTCCACTTTTCATTAGTCTGTTCATCAAAATAGGGCTTAGGATTTCTCTCCCAGAATCTATCCACTTCAATTTTAGGTACCTAGCTTACTATCTGTCAGACATCTGCGAAAAAGTGCCTAGGCAGGTCAAGCTGTTTATGGCATTTCCATGCCATCCAGTCCTAGAATCTTAGTCGGTGCCTTTCAAATACCAGCCTACATTCTAGATTTTTCATCGTATACTAAAACGTTCTCCAATTTGATGTAAAAAATATAATTTCTCTGTTTTTTTTAAAACATTGTATCGTTTAATGAATGTCCCTCTTGAAAGGATTCCACTCCATTTATTTTCAAAGGTTTCATCGGTGAAGTTAGTTTAATTTTAATTGGAAGTTAATTGTAAAACATTTTACGGTTAGGCTCGATCCGTTAGCGTCTATCATTTTTATTGTCAGTTGTCGAATGTTTCAGAAGTTTGTTTTCGTCTGAATATAAATTTCGACCTTCGTTCGGTTCGTTTTTGTTTTGATAACCCACAGAATGCTTGAACTTTATAGACTATCTCTGACGCTCTATTCTTATTCTGTCTTTTTTGCATCATTTTTTTATTTTATCCTTCTGAAATGTACCACAGCTCTTTATTTACGGTAATTATATATAAGTATCCCACCGAATACATGACTTACATTTTCCCGATTTATATGTCATCTTATATGCTATGTTGACCAATATTGATTAAGCAATGCACTGTTGTTCGTTCACCTACCCTTGTATATTTAATAAATATGTTAGGACCACGGTGGGAATATAATATATATATATGCATATATATATATATATATATATATATATATATATATATATATATATATATATATATATATATATATATATGTTGCTGGGAGGGTCTGAGGCTCCCTGACCTGACCTAGAGCCTTTATATCACAAAATGAATGGCAGGGATGCATCCTAACTTATAATAAACATTCCCTAACCTAACCTTCCCTAAGGTCACCCGCGATGTTGGGTCGTTCGTAACTGCCACTTGGCCCCTTGGCATCACGTGGCCTCTGCACAATGACTTTCTTAAGCTGAGGACATTGGAATGTCCTCTTGTGTTTGTTCCAAAAAATTTTCTCCCTCAAATATGATAAGGGAAAGAATCTGGTTATTTTAATGAGATGGTGTGATTCCAGTATATTTAGTAAAGATTCTAGTCATTTTTATTATATAAAGTACATATATTTTTAAATATAAAATTTTGATCATTATTTATGTTTTTATTGGTATTATCTATCTTCATTCTTCATTTGTTCCGTTCATATTTGAACAGTGATATCATTCACTTATACATAATTTATCATACTAATTTATACATTTAATTTTCATTAGGGTGCTGAATAATCCTGATGGGTACCGTCTCTTTGTCTTCAAGACCTAATTTTCATAATCAATCAATCAATCAATATGCACGATGTTTTTGGCATCTAATGTTTAACATTCCGTATAGATATTTGAAGATCAGAAGATACATGATCTAAAAATTAAATTATTCCTGCCGTTGCCATTGAGGCATTGTTGGTAAGGTAATTCATCTCAAATCCTCTATTTATCTTTCGAAAGTACTGCTGCCTTTCCTCACAGAGGAGATGAACGAGAATTTTAATATTTATAGCTTCACGTACTACACACATCACCCCTCGCTGGGAATTTAAATCAATGGAGATCATTTGCATTTAAGAGTTTCATTTCAACTCTCATCCCAGTTGCTTCGGTCATTCCTATTAAATACAGGGCATAATTTTTAAGGAATATACTGCATTACAATATATTTATTTATGTGGAGCTGTATCACTAGCACCTGGCGTCACTTACTGATTCCTTTTTCATATAATTACCCTTATTCGAACGTATTCACGCTGAATACTTGCAACTTTTGATAATTTTTTAACACAGACGTTTTTTCCTTGCATCGTTAGAGAAGTTAATCGGTTTTTATTGATCATTTGCTGTGGCTATTTCAGTTCGAAATTACTCTTCCCAAGTTTTTGGAAAGAACATGACCATTGATTCCAACTCTGTTATATCATGTCCCTCATTTTTTAAATCATTTTTAACCTGCAAGCTACGCAACTTACTTATTTCAGTCTGAACACAGTACTGTTAATTCGTTGCTTCTTTTTACAAACGTATCTTCATCTAATTTCACCCGTTGTGGAAATGCAATCTCTTCTTTTTATTCAAGTTAGCGAGAATATCTTTGTTCGCTTAATCACGACTTTTGTTAAATAAAATTTAGATTACCTTCCTCTTCCTCTGAAGATTTCATGGAATCAGAATATCCCGTTCGTCGTGAAAAGTCTTCTGTGATGATATTTATCAACTGGCCCGTTTGTGAACCTATTTTACATAACGTCCGTAACTGTGCGATGCCTACCTCTCTTGTTATGATTACTGGTCTGGAGATGGCTCCATCTTGCATACAGATTTGTCTTGAACACCAGGTGCTCAGACTCAGACTGAGGTGGACGTCCTTAGGAAGACGTCCTTCTTGACCTATTTCCTTCCACTGGATGGAGATGGTGCTCCTTCTGCAACGCCGTCTCCAAACTCGTCAGTTTCCTCGTCTTCTTCCTGCTCCTTGATGAGATGTTGGGTCTACGGAGCGTCAGCCAAGGAGAGACAGACAGACAGACAGACAGACAGACAGAGAGTACCAATGATCATCATTCTTGAGGATAAAGTAATGTATATAAAAGTAAGTACAAGGGACAACAAACAATAACATCTAGCAATTGCCTATTCGACAGAGCTACGTGGACTGCCGTTCATTATAGTGTCACTCTTCTACATATCACTGTCGTGGGGCCCCCTGGGGCATATCCCCCCTCACCCTCCCTTTTTTTATCGCTACAGAATGGTTCTGAATGCTATAGAAAAAAAAGCTATCAAAATAAAAATAGACATTTGATACCCAAGAAAATAACTGGCACTGCAAAGTCTTGAGGTCATTGTTGACATCTGATATCCCCTTAAAGTCATGGGAATGATAATCAAGGTATTGAAAATAATTTTCCCAGACTTTTCTTTTTAAATACCTTTTTTTCCAAAAACAACACATTACAAATAAAAGTCGGTTATAGTTGTGGAATGTTTTATAATACTAGTTTAATGTCCATTGAGGAGTGAGAGATGTGTATTTCTGGTGATGGAAGTTCACGAATCTCGACGTGGTTCGGAAGTTACGTAAAGCCGTTGGTCCCGATGCTGAATAACCACTGGTTTCATGCAACGTGAAAACACCATACAAACAACTAGTTTAATGTCATGCAACATGATTTGCAGGGCAAACACGCTTTTATAACTTGCTGTTCCAGGAGAGAGAGCCAGCGCTAGCATAAGGCCAGCTTAATCAACAACAAAAACAACAGTGCGGTTTTCCGTGAAACTGGCTCTCAATCCTGACCGGTGTGTCTTATTTGCCATTTTGAGTTTACACAGCGTCTTCATAACTTTAACTTACACAACAGTATTTTGCAGTATTTCCCAGTTCATCAGCGAGAACTTAGTACTGGGAAGGCAAATTTCGAAGAAGAGGATTTTGCGCATTTTGAAGTCTAGAAGGAAACTTTCTCACTTCGAGTATCGCAAACGAAATGTGGTTGGGTATTACATGTTGAAACTCATTCCCTCTGGCGCTCTAGAGACGAATGACCAGTGGCTTAAGTCACAATGTGTTGATAGCTCAGTTTAATTGGAGACGAGAGTTACCCAAAGATGACATATTTGGCGACCGGCTCGGATAACTACCGGATAAATTTCTAATTTGTCAAATAACAGTTTTAAGGTATTTTCATGCTGAATATTTACTTGGTCTTATTATTTCATAATATCTGCTTCTGTTGGTTTGTTGTCCTGTGCAAGCTTCCATGGACACTTTGGCTGTTCCGTGTAAGAAGAATAATGGTTGAAAATCTGTAACCAAACATTAATTTCTCCGATGGAGCAAGAGCCCGTACTGGCATGAGGCCACTTCGGTCAACAACAACAAGATCATTCAGCCTAATCATAGTCTGTACAAAGAGAAGAGAGTTTTCAATATTTCTGATAGGATGCAAAATGGAAGAAGATGAAGTTAATGGTCTTGATCTTAATAGCGCGCCCTTTGATACCATATGCTTTAGAGAGAAGCTTAAATTTCGGATATATGTTAAAATATTCAGTATTTTCGAGAAGCCAGTCATTTGCAGAAGAAAAAATTAGTAACTATATATTCCCTGCAATACCTCTGTACATTACCACGAAATATTAATCTCGTTGTGGGAAGGTTACGATCTGTGAAACCTTATTAAATAAAAAGTACAATGGATATGAATGTCCCCGATTAGTTTCAACATCGACCAATTCAAAGCTGTACATTGTAGATTGCAGAACTATGAACAGTCTAGGTTGTATTTCATTCAAATATGTATTTGCTGAACTAGACTGGATACGCGATGGAGATTAAAGCGGAATTTTGGTAGGATTGACAGAAAAGATTGACCTTGGCCTGATATCCGCAGACGTTTTCCCTCAAGGGAGATAGCGAGCGCCTTCAGTACACCTCATACGGTGCATTGTAGGCATTACTTCGAGATTCTTTGCAGCGTCGCATCGGTTCATAGCAGCAAACCATCTCATCCCTTTTACTGTACCTCCGTTCATAATTTATGTCTTCCATCTCTCCTAACAATTGATTCATAGTACAACTGCTTTGAGGTTCTCCTCCTGTTACGCCCTTCAAACCTACTTCCTGTCAATTTCCGTTTCAGCATTGAATGACCTCAGTTCCAGCGCTTGGCCTTTGGCCTAAAGTCTATATATTGTATTCTATTCCACTTCACATTTTGATTCTGTTATGGGCGTTATTTCACTCCTTGGAATAAACGTAATCTATTCCCAATATAATATGATCTATGGATTCAAGCTGAAATGAGCGAACGGAGAAGTTCTTCGGGAAGGAAATAAAATGCGTCAACAGGACCTCACGACCAGATGTTGATCAGAGAAGAAATGAATTTGTGCCAGTTTTATGAGTTACATTCACTCATCGGAACCTGTCATTTCTTTTATAAACATTTCCTTCTATCGCCTCTTTCCCAGAAACGGTGAAGGCATGAATAATGTAGCAACTTGGGTGACAGGACGCCAGTGAATCACACGAGGGGACTTGAGAGAGAGAGAGAGAGAGAGAGAGAGAGAGAGAGAGAGAGAGAGAGAGAGATAGCGTCCTCGTTGGAATGCATAAAGGTCAACAAATAAATGGCGGAGTTTTACCCCCGCTAACTGCATTGCAGTTGGAATTCATTAGGGTCGTAATTACCTCTGTGAGGCGAAACTCTGGAGGAGCAGATGCAGTTCCGGTCTTTGAAGAGGTAATTAATTCTTGCATGGCCACCTCAATTAATTTATACGATAGGGGCCAGTAGCCATTCGATATGAAACTGGCGGATGGAAATATGACGCTGTCGTCATTTTGGTTCTTTTTCTCTCTCTCTCTCCTTGGACATTTTTATTTTTTATTTCTGGTAATCGACAATTGCAATATGTTATTAATTATATTATCTATATAAAGGGAACCTATTTTGCGTAGTGCTGACTACCAAATGCGAGAAACGACAAGGATTATTACAGAGGAAAAGTTCACAAGAAAAACAAGTCAAAAGCATAATAAAAAATAAAATACCAAAACATAGAGCATATGGGTAGAAAATGATTGCCCCAAAAAAGGTGAAAGTGAACTGGAATGACCTGAAAGTTACGTCATTCAAACATCAAGACTGGAAAGTTACGGTGCAAAGACTCCGGCGTAGCCCATCTTTGAGAATACTGGTTATCCTATATAGTTACCACATGTGTCAAAATCAGCTGATTGCTGTTCGGAGATACATGGCCAACAGTCGGTTTAAACTTGTCTAATGCGAGATTTTTATTGCATAGCAGTAGCTACCTTCTTTTTTCCGCTTTCACGGCCGTGCCTGAGAGGGGTACATGAAGACTGACATTGCTTTCTATACCCCCGTAGAGGGTAGAGCCGTCAGTGCACCTCACGGGGCACGCTGTAGGCATTGCTAAAGGTTCTTTGCAGCGTCTCTTCCGCCCCTAGCTGCCTCCGCCTTCATTCTTTTTACCGTACCTCCATTTATATTATCTTTCCTCCATCTTGCTACCCACTCTCTCATAAGAATGAGGTTTTCTCCTTTTAGGCCTTTCAAATCTACTTACTCTCAGTTCCTGTCCAGCACTGAATGGCCTCATAGGTACCAGCGTTTGGCCTTTGGCCTACATTCTATATTCAGTTCAATTCAAGACATTACTTTCTGACATTTAATCAGGTAACTAAATTTATGTTGTGGTATGCCATACCTCATGTTGGCGCCATACCAACTCGAATAGAGGAAAGGACTTCCTCAAAAACAAGTAAGAGTAAGAAAAAATGTGCTTGGAGTTGGAGTGCTCTCTTTTGTTACTTCCTCAGGTTGTCTTGCCAAAAAAAAACAAAAAAATCTTATACAAAGCTGTTGATAGCTTGCCTTCACTTTTCAGCCTGAAGTTTCGAGAAATGTATATATTATATATATATATATATATATATATTAATATATATATTATACTATATATATATATATATATCATATATATATATATATATATATATATATATATATATATATATATATATATATATATATATATATATATATAGAATTCTATCACATCACCGTGATTCATATACATGCATTAAGCTACAAATGTCCATTAATATCCAATTCACTCTGCCTCGGAATTAATATTCTTTCACATATGTTAACCGAAGGGGAATTTTTTAGTTGATAATTTCTTCTTCTCGTGGATTCGAACCAGCGGACAGAGGAGAAATCAGGACGTCAGTGACATTACCGATTCGGCCAACAAGTGAGGTACAAGTTGATACCAATTCCAACCTTACAAATCAGTGTCGAACTCCGGTATTTGTAATTAGAAGCGATATCCATCCCCCTCTGCCATGTTAACAAAGTCGAACCTTTGCCGAACGTAGCCACATTGTGAGTTTTTATTACATCACCGTGATTCATATACATGCATTAGGCTACAAATGTATGCACATGTAGTACCACAGTGAAAATGAAACACTGGTTGTAAATCTTGATTGGCGTCTTCGTTATATTTAACACGTTTTTGGAGGACTGATAGATGGATAGTGATAAAAATATACCTTGTACGTACGAGGGGAACAGTACAGACGAGCGCCTCAGTGGCGTGGTCGGTATGGTGTTGGCGTGCCACCTCGGTGGTCGCGAGTTCGATTCTCGGGTATTCCATTGAGGAGTGAGAGATGTGTATTTCTGGTGATAGAAGTTCACTCTCGACGAGGTTCGGAAGTCACGTAAAGCCGTTTGTCCCGTTGCTGAATAACCACTGGTTCAATCATATAAACAAACAAACGAACGAACAAACAGTACAGACGAACGATCATAGGAAACTAAATATTCCCACCAGACAGGTGGGAAAAGGCAGTAGGCGGATTCGAGCGTTGTTAGCGGCTGAGGTCAAGTACTCTATTTACAAAATCTGTTTTTCTTTGCGGGTGGAGTCGTACCTTTCCCTTCGTCCACCGGAAACGACTCTACTTAGAGCCATACATTTTACATATTCCCATAGTTCCTCACTGGACGAGTGGGTTGCGTACTCTGGTATCAATCAGGTAGCCCAAGTTCGCTCCCCGCTGCTGCCAGTACGGAACCAGAGGAATTTATTTCTGATGATTAGAAATTCAATTCTCGAAATTCATAAATTTATTTCTCGATATAATGTGGTTCGGATCCCCCTATAAGCCATAGGTCCCATTGCAAAGTAATCAATTGGTTCCTAGCCACGTTAAAACATCTAATCCTACAGGCCAGCCCTAGGAGAGCTGTTAATCATCCCAGTGGTCTGGTTAGACTAAGATATACTTAACTTTTACATATATATTCCCTTTGAAATTAAAGGATTAAATCTATGCGTGCCCTGACTGATATTCATATTTTCATTCAATCTTTCTTTCGTGAAACTTGATTCTCTAACGTTTCTTTCCATTGCATATTGAAATTCACTTTCTTTTTCCAACCTAATTAACCCTTTTTTTTTTCACTGACATTTACGAAAATTTCATTGTTCGCCTATGCATATCATATACAATTTTTTATGCTGTTATTTTGTCTTGTCCGATAATTTTCCAGTTTTACCAGTGTAAAGTTGTTACATGTTTTTCATGGAATTGAATATAGTACACATCTTTTGTGTCGTCGGTAGAGTTCTTTCCAATTGCTTGTTGCATTGAAGTTTTGCGCTTAAATGCTATATTGACTAATATTCTGAAGTAGGTGGAGTATATCTTTTATATTAGTTCTTATTTGTTGGTACAAAGCTATTTTGTTGTTGTTGTTGTTAGTTTCTTTGTTGCTATCATTAGTCATTTTAGCCGTTCATAATGCATTGTCTGAGACAGAATTGCAATATTTTAATGTCTTGCCTGTATTCTTAAATGTGTGTGTGTCGTTGTCAGTTTATTCAAGGATCGACAAACGCAATACTCGTGAAAACATGGATGTGTAAACTGTAACGGTATTTTATTGCAAGTCACATTACCTTGACATATTTGCATTACAAATTTCCAACGGCTGCGACGCGAACTCTACACTTCACGGTACAACAGTTTATCCTGCGAATATTGTGAACCACTTTTGAAGGGAAATATTAAGAAAAAAATAATCAATAAATTCGTGACATTTTATGAGAATGTTGTTTTCTTTTACTTTTACTGTTGTATGTGTAGAATAAAAAAAATTACACAGACAAAATTACACAAGCAGTTTAATACGTTAAAAACGATAGGTTTAGCTACATCCTAATTTGCAGTAAGATGAACTTTGGAGGAAATCTGAACTGATGACTAGACTTTTGGAAGCTAATGAAGGCAGCCATTACTTTCTTTATAGTAAAAAAAAAATCCTTTTACGCATTTTTTTATTTAAGCAAGGGAATGAACGGAGTGGTAAGGCACAGTGACTAATGAAATGTGTAGCTACAATGTCACTCGTAATTAGCAAAGATCACGGATCTATATCCTTTTGGATTCCCAGCTCGAAGGTGTCGCTGAAATAAGTGCAAATAATTCTTGGGTTGATCTGAGATCTGATCTGCAGAAATGGTTGGCAGTATTAGGAGAATAATTCCTTCCGTTGCTCACTGGTTTGATGAAACACTGTACGATAAGGGTCATCACCACCAGTGGCTCCAAAGGGGGCGGGGCACGTGGGCACGCGCCTCCCCCCCCCTACCCGCCATGAAAAATAGTGACAAAATAATAATATTGAAGATTGAGATGATAATGACATAAGTGTGAGATATAAAAATGAGGGGGAAATATTTATAATAAAAATAATGATAATAAATTCTGAGAAAAAAAATAACAAAAACCTTAACGATGATGATAATGGATTCGGTATTCCCTGATAGAAAGAGCAATTGCTGTACATTTAATAATTACTACTTTAGTATTAATATATATATATATTATATATATATATATATATATATATATATATATATATATATATATATGTGTGTGTGTGTGTGTGTGTGTGTGTGTGTACATATGTGCGTGCTTGTGTGTGTCCTATATGTAAATTGGTGTCCACCCATGAAATATTTCTGGATCCGCTAGTGGCCATCATGTCTTAAGTGATTCACTTGCTTTGGCTTCAAGAAAATACTGCTGTACCGACGAAGTGAAAAGTTAGGGTCGAATTCACGAAGCATTGCTATTTTTCTCGACTGATTCCAAAGCGTATTCTCTGACCATGAACCACATGTTAGCCTTTTATTTTATCTTCCTTTCCCTCTTTCTTTCATGATTCATGCTGTCCACTTCTCGTTTTCCCTCAGTTTCACTTCTAGATCCTATAATAGATTCACATCACCCGTGCATCTGATGTCTAAGCCAGTCCCTTACGACGCTCCTGATTGGCTGTTGATCAGCCAGTCATAGGGCTGGAAGCTCTCAGTCTCTCTCGAGAGAGTTCTCATAGGCAGGATGTCTGTTCTACTTCTGCACGGTTGATGTGAATCTGTTATAGTACTTTAGTTCTTTTGTTTTTCTGTGAGTCTCGCTATATTGCTGTCCAACCACCCGAACACCGTCTTTTCGAAATTGCTCCAGTACTTGGCTTGACAAAGTTTCGTAAAATCAAAATCATATTCCCTGACCGTTCCGATACGTGGCCAGACCTAATATTAAGACCATATCTTGTGTACAAACAATCCTAAGTATCTTGTTCCGTATGTTATGTAAAACTTGTAAAACTAATATCAAGAATCTTGTTCCATATGAGTTGTGAAAAACTAATATTAAGAATCTTGTGCCATATGTTGTGTAAAAATAATATTAATCTTGTTACATATGTAGTGTAAAAGTAATAATGAGAATCTTATTCCATATGTTATGTAAAACTTGTAAAACTACTACTAAGAATGTTGTTCCATATGTATTATGTAAAGCTAATATTAAGGACTTGTTCCATATGTTAAGCAAAAATAATACTAAGAATCTGGTTCCGTATGTCGTGTAAAACTAATACAAAGAATCTTGTTTCATATGTTATATAAAAGTAATATTAAGAATCTTGTGCCATATGTCATGTAAAACTAATAATATGAATCATGTTCCATATGTTATGTAAAACAAATACTAAGAATCTTGTTCCATATGTCGTGTAAAACAAATACTAAGATTCTTGTTCCATATGTCGTGTAGAACTAATAGTAAGAATCTTGTGCCATATGTTATGTAAAACAAATACTAGGAATCTTGTTCCGCATGTTTTGTAAAACTGATCCAATTTTTACTTATACTGAGAAAGAGATCTACAGTCAGATTTGCGCTAAATGTCCTGATTAAAAGGCGACATATAATGTGCCACCAAAAAAAAAGGATCAGTATCCTCAATAGACCCTCTCATTGCTTAATGAAAATGAGAGGATTTTAATCCGAGTCGGATGAAAGGCGTAACGTCGGAAATGTCTAGTAAATGGCATCGAATTACGAGACCTGAGAGTATGCGACGACCCTTTCCATCCGGTGTAATGAAGTACACCGAAACTAATGGTGTCTGGGTGGGTGCGGGCATCCGTTTATTCTGTAGACTTTGGGAAATGCAAACTTCATCTTCTGGAGTGCTCGAAGAAAAAGTCATAGGATTATGTCCTTGCTTATGCACGGCTTCGACGAGAGAGAGAGAGAGAGAGAGAGAGAGAGAGAGAGAGAGAGAGAGAGAGCTGAACTTCAGCTGGTGATAAAGTTTATCAAGACGCAAAAGGAATTTTTATTTTTTGCAAGGAAACGGAGCTTGCCAATGAAATGTTATTTCAGTTTCTCTCTGTATAAAAATGTACAGATCTCACCGGTCTTCATATTCTATTCGCATATTGTGATTCTCATACCATCAATATATCAGATTTTTAGAAACTTTCCTTTTGTCATTTAAAGTGATCCTGAAAGCATTTTTTTTAAAGACTATATAAGATTTTGGATTTAATCTTCAAAGCAAGCAAAGGTTCCTTGGATGAGAGATTTTCCTTTATAGAGCAGCATCAGTAAGTAAACATACCTAGATTATTTTCTTTGTTTTTTTTATAGTTTTCTCAAAAACATAGCTGTTGAAATGGCTATTTGTCTGTCTGTTCGCACTTTTTCTGTCCGCCCTCAGATCTTCAAAACTACCGAGGATAGAGGGCTGCAAATTGGTTGATCGTCTACCTTCCAATCGTCAAACATACAAAGTTGCAGCCCTGTAGCCTTAATAGTTTTTATTTTATTAAGGTTAAATGTAGCCATATATGTACAAACAACATAGGCCACCAAGGGCCGTGGCTGAAAGTTTCACGGGCCGCAGCTGAGAGTTTCGTAACGCATTATACGCTGTACAGAAAAGCATTCTTTACTTGTTTTCTGTTTTCAGTCTACAAGCACTACAAGCGTCATTGCCATTATTCCCGTAAAGTATGTATTGAGGAGCCTACTTTCCCCACTGTCTCTACGAGTCTGCGTGGCAATTCACACGCAAAATTGCTGGTATTTCCACGTTTCTCCAGTTCTTTAATAGGCCGAAAGTTCCCCTCGCAACCGCTCTCGCTATCGGTCGAAATAGCAGCAATAGCTGTCATGATTGCTAAACTGAATGACGCCAGAGATCTATCGTTCACTTATTGTACGACCGTGGTCGTGTCTTCCCGCCAGTTATGGATGTTCGCGCTGTTAAGTTTCGTCGGGGATGCAGTGCTGTTTTATAGTACCGGCTACTCTGCCTTCGACTATTTGCCTCATTCGTTTACCTGTTAATTGCCCGTTTTTCTGTTTGCATGTTTCGTATCGGGGTTTCATAACTGCTCTCTTTTCATCGGCTTCCTCTTTTGTTCCATGATGGATGGTGACGCAGTTTTGAAATTCAGGGGACGAGTTTTGGTTTGATTCACAGGAATGATTTAATTCGCGTCGCAGATTTGATTTGAAAGGGACGAATTTTGTTGTGATTCACAGGATTAGTTCATGACAGGATATGTTAGCGCAAGCGGGCCACAGCATATGGAAGGACAGGGTGACAACGAGATAGTCGGTCATCAGAAGGTGATACATTTATTGCCGACGCGTTTCATAAAACACAGTTACATCATCAAGGCTAAAAGTGAAACAACACAAATTAAAAATACATGAAACATAACTTTGACTTTAAGAGTCTCAACAAATACACAAAAAGA
>NC_061094.1:10228141-10230641 GCF_015104395.2 Macrobrachium nipponense | reverse complement strand
GTTACTCTATGAAAAAGAAAGTATGAACAGGTTTTTAAGAAAGTTGAAGTCTGAGTGTGTTCTGGATGAACTTACTTAATACGATTTACTTACATCAGTATCTAAAGCTAAGTTCCTCGTTGGACGAGTGGGTTATGTGCTCGCCTACTGATTTAGTAATCCGAGTTAGATTCCCCACTCTGTAATGCTGAGTCAGAGGAATTTATTAATTAGCTATAGGTCCCACTGATAAGTAACCAATTGGTTCCTAGCCATGTAGATATATCTAATCTTTCGTGCCAGCCTTAATAGATTTGTTAATCAGCTCAGTGGTCTGGTTAAACAAAGATTTTTTTTTTTTTTATCTAAACCTGGAGTGGTCTATGGTCTCCCTAAGGTACACAAGAAAGGTGTCCCAGACCAATCATGTCTGTTATAGGTACTTTTGATTAAGGCAGACCCCAGTTATCGGCGGGGGTTCCGTTCCGACGGCTTGATGATAAGCGAAAATCGCCGATGACCGAAAACAGGCGGATTTCGGCGTTTATCGAAGCCGATAACTGGTTAATGGCGCCTCTGTTAGGTATTGTGCAGCGTCGATAACCAGTTAGTGGCGCCATAATTTCTTATGGTGCGAAAACAGACAGAGGCCCATGGACCGAAAACGATTGCGTCACACTACGGCGATAATCCAGCAGTAAAACATCTTCATATATCCAAAATGTAAATAATAAAGATATATATGCGCATTACGATTATAACAATTACATGTATAGCTGATAACAATCTGCATGAATAACTGGTAAACTGTTCTGCAATGACAGTTGAGTATAGCAATTATTTACAATAGGTACGAAAGTCAAGATGTCGTGACGTCATAATACAGAACTTAAAAGAACGTTCTAATTCAGAAAAATAATTACTTAAATTTGAGTCAGAGTCGAGTTACTTTTTCAATAACGAATATTTTCAAATTAATCATCATAAATATGTAAAATATTGATGTTTTACTACTTATTTAAAAATTAGCTAAGAGCACGCTTCTCGTCAATCCTTCTAACCAAACCAGCTGTTTACTCCTGGCTTGTTGTTGGTGAGAAATCGTGTTTCGATTGTTGTGATAAAAGTGCTCCAGCGTCTGTGGGTACAAGTGGTGTGCGGATTTATCACAGGAAATGGAAAGTTTGTTGACACAAGCGATTCCGTAAACATAGAGATGGCGTCAATCTTCGAAACATTTTTAGTTGTAAGTAAAAATTTCTGAAGCGTTTTGGTGAGATTTCCACTGCCGTGGGCGCCATTTTCAGTACCCTCTGTTTAAATCTTAAAATTTGGCCTTAATTTCTAACTTTGGAGAAAATACTTAGTAGACCCTTGACTCACGAACGCATTGACCCACGTACAACTCGATCCCCGACCAAAATTATAGGTAAAATTTCACCCTTGACCTACAAACTAACTTTGAGATACGAACAAAAAAAAAATGCGGAAAATAAAAATTCTGTTTGGGTCATGAACTAATTTTGAGACATGAACATTTGAAAAATGCTGGAAATTTCTGGAAAATAACAATTCACTTTGTTTCACAAACTAATTTTTAGACACAAACATTTGAAAAATGCGCGAAATCGCCCAGCACACGTGAGAGCGTTTGAGTTGCCATGGGAACAGCCATCCTCCAGCCGCCCACGCACGGCGTCACCCACGCATCGCTCTTTGTCTCATCTCATTGTGTACAAGACGTTCGTCAATTCGCTTAGCATTTTTTGCGCTAAAACTTGTGATTTTCTTCATAATGGGCCCTAAGAAAGTGAAGAGTGGTGGTGAAAGTAAGAAAGTGAAGAGTGATGGTGAGAAGAGGGTGCAGAGGAAGATAACCATTGAAATAAAGAAAGAAATTATAGAAAAGTTTGAACGTGGTGTTCGCGTGACCGATATCGCAAGTGAGTACAAGATGGCCAAGTCGACAATTTCGACAATTTTGAAAAACAAGGATGCCATTAAAGAAGCAAATGTTGCGAAGGGAGTGACAGTACTAACCAAGATGAGATCGCAAACCCTCGAAGAGGCAGAAAAAATAATTTTTGAAGTGGGTACATGAGAAACAGATGGGCAGGTGATAGTGTAAACGAGCCGATCATCTGCGAGAAAGCTCGGCAAGTGTATCAGAGTTTGCTGAAGGAAACTCCTTCTACTAGTGCCACGCCAGATGATTTTAAGGCTAGTAAAGGGTGGTTTGATAACTTCAAGAAAAGAACTGGAATTCACTCTGTAATTAGGCATGGTGAGGCTGCTAGCGCAGACAAGGCTGCTGCTGAGGCATTCGTGACTGAGTTTGCCGAGTTCGTGGAGGCCGAAGGATACGTCGCTCAACAGATTTTCAATTGTGATGAAACGGGCCTCTTCTGGAAGAAGATGCCCAACAGGACATTTATCACCCAAGAAGAGAAGGCGCTCCCAGGCCACAAGCCAATGAAGGATAGGCTTTTGTTATGCTCAAACGCAAGTGGCGACTTGAAAC
>NC_061094.1:10198805-10212641 GCF_015104395.2 Macrobrachium nipponense | reverse complement strand
AATACGCTTTGGAATCAGTCGAGAAAAATAGCAATGCTTCGTGAATTCGACCCTAACTTTTCACTTCGTCTGTACAGCAATATTTTCTTGAAGCCAAAGCAAGTGAATCACTTAAGACATGATGGCCACTAGCGGATCCAGAAATATTTCATGGGTGGGCACCAATTTACATATAGGACACACACAAGCACGCACATATGTACACACACACACGCACACACACACACACACACACATATATATATATATATATATATATATATATATATATATATATATACTAAAGTAGTAATTATTAAATGTACAGCAATCGCTCTTTCTATCAGGGAATACCGAATCCATTATCATCATCGTTAAGGTTTTTGTTATTTTTTTTCTCAGAATTTATTATCATTATTTTTATTATAAATATTTCCCCCTCATTTTTATATCTCACACTTATGTCATTATCATCTCAATCTTCAATATTATTATTTTGTCACTATTTTTCATGGCGGGTAGGGGGGGGGGGAGGTGCGTGCCCAGGTGCCCCGCCCCCTTTGGAGCCACTGGTGGTGATGACCCTTATCGTACAGTGTTTCATCAAACCAGTGAGCAACGGAAGGAATTATTCTCCTAATACTGCCAACCATTTCTGCAGATCAGATCTCAGATCAACCCAAGAATTATTTGCACTTATTTCAGCGACACCTTCGAGCTGGGAATCCAAAAGGATATAGATCCGTGATCTTTGCTAATTACGAGTGACATTGGAGCTACATATTTCATCAGTCACTGCGCCTTCCCACTCTGTTCATTCCCTTGCTTAAATCAAAAATGCTCATAAGGATTTTTTTTTACTAGAAAGAAAGTAATGGCTGCCTTCATTAGCTCCCAAAAGTCTAGTTATCAGTTCAGATTTCCTCCAAAGTTCATCTTACTGCAAATTAGGATGTAGCCAAACCTATCGTTTTTAACGTATTAAACTGCTTGTGTAATTTTGTCTGTGTAATTTTTTTATTCTACACATACAACAGTAAAAGTAAAAGAAAACAACATTCTCATAAAATATCACGAATTTATTGATTATTTTTTTCTTAATATTTCCCTTCAAAAGTGGTTCACAATATTCGCAGGATAAACTGTTGTACCGTGAAGTGTAGAGTTCGCGTCGCAGCCGTTGGAAATTTGTAATGCAAATATGTCTAAGTAATGTGACTTGCTATATATATATACCGTTACAGTTTACACATCATGTTTTCACGAGTATTGCGTTTGTCGATCCTTGAATAAACTGACGACGACACACATATTTAAGAATACAGGCAAGACATTAAAATATTCCAATTCTGTCTCAGACAATGCATTATGAACGGCTAAAATGACTAATGATAGCAACAAAGAAACTTACAACAACAACAACAAAATAGCTTTGTACCAACAAATAAGAACTAATATAAAAGATATACTCCACCTACTTCAGAATATTAGTCAATATAGCATTTAAGCGCAAAACTTCAATGCAACAAGCAATTGGAAAGAACTCTACCGACGACACAAAAGATGTGTACTATATTCAATTCCATGAAAAACATGTAACAACTTTACACTGGTAAAACTGGAAAATTATCGGACAAGACAAAATAACAGCATAAAAAATTGTATATGATATGCATAGGCGAACAATGAAATTTTCGTAAATGTCAGTGAAAAAAATAAAACGTTTAATTAGGTTGGAAAAAGAAAGCAAATTTCAATATGCAATGGAAAGAAACGTTAGAGAATCAAGTTTCACAAAAGAAAGATGGAAAAAAAATATGAATATCAGTTAGGACACGCATAGATTTAATCCATTAATTTCAAAGGGAATATATATGTAAAAGTTAAGTATATCTTAGTCTAACCAGACCACTGGGATGATTAACAGCTCTCCTAGGGCTGGCCTGTAGGATTAGATGTTTTAACGTGGCTAGGAACCAATTGATTACTTTGCAATGGGACCTACAGCTTATAGGGGGATCCGAACCACATTATATCGAGAAATAAATTTATGAATTTCGAGAAATGAATTTCTAATCATCAGAAATAAATTCCTCTGGTTCCGTACTGGCAGCAGCGGGGAGCGAACTTGGGCTACCAGATTGATACCAGAGTACGCAACCCACTCGTCCAGTGAGGAACTAAGGGAATATGTAAAATGTATGGCTTTTAAGTAGAGTCGTTTCCGGTGGACGAAGGGAAAGGTGCGACTCTACCCGCATAGAAAAACAGATTGTGTAAATAGAGTACTTGACCTCAGCCGCTAACGACGCTCGAATCCGCCTACTGCCTTTTCCCACCTGTCTGGTGGGAATATTTAGTTTCGTATGGTCAGCATGTTCGTCTGTACTGTTTGTTCGTTTGTTTGTTTGTATGGTGTTTTTACGTTGCACGGAACCAATGGTTATTCAGCAACGGGACAAACGGCTTTACGTGACTTCCGAACCTTGTCGAGAGTGAACTTCTATCACCAGAAATACACATCTCTCACTCCTCAATGGAATGCCTGAGAATTGAACTCGCGGCCGCCGTGACATGCCAGCACCATACCGACCACGCCACTGAGGCGCTCGTCTGTACTGTTCCCCTCGCACGTACAAGGTATATTTTTATCACTATCCATCTATCAGTCCTCCAAAAACGTGTTAAATATAAGGAAGACGCTAATCAAGATTCACAACCAGTGTTTCATTTTCACTGTGGTACATTTACATACATTTGTAGCTTAATGCATGTATATGAATCACGGTGATGTGATAAAAATTCATTATGTGGCTGCGGTAAACGTCCGACTTTGTTAACATAGCAGAGGGGTCTGGATATCGCTTCTGATTACAAATACCGGAGTTCGACACTGATTTGTAAGGACGGAATCGGTATCAACTTGTACCTCACTTGTTGGCCGAATCGATAACGTCACTGACGTCCTGATTTCTCCCCTGTCCGCTGGTTCGAATCCACGAGAGGAAGAAATTATCAACTAAAAAATTCCCCTTCGGTTAACATATGTGAAAGAATATTAATTCCGAGGCAGAGTGAATTGGATATTAATGGACATTTGTTAGCTTAATGCATGTATATGAATCACGGTGATGTGATAGAATTCATTCATATATATATATATATCATATATATATATATATATATATATATTATATATATATATATATATATCTATATACATATTTCTCGAAACTCCAATATTTCTCGAAACTCCAGGCTGGAAAGTCAAGGCAAACTATCAAAAGCTTCGTATGAAAAAGTATAATTTTTCTATTGGCCAGACAACCTAAGGAAGTAACAAAAGAGAGCACTCAAATTCCAAGCACAGTTTTTCTTACTTGTTTTTGAGGATGTCCTTTCCTCTATTCGAGTTGGTATGGCGCCAACATGAAGTATGGCATACTTCATGTTTAAATGTCAGAAAGTAATGTCTTGAATTAAACTGAATATAGAATTCAGTGCTGGACAGGAACTGAGAGTAAGTAGGTTTGAAAGGCCTAAAAGGAGAAAACCTCAAAGCAGTTGCACTATGAAATCATTCTTATGAGAGGGTGGATAGCAATATGGAAGAAAGTTAATATGAATGGAGGTACAGTAAAGGGAATGAAGGCGGAGGCAGCTAGGGGCGGAAGAGACGCTGCAAAGAACCTTTAGTAATGCCTACAGCGTACCCCTGGAGGTGCACTGACGGCGCTACCCCCCTAGAAAGGCATATAAAGTAATGTAAGTCTTCATGTTACACCTCTCAGGCATGGCCGTGAAGCAAAAAAACAAAAAAAAAAAAAAAGGTAGCTACTGTTATGCAATAAAAATCTCGCATTAGACAAGTTTAAACCGACTGTTGGCCATGTATCTTCGAACAGCAATCAGCTGATTTTGACACATGTGGTAACTATACAGGATAACCAGTATTCTCAAAGATGGGCTACGCCGGAGTCTTTGCACCGTAACTTTCCAGTCTTGATGTTTGAATGACGTAACTTTCAGGTCACTCCAGTTCACTTTCACCTTTTTTGGGGCAATCATTTTCTATCCATATGGTCAATGTTTTGGCATTTTATTTTTTATTATGCTTTTGACTTGTTTTTCTTGTGAACTTTTACACTGTAATAATCCTTGTGGTCTCTCGCATTTGGTAGTCAGCACTACGCAAAATAGATTCCCTTTATATAAATAATATAATTAATAACATATTGCAATTGTCGATTACCAGAAATAGAAAAAAATGTCCAAGGAGAGAGAGAGAGAGAGAGAAAAAGGAGCCAAAATGACGACAGCGTCATATTTCCATCCGCCAGTTTCATATCGAATGGCTACTGGCCCCTATCGTATAAATTAATTGAGGTGGCCATGCAAGAATTAATTACCTCTTCAAAGACCGAAACTGCATCTGCTCCTCCAGAGTTTCGCCACACACAGGTAATTACGACCCTAATGAATTTCAGCTGCAGTGCAGTTAGCGGTGGTAAAACTCCGCCGTTTATTTGTTGACCTTTATGCATTCCAACGAGGACGCCCTCTCTCTCTCTCTCTCTCTCTCTCTCTCTCTCTCTCTTCCTACTCAAGTTCCCTCGTGTGATTCACTGGCGTCCTGTCACCCAAGTTGCTACATTATTCATGCCTTCACCGTTTCTGGGAAAGAGGCGATAGAAGGAAACGCTTATAAAAGAAATGACAGGTTCCGATGAGTGAATGTAACTCATAAAACTGACACAAATTCATTCCTTCTCTGATCACCATCTGGTCGTGAGGTTCTGTTGACGCCTTCTGTTTTCTTCCTGAAGAACTTCTCCATTCGCTCATTTTAGCTTGAATCCATAGATCACATTATATTAAGAATAGATTATGTTTATTCCAAGGAGTGAAATAAGGCCCATAAGGAGGTCTGAAAGGTGTAACAGAAGGAAAACCTCAAAGCAGTTGCACTATGAATCAATTGTTAGGAGAGGGTAGAAAGTCAGATGGAAGACAAAGCTTATGAACGGAGGTACAGTAAAAGGGATGAAAGGGGTTGCAGCTATGAGGCGATGTGACGCTGCAAAGAACCTCGAAGTAATGCCTACAATGCACCGTATGAGGTTCACTAAAGGCGCTTGCTATCCCCCTTGAGGGAAAACTGATGTAGATATCAAGCCAAGGTCAATCTTATCTGTCAATCCAAGCAAAATTCCGCTTAAATCTCCATCGCGTATGCAGTTACTTCAGCAAATAAATATTTGAATGAACTACAACCCAGACTGGTCATAAATCCACAATGTAAAATGTATATCTTTGAAATCTTTGGTACTGAAACTAATCGTGGACTGCACAACAATGGACTTTCATATCCATTGTACTTTTTATTTCATAAGGCTTCACTGATCGTAACCTTTCCACAACGAGATTAATATTTCGTGGTAATGTACAGAGGTATTACAGGGAATATATAGTTACTATTTTTTTCTGCTCCAAATGATTGGCTTCTCGAAATAATTGAATATTTTAACATATATCCGGAATTTAAGCTTCTCTTTAAAGCATATGGCATCAAAGGGCGCGCTATTAAGATCAAGACCATTACCTATTTCTTCTATCATTTTGCATCCTATCAGAAATATTGAGAACACTTTTCTCTTTGTACAGACTATGATTAGGCTAAATGATCTTGTTGTTGGTGTTGACTGAAGTGGCCACCAGAGAAGTTAATGTTTGGTTACAGTTTTTCAACCATTATTCTTCTTACAAGGAACAGCCAAAAGTGTCCATGGAAGCTTTCACAGGACAAAAAACCAACAGAAGAGAGGCATCGTGAAATAATACGACCAAGTAAATGAGCAATAAGCAGCATGAAAATACCATTGAAACTGATATTTGACATATTAGAAATTTAACCGGTAGTTATCCGAGCCGGTCGCCAAATATGTCATCTTTGGGTAACTCTCGTCTCCAATTAAACTGCGTTATCAACACCTTGTGACTTAAGCCACTGGTCATTCGTCTCTAGAGCGCCAGAGGGAATGAGTTTCAACATGCAATACCCAACCACATCTCGTTTGCAATACTGGCAGTCA
Source organism: Macrobrachium nipponense (assembly GCF_015104395.2). NCBI lineage: Eukaryota > Metazoa > Arthropoda > Malacostraca > Decapoda > Palaemonidae > Macrobrachium > Macrobrachium nipponense. The sequence continues at coordinate 10,206,570 of NC_061094.1, read as the reverse complement.
GACAGTTTGCTTGTAGACTTCAAAATGCGCAAAATCCTCTTCTTGGAAACTTGCCTTCCCAGTACTAAGTTCTCGCTGATGAACTGAGAAATATTGCAAAATACTGTTGTGTAAGTTAAAGTAATGAAGACGCTGTGTAAACTCAAAATGGCAAATAAGACACACCGGCCAGGATTGAGAGCCAATTTCACGGAAAACCGCACCGTTGTTTTTGTTGTTGATTAAGCTGGCCTTATGCTAGCGCTGGCTCTCTCTCCTGGAACAGCTCTCTCTCCTGGAACAGCAAGTTATAAAAGCGTTTTTGCCCTGCAAATCATGTTGCATGACATTAAACTAGTGGTTTGTATGGTGTTTTCACGTTGCATGGAACCAGTATGGTTATTCAGCAACGGGACCAACGGCTTTACGTGACTTCCGAACCACGTCCGAGATTCGGTGAACATTCCATCACCAGAAATACACATCTCTCACTCCTCAATGGACATTAAACTAGTATTATAAAACATTCCACAACTATAACCGACTTTTATTTGTAATGTGTTGTTTTTGGAAAAAAAGGTATTTAAAAAGAAAAGTTTGGGAAAATTATTTTCAATACCGTGATTATCATTCCCGTGACTTTAAGGGGATATCAGATGTCAACAATGACCTCAAGACTTTGCAGTGCCAGTTATTTTCTTGGGTATCAAATGTCTATTTTTATTTTGATACCTTTTTTTCTATAGCATTCAGAAACCATTCTGTTAGCGATCAAAAAAAAAAAATGGAGATGATTCGGGGGGGATATGCCCCAGGGGACCCCACGACAGTGATATGTAGAAGAGTGACACTATAATGAACGGCAGTCCACGTAGCTCTGTCGAATAGGCAATTGCTAGATGTTATTGTTTGTTGTCCCACTTGTATCTTACTACTTTTATACATTACGTTTATCCTCAAGAATAATGATGATCATTGGTACTCTCTGTCTGTCTGTCTGTCTGTCTCTCTCTCTCTCTCTCTCTCTCTCTCTCTCTCTCCTCTCTCTCTCCTTCCTTAGCTGACGCCCCGTAGACCCAACATCTCATCAAGGAGCAGGAAGAAGACGAGGAAACTGACGAGTTTGGGGACGGCGTTGCAGAAGGAGCACCATCTCCATCCAGTGGAAGGAAATAGGTCAAGAAGGACGTCTACCTAAGGACGTCTTCCTCAGTCTGAGTCTGAGCACCTGGTGTTCAAGACAAATCTGTATGCAAGATGGAGCCATCTCTAGACCACGTAATCATAACAAGAGAGGTAGGCATCGCGCAGTTACGGACGTTATGTAAAATAAGGTTCACAAACGGGCCAGTTGATAAATATCATCACAGAAGACTTTTCACGACGAACGGGATATTCTGATTCCATGAAATCTACAGAGGAAGAGGAAGAGGAAGGTAATCTAAATTTTATTTAACAAAAGTCGTGATAAAGCGAACAAAAATATTCTCGCTAACTTGAATAAAAGGAAGAGATTGCATTTCCACAACGGGTGAAATTAGATGAGGATACGTTTGTAAAAAGAAGCAACGAATTAACAGTACTGTGTTCAGACTGAAATAAGTAAGTTGCGTAGCTTGCAGGTTAAAAATGATTTAAAAAAAATGAGGGACATGATATAACAGAGTTGGAATCAATGGTCATGTTCTTTCCAAAAACTTGGGAAGAGTAATTTCGAACTGAAATAGCCAAACCAAATGATCAATAAAAACCGATTAACTTCTCTAACGATGCAAGGAAAAAAACGTCTGTGTTAAAAAACTATCAAAAATTGCAAGTATTCAGCGTGAATACGTTCGAATAAAGGTAAATATATGAAAAAGGAATCAGTAAGTGACGCCAGATGCTAGTGATACAGCTCCATATATAGAAATATATTGTAATGCAGTACATTCCTTAAAAATTACGCCCTGTATTTAATAGGAATGACCGAAGCAACTGTGATGAGAGTTGAAATGAAACTCTTAAATGCAAATGATCTCCATTGAACTGAATACCCAGCGAGGGGTGATGTGTGTAGTACGTGAAGCTATAAATATTAAAATTCTCGTTCATCTCCTCTGTGAGGAAAGGCAGCAGTACTTTCGAAAGATAAATAGAGGATTTGAAATAAATTACCTTACAAACAATGCCTCACTGGTAACGGCAGGAATAATTTAATTTTTAGATCATGTATCTTCTGATCTTCAAATATTAATACGGAATGTTGAAATGTTACCAAGGCATAAGGAAAAATACAAAAGAGACATATGTCATTACTATTTCCATAAGTGAAAGTGAAATTCAAATTTGGTAACTGCAATTCATGAAACAGAGTGGACCAGACTCCAAACATTAGATGCCAAAAACATCGTGCATATTGATTGATTGATTGATTATGAAAATTAGGTCTTGAAGACAAAGAGACGGTACCCATCAGGATTATTCAGCACTCTAATGAAAATTAAATGAAAATTATGTATAAGTGAATGATATCACTGTTCAAATATGAGCGGAAAAAGCGAAGAATGAAGGTAGATAATACCAATAAAAATATAAATAATGATCAAAATTTTATATTTAAAAATATATGTACTTTATATAATAAAAATGACTAGAATCTTTACTAAATATACTGAAATCACACCATCTCCATTAAAATAACCAGATTCTTTCCCTTATTATATTTGAGAGAAAAGTTTTTGGAACAAACACAAGAGGACATTCCAATGTCCTCAGCTTAAGAAAGTCCATTGTGAAGAGGTCACGTGATGCCAAGGGGTTCACCCTGGCAGTTACGAACGACCCAACATCGCTAGGTGATCTTAGGGAAGATTAGGTTAGGGAATGTTTAATTATAAGTTAGGATGCATCATTGTCATTCATTTCATGATATAAAGGCTCTAGGTCAGGTCAGGGAACCCCAGGCCCCTCCCAGCAATACCTCCCTCTCCCCCTTAACCCGTTAGGTAGGACACAGTGTCCTAAGGTTAGCTAATTAATTTTGATATATATGATATATATATATATATATATATATATATATCGTATATATATATATATGTATATATATATATTATATATATATAATATATTATTGTATATATATATATTAAGATATATAAGTATATATATAATATATATCTATATATATATATCTATATATATATATATATATATATATATCCCTAGATATATATATAGATAGATATATATAGATATATATATATATATATATATATATATATATATACATACATATATATATATATATATATATATATATATATATATATATATATATATATATATATAAATTTATATATATTCCCACCGTGGTCCTACCTAATTATTAAGTATACAAGGGTACGTAAACGAACAACAGTGGATTGCTCAATCAATATTGGTCAACATTGCATACAACATGAAATATAAGTCGGAAAATGTAAGTCATGTATTCGGTGGGATACTTATATATAATTACCGTAAATAAAGAGATGTGCTACATTTCAGAAGGATAAAATAAAAGAATGATGCAAAAAAGACAGAATAAGATGAGAGCGTCAGAGATAGTCTATAAAGTTCAAGCATTCTGTGGGTTATTAAAACAAAAACGAACCGAACGAAGGTCGAAATTTATATTCAAACGAAAAGAAATTTCTGAAACATTCGACTGACAATAAAAATGATAGACGCTAACGGATCGAGCCTACCCGTAGAATGTTTTACAATTAACTTCTAATTAAAATTAAACTAACTTCACCGATGAAACCTTTGAAAATAAATGGAGTGGAGTCCTTTCAAGAGGGACATTCATTAAACGATACAATGTTTTAAAAAACATAGAAATTGTATCTTTAATATCACATTGGAGAATGTTTTAGTATACGATGAAAACTCTAGAAGGTATGCTGGTATTTGAAAGGCACTGACTAAGATTCTAGGACTTGATGGCATGGAAATGGCATAAACAGCTCGATCTGCCTAGGCACTTTTTCGCAGATGTCTGACAGATAGTAAGCTAGGTACCTAAAATTGAAGTGGATAGATTCTGGGAGAGAAATCCTAAGCCCTATTTTGATGAACAGACTAATGAAAAATGGAAATAAATGTGGAAGAATAGGCCATATGACCAACAGAATTAACGTAATGAAACAGAATACAAACACATGCAAATACCTGATCAAACAGTAGCCAGAAATCTAAGTGTACTTATCAAATATCTTCAGAGTTCAAGAAAGAAAATATTACTTGTAATGCCCGTGTAGAAGGGGAGACAAAATCGTATTAAATTGTTCCCGTGGGAAATTTAACAATACTTTCCAAACTTATAAATTTTATATTTTTTCACGGATGACAAAAAGCGTAAGGAATGCCAGGACGAGTAATACAATAAGCAATTGATTGGTTGTCATGGAACTTGGTGACTTAACAGGTATAATACGATTTGCCTAAAGCAAAGAAGGAAATCAATTTCACAGAAGAGGGAGAAAAAGAAAGGCACAGAAACAGGAAGTAGTGGTCATGGCTATTTAATTGGCATAATAGTCAATGCTATCAACACCCAGAAATCTGACAAATGATGCTAAAAGTTCTGTTATGATGACAAATGAAAAGATACTTTAAATTAAAATGAAGTATATTATCTATTACTAATACCCTTAATTAAAGAGGCTGTCTTTTATTTTGATTTGCCATGATAAACCCTATCCAAACATTTAGAAAAACTTCGAGCATAATTCATTATGAGGCGCTGAAGAGATCTTTATATCCATAAGACAACAAGATAAATATAAAAGTGCTAAAAAAAATTCCCACCGAAGATGTGCCAACGTAATGAAAAGTATACAACAATCATGTTATTAAACTCTCACATTGTCAATTGAATAATTAACCGTTCAATGAGTCGCGCAGCTTCGATTATTCCTACTGAACAAAACGATATGGTAAGTAATAGCAAAAGTAGCCTTAGGGCAAAAGTGATTCTGAAAACAATTGACGATTCTGTAGCATAAAAAATACTTTAAGCTATATGAATAATCTTGTGCATGAAAACCATCCCTGGAGGCCCTTCTCCTCAACGGAATAGAGAGAATGGCTCCTAAAATCATACAATACAGCTGCTATTACGAAGAGAATTGTAGTAGATACGCAACTAAGTCTTAAGCAAGACTTCTACAAGTGGTAATAGAACATATCTCGCTTCTTCGCCACAGACTGGTCAAACGGCGAAAAACAGCAAACTTTGATATCATATGACTGTAAAAGGAAATGCGATTCGTAACTGACAGAGAGGCGAATTCTCTCTCAAAACCATTTCTACGTAACCGGGCAAAAAAAAAAAAAAAAAAACAAAAAAAAAAAAAAAAAAATTATTTTTGATCAGGTTCCTCGACTGCGCTCTTCCACGATCCCTGGTTCTTCCGTGGCCTCCAAACCCTGGAATACAATACTTGCCTATTGGTGTTTCCGAAAATTAGAAAAGCGCCTACCTTCTGGCCCACCTGTCTCTTTCCTTTCATTCTAATTCATCACTGGCACAACTAGGACGGGCTCTCCTACGCATTCAGTCCAGCAACTTTTTTTTTTTTTTCTTTCTTTTCCTGGGCTGTTTTTACCAGCTATCAGGGCTTTATCCTCACTTTTGTGCTCTCTTTTATTTCGGCGGATTCAAGGACCACCGGAATCTATTATGTCCGGATTTTTATATCTCATTCAAAACTCGACTTATGTTACTGAACGCTTATTTGGCACAGATCGGTCCTCGATAGAATATAATTATGTAGACCCAAATCCTGATTTGGTATATCCAGCTCTTAAATACAGATGCAATCGTTAGTATCTTTTTACATAAGTGAAAAATGACTGGGAATTAAATATTTCAAGTTCAGAAGTAATTAAGTTATGGTAAATTAGTACATGCTCGAACACTTGGTTTTTCAATGAGCATTCCTTCATTTTTTTTTTGCTTGTTTGTATGATGTTTTAACGTTGCATGGAACCAGTGGTTATTAGCAACGGGACCAACGGCTTGACGTGACTTCGGAACCACGACGAGAGTGAACTTCCATCACCAGAAATACATATCTCTCACCCCTCAGAGGAATGCACGAGAATGGAACTCGAGGTGGCAGGCCAAGACCATACCGATCACGCCACTCAGGCGCTGGATACAATCTTGACCTCAAGTTAAACCTATTTCAATAAGGAAACTAACGAGATCATTGGCAAACGAACTTTGATTTAAAATCAGTTTTAATACATTGCTTGCTAATTTCTGCAATTCATAATTCTACAGAAACATTACTGGTAGATGATCGCTTCTGGTTAAACAGAATGAAAAAATGAATCACCATTGATCCCACCTCTCTCTCTCTCTCTCTCTTTCGCTCTCTCTCTCTCTCTCTCTCTCATCGTTTAGCGCATTTGCTTCATACCCTTTATGCCTCGTATTGGGACGCGGAACCGAGATGTTTATGCCACCATATTTAATGAAAAAATGGGGAGATCTGCACGCTACCAAAGCTCAATATATATATATTTTTTTATTTTTCTCTCAAAAATTTCGTTATGACATTCTTGAGTTTTCCGAACTGATGATGCTAGCGAACATGCCGGGAATAGATACACTGGAAAACTCGGAGAAATGAGACTTTGAAATCCGCCTGAAATGGAAAACCGACTCATTATCTCTACCTTTGCAAAAAGTGAGAGAGAAAAAAGAGAGTCATGATAACTGGCTGCGTGAAAACTGTCAGCTGGCTGCAACAATGCAGAGTCAATGAAGTATGAACAACACGATGTTCAGTAACCTCCAGTCCTTTTTCTCTTAAAAAACTGAAAACGACAATATTTTTCTTTTGCATTTTCACGTGGAAATGCCATTGTTTCAATTTTATTATCATTATAGCCGATAAACAAGTATACAAGACATAGTTTGTTTGTTTGTATGGTGTTTTTACGTTGCATGGAACCAGTGGTTATTCAGCAACAGGACCAACGGCTTAACGTGGTTTCCGAAGCACGTCGAGAGTAAACTTCCATCACCAGAAGATTTTTACTTTGATTCATTTTCCTGAACAAAAAAATTGAATGAGCAATATAGACCATGGGGTTAGAAATGACACAAGGTTTTGGAGCAGGATTAAATCGCCTTTGTTGCTCCTTCATAGTTATTTTTCTTATTACCATAAAAATTCAGAATGTCTCAGCACTTCATTTGCCTTTGTCATGGAAATGTATTAAAATCTAATATTGACCTGTACCGCTATTTCCATTTTTTATTAAAAGACCCTATTCCACAAAACAAAACAAAAATATTACACATAGAGTTAATTCCATCAGCCTTGGTTTTTTTTTTATCTTTTTTTGGGGAGGTTCAGTAACTCATCAGTTTTCTGAAAAACTTTTGTTGCAGCTGCGATCAAATTAAGGAGTAAAGTGATCATCGTAGTTATGCAGTTGAATCCCTGAAATTGCAAAAGTTGAAACATGCGCAAATATATTTCAATTGAACAGACTCATGTGAGTGAGTCTCGTTCCCTAGTTTAATTGTTTGACCTCATTTGTTTTCTGGGCTGTTTCTCGTATACATAGCTCACTTTTTTACTTTTTACTAATCTGTCGAGTCCCCTAGGCTTCAAGCATCCAACTTTTCCAATTATTATTACAGGCTGGAGAATAATAATAATAATAATATAATAATAATAATAATAATAATAATAATAATAATAATATAATGATCAGAAAAACTAGGAAACATATAACA
>NC_061094.1:10158805-10176305 GCF_015104395.2 Macrobrachium nipponense | reverse complement strand
AACCTTACAAAGCTTCAAAAATATTTCAGTTTGACCATAAATAGTGTATTTGAATAAAAAAAATAAAAAATAAGAGACCTAAAAAGCTTTGAAAATGATTTCAATTTACATATATTTTACCACACATAGTGTATTACAATTATAAAAAGACAAAAACGATACATAAAAAGCCTTAAATTTTTCATTTTAGATACAATATTTTACCATAAATAGTTTATTTAAATTAAAACATATTTGTGTATCATTTTTATGGTACATTAATTGTCAAAATTTATGCGATTTTCAAATTATTTAAAAGCAGTTTAAAAAATTTTTTAATTTGAATACAATATTTTTAAATAAATTTACCGTTTTTTTAGGACTAATATTTATTTCAAAAATTATATAAAAATTGGCCTAAAATAGGGCAATGAATAGCACATAAAAATCTAAAACATATATCAATTTTTGAGTTTTTCCCCCTTTGTTAAGGCTGTTTGTTGATAAAAATTAATTAGAAAAACAACTAAAAAAATTAATGAAAGACAAAAACATTTAAACATATTCCAAATTAAATACAATATTTTTTTTCTAATATGACCTCTATCTAATGATTGATTTTTTTGTCTTAAAATGCTTTCAAAAATCGCATAAATATATGAAAATAAATATAACTTGAAAAGTTTAAAACAATATTTCAATTTTAGTACAAAATCTTAAAGTTATTTTTTCATCTTTTTGATACATTTTTGTTTGGGAGTTTTACCCTCTCTTTGGTGATTAATTTTTATTGCAAAAATCAATTAGAAAATCACCTAAATTTTTAGTAGATTGATTAATGTAACATGAAAAGTAATAAAAAATATTTAAGTTTTACCACTTACTTTGGTGGCTGTTTTCTATTTCAATTAATCATTATAAAAATTCTCTAAAAACTAGTTCAAAAAATGAAATAGAGAAAAGCTCTAAAAATTGGTAATTTTAAATGCAATATCTTTGGGGTTATTGGCTTCCTTTTTGGGAGTTTGGCCCTCTTATTTGGTGACATAGTGAAAAATATTGTATTTAAATTGAAAGATACAAAAAAATCGTTTCCTTCGCCCACCCCCATTTTTCAGGCTTTTCTTATATTTATTTTTGATACAAAAATCGCCAAAATAAAGGAGGTAAAAACTCTCAAAAGTATTAAGCAAAAATTTATATATTTCTTAATGATTTTGTTACATTTATTCCCCGAATTTCAGGTGTTTTTTGAAATAATTTTCGAAATAAAGATCAGTCATCAAATATCGGGCCAAATATTATAAATAATAGATTCAAATTAAACCTTTTACAAACTGCTTTTAATTTGAAGTTCATTGTCCTAATTCTCGCCAATTTTCTAAAGGATTTTTGAAGCAAAAATCATCCATCACAAAGAGGAATAAATTTCAAATAGACATGTTAAAATAATTATTTAATTTTTAGATTGTACACTAATTTTTGACTGATTTTTCTTTCAAATATAATGATAAAAATCGCCTAAAAAGGGGACAAGAAATATAGCATAAAAAGTTTTAATAAATATTCCAGTTTTTGCACAATATTTCTAGGTTTTTGTCTTTTTGTTTCAAAAATCATCATAAAAATGCTAAAAACAAAATTAAACTGAAAAAGGCTTAAAATATATATAAATTTAAATGAAATATTTAACGCGTTTTAGTCCTCCTTTAGATGTGTGATTTTGTTTCAAAAATCTTTTAAAAAACAACATATATTTAAAAAAAAGTTTCAATTTTGGTATACAATTTTTGAGTTTGTTTTCATCTTTTGATGCAAGATTTTGGTGTCAAGAATCATTATAAAAATCACCTATAACTGGAAAAATACAACATTTATGATAATTTTGCATTCGATATAATTCTGACTTCTGTTTCCATAATCATTTCGAAAATTACCTAAATCAGGAACTTAAATATAATATAAAAGAACGGTTTAAAAAAATTATTATGAACTAAAATTTATGGGAGATTTTCACCCCATTTTGATAATTAATTATGAAAATCGCATAAAAAAAGGACAAAAAATTAAACTAAAAACCTTATTTGAATTTATATACAATTTATTTTTTGGCATCTTTTTGATGAATGATTTTAGCTTTTGTCTAAATTTTAATGTTATATTCATTTTCATATTTTTATTAAATTATTTTTTAAATAAAAATCAGTCATCGAAATAAGAGCGAAAATTCTTAAAATGCTGTATTTATTCCGTTCCCTCTTTTTTTTTTTTTTTTTTTTTAGCGAATTTTTATATTGATTTTTGAAACAAAAAATAGCCTAAATAAAAAAGGAAATATACTCAATAAAATTTTGTACAAATTTATAGATGTATTTTTCAAACATTTTACGTTCTATTTCTAGGCGATTTTTAAAATAATTTTTGAAATGAAAATTAGTCATCAAAAAGAGGGAAAAGCTATCAAAGTTAGTGAATTCAAATAAATTTTTTAAGTGATTTTAATTTTCAATACATTGTCTTATTTTAGCCAATTTTCTGAATGATTTTAGAAACAAAAATCATCCATCAAAAATAGGTAGAAAAATTAGAATACTTTTAAAAATCATTTTTGAAATAGAAATCTGTCATCAAAAACAAAAGAAAATTTTAACCGATTTTTGAGTGATTTTTGAAACAAAAATCAGTCATCAAAAAGATAAAAAAAAATTCAAAAAAATTACGTACTAAAATTGAAATATATTTAAATTATTTTAAAAAAATCTATTATTGTTTCTCTATTTCATTTTATCTTTTAGGCGATTTTTATGATGAGTTTTTGAACAAGAAAACTGCCAACAACCATTGAATAAGACTCAAATTATTTTTGTAATAATTAAAAGTGTGTCCTAGTTTTAGGCGATTTTCCAGATAATTTTTGAAATATAAGTCAGTCATGAAAAAGAAGTATGAGTATCAGTTACGAAGACCACTTCCCGTTAAGTTAGGAATATAATGTTTGCAACTTATGCATCAGTGAAAAATCTTGCATGTGTCCCGACTAAGCTGGAGGTCGGATCACACCTTGTTTATTTATATTACGGAAACTTTAATCAAAAACTAATTCTTCAAATATAGCAAACGTTTCTTTATTTTATTTCCAGCATTGTAATTAACAAGTAGAGTGTAAATCCAACCGAACATTAATTCATTCATTGCACAACACACACCTTTCAGTTATTCTAGAAAGACTTTTTTAATACCATCATAAACTGTAATCAACAAACAGAAGAATATCTCCAACTGAACTGGAATGAAAGCAGCATCAAAATAAAATCAACCAAAGAAAAAAAAAAAAATGTGAATGAACTTGGACTGCAAAAAATATGATGGCACGAGGAGAGCATCGGACTGGCCGAGATAGAGACTGGGAGATAGGCGCCCATTAAAAGAAATAAAGAAAAAGTGAAGGCAAAACTAACGATTAAAATACAGAGGCAATTTAAAAAGGGTTGATGTCGCTCGCAAAAACAGAGTAATGTGAAAAATATCAGATCTACTTTAGGAACAAAGAAGACGGTGCTACGCCTATGAACACTTTTAATTGACATGAATTTATAATAGGTTCTTCCAATAAAACACACACATATTTATTTATATATATATATATATATATATATATATATATATATATATATATATATATATATTTATATATATTTATATATATACATAACTTCAGGAAAGCCGAAGACACATGACGAGTTAAAAGGGTTTATTCGTAAAGAAACGTTTCGCACAAGGAACTTTGTGCATCATCAGTCTGTTAAAAATAAAAGTATATTTTAAATTAATAAAAGCAAAATACAAACAAAAATTAGCCAGATCATTTTGCTAGATATTTTGATGATACATCTTTAATATTTAGATCTGAAGAACGTGGACCCCTGTTTCTTGATTATTTTAACTCAAAACACCATAGTAAATTCGGTTAGGTCAACCCTTTTCTCCTTTTTTTTCTCCTGTAGAAGAATACACACCTCATGTCATCTCGTCTCATCTTCATCTCATCCCAGAGAACTCCAAGAATTTTTTACATTTGCGCTAACCTTTTCCACCATTTCTTTATGTTTCTGCAATTTCCATTGACTGTCATGGGACGTGGCCTTATTGAACCCAATAAGCAGAGAAGAAAGGCCTTGAGATGTGACATTTCTTTTAGTCGAATCACTGATTGCAATAGAGAGGCCTGATAAATCAAAGTATCATGAAGAAAGGTATAAGTTTCTAGAGTAAACTCTGTAGAGGGGTAGTACCGTTAGTGTACCATTTTCTTTAACAGTATTTGCCTAAAAGAGGTCGTTCTATCATACACATACCTATACCCATACCAGTATCCATACTTATACCCATAACCATACATATACCATAACCATACCCATATCTGTTCTGTGCCCATACCTATACCTGTACTATACCAATGTCCATATCTACCACACCCAAAGCAATATCTGCACCATACCCATACCTATACCTATACCAATACCCTTACCCCTAGGGGTACCACCAACATTTGGGGCACCTCCTCCCTTGGGGAAGCACTTTTGCCAAGCAGAAGGTTGCTCAAGATCTGGTACCATGCTTCTTCAGAAGCTCTCTTGGGTGAACAAAGAGCTGTTTGGCTTAAAGTGTTTCCCCAAAGAAGGCAAGTGTCCCAAGAGAGCTTCTGAAGAATCATGGTGGGATACTTGCCTCCATTGGGGAAACACTTTGGGATAAACAGCTGTTTTTTCACCCAAGAGAGCTTATGATGAAACATAGTACCAGATCTTGGGCTACCGGCCAGGATCTGGTACCATGCTTCTTCAGAATTTCTCATGGGTGAACAAACAGCTGTTTATCCAAAAGTATTTCCCCAAAAGAGGCAAGTGTCCTACCAACATTTGCCCACCCCCCTTGGGGAAGCACTTTTGTCAAGTCACCGGTTTCCCAAGATTCTGGTACCATGCTTCTTCAGAAGCTCTCTTGGGTAAACAAAGAGCTGTTTGGCCCAAAGTGTTTCGCCAAAAGAGGCAAGTGTCCCACCAACACTTACCCCCATTGGGGAAGAACTTTTGCCAAGTTGCTGGTTGCCCAAGATCTGGTACCATGCTTCTTCGGAAGCTCTCTTGGGTTAATAAAGAGCTTTTTGGCCCAAAGTGATTGCCCAAAAGAGGCAAGTGTCCCACCAACACTTGCCCCCCTTGGGGAAGAACTTTTGCCAAGTTGCTGGTTGCCCAAGATCTGGTACCATGCTTCTTCGGAAGCTCTCTTGGGTGAACAAAGAGCTGTTTTGGCCCAAAGTGATTCCCCAAAAGAGGCAAGTGTCCCACCATCACTTGCCCCCCTTGGGGAAGCAACTTTTGGCAAGTTGCTGGTTGCCCAAGATCTGGTACCATGCTTCTTTGGAAGCTCTTTTGGGTGAACAAAGAGCTGTTTGGCCCAAAGTGGTTCCCCTAAAGAGGCAAGTGTCCCACTAACACTTGCCTCCATTGGGGAAGCACTTTTTCCAAATTGCTGGTTGCCCAAGATCTGGTACCATGCTCTCTTGGGTGAACAAAGAGCTGTTTGGCATCGTCGCAGAAACACTCGCAAACTTATGTTTACTATCAATATCCCTTTTGTTCTACAAATAACGCAATAAAGATGGTAATTCACTCGGAAAAAAATCAGCGATGTGACCCCTTCTGAATTTAGATGAGTACTAAACCAGGTAGTCTGACTGACCGTAGGTCTAGGTCAGTCGGACTGCCTTTGCTTTGGGAAAAAGGAAAACCCTGATGACGTTAATCTGCAAGGCCTTCTCTCTCGGTGGCCATGGCTCTATTGTGACACGACGCGACGTGACGTCACTCGACGCATTTAGTGTGAACCCACCCTTAGGCTGCGTTTACACCAAGCGAGTCGAGTCGAGTCAAGTCAAGTCAAAACGTGGCAAGACGATTCATGGCTCTTCTTGAATCGTCACATTAATTCAAATGGGAGAGTTTACACCAAGCGAGTCGAATCATGCTGAGTCAAGGCGAGTCAAAGCGATTCAGAGTCAGTGACTCGGGCGGACCCATTCTTTCATCAGTCACGGCGAGTCCACTGAGAGGTGAGCACTATGAATCTTTAGGGAAATGGACAATCTTTCCTCAACTGAAAGCGCACGTCAGTAATTGGCGTTTTGCTTTCTTATGTAGGGTGCAGTTAGTAACTCCACTAACATTTTAAATTGTTCTCTGGATTGTTTATCAAGTCTGGGAATAGATGTCCAAAACTTCCAAACTCTGGCCTGTTGAGCTTGATTCTGACTTTCTGATTCAGTCAGTGGGAACGGCACTCTGATTCATAAAGACTCGAGTCACATGACTCGTCTAGACTTGACTTGACTCGACTCGACTCGCTTGGTGTAAACGCAGCCCAAGTTCTTTTTTAAATTTGCTTTCTTCTTCTATGCTCCTCACTTCAGGCGGTGCGAGCAGAAAGCACGTAGTAATTTCATTAACTCACTCTGCACTCGAATCAATAAGCACTGAGTGGAACTAATGACTTGATAATCACGATGGCCAATTATGAATAAAAAATAGAATGAAAAAAGTAGAATAAATCATAAAGCATAAATAATATTAATACTGATGAGTCATTGAGGGGTCAGAGATGTGCATTTCTGGTGATAGAAGTTCACTCTCGACGTGGTTCGGAAGTCACCTATGTATATAAGCCGTTGGTCCCGTTGCTGAATAACCACTGGTTCCATGCAACGTAAAAACACCATACAAACAAACAAACAAACAAAACAATAATACTGGTGAGTATTGCAATGAGAAACATGACCTATTCCAGTGTTGATCTCCTAATGTGTTATAAATTCCGAACCGCAAGTAAGATAAATAAAAAGAAAATGGAGCGAAAGTGTTATTGTTATTAGACTTAGCTTTGTGTTTCTGGCAGTATGGTAAAAAAACAAGTGAGCAGAATAAAATATTCAATTCCATGGTAATTGGGGGTTTTAATCAAAAGCCACATCGAATCCATAATTAACGCCTGTAAACGTTATTTCGTCGCTTGTATAGCCTCGAAAAAAAAAAAAAATACACACACACACACACACTGGAATTACGAATGAGGGGAGTGATAAGTATCTTCTGTTATGCATGAAATGGAATGTCCTTTTAAACAAACGTGTCTTACATTTCTCATGGAGAGGAATTAACTCGTTCGTTAATACGATAAACATCGAGTACTTTACCTCCACTCTCAAGTAGTCTAAGGATACCAAGGCCACTTTTGAAGGCGAGTACGTTTGGATTAAAGTACGTCTAATGTTGTCAGAAATTCACTCGTGCGTGGAAGCGTCAAAGATAGTATCCCTGACACAATAGGCTTTATCGTTTCCTTATGTGGAGGTTGCCAAGAGTAAACTTGGGTCGTTTCTGTCTTTTCCGCGATTATTCAGTTATAAAAAATACCTCGTCTACTGGTTTCATCATCTTCATACCCAACTTAACCTAACCTTATTTTACCCTAACCTTAAAGTGGCCCCCCCCCCCCACACAGCCAAATTTCTAAGGGTTAACAAGTGACGCCAGCGAAACTGATGCCAAAACACCAATACTGATGACAGTATTAGTCGTTATTATTATTATTATTATTATTATTATTATTATTATTATTATTATTATTATTATTATTATTATTATTATTATTATTATTATTATTATTATTATTATTCATAATTAGGATATTTGGAAAAAACATTTTATCAAAAATATTTTATTATATATTTTTATAAATTATTTATGACAAATATCATAATTATGACAAATATGAATATTGGAGTTCTACTCAACAACCTGGCTGAGTCAGAAAAACGAATTATCAGAAGAATTGAAAAGATCCTGTATAAGATTCATTCGTCGAAAACTACCATTATTTTCAACAAATACATGTCAAAGAAGGTCTGCTCCCTGCATATATTATTATTATTATTATTATTATTATTATTATTATTATTATTATTATTATTATTATTATTATTATTAGTATTATTATTATTATTACTGGAGAAACAAATCCACAGTTATGTAAATGTACATATATTTAAGTTTAAAAAAGAAAAGATAGCTTTCGGGAATCTGTACGGTTCCCCTTATCAATCAGATTGATAAGGGGAACCGTACAGACTCCCGAAAGCTATCTTTTCTGTTTTAAACTTAAATATATGTACATTTACATAACTGTGGATTTGTTTCTCTATTTGAAGACTCGTGCTACTATGAGGAATTTTTAATTATTATTATTATTATTATTGACGACGACGCTCAAATAAAAAGGCATTTGATATCTAGCTAAAACGTTCCAATCTTATGGGGAAACCATTTTAGCTCTATATCCGAAATAAAATTAAAATAAAAAATAGCTAATGACGGTCATATGTAAATTGGGTAACGCTGTTTAAAAAATGTAATTGTTATTGGAACGGATATATGATGCTGATGTGACTGCTGCATAGCCCTTGTTACGATGGAAAAATTTTCAGTAATTTAAACCCAGAGTCAAATGGATGAGAATATCGGTTTCATGGATTCTGGTTATGGTAATTTGGCCTGTAGTGTTTTTTTTTCTTTTTTTTAACCACAAAATTAATGTAAACACATGCGTAAGGGAAAGTTATTTTTGTTTATAGCCGTAAAACAAACAAAATTGGTGGAAGAGGATCGTTGTGCAAACGGTCGTAAGCTCCCTGTTTTGTAACCTTTTTTATATTTTGAAAAAAACATTCCCATATGCATCATTGTGGGTTTTATCTCGTTATCTCTGTTTGCGGACTGCTCTATATTCAAGAGCCCGTGCGGACATAAGGCTAGCTTACTAATAAAAAAAAAAAAGTTATCTCCGGTCAAGGCATAGTGGTGCACCATAGAAAATGGTATGTGAAGCACAGGTGAAAGCTACGAACATTGAATTCATTTAAATACACAAAGCTTTAGGAAGAATGAAGACTCCGCCCCTTAGTGGGGTAGAGCCATCAGTGCGCTTCATGGGGTCTACTGTATGCATTACTTATGGTTCTTTGCAGCGTGCCTTCGGCCCCTAGCTCCAACCCCCTTTCGTTCCTTTTACTGTACCTCCTTTCATATTCTCTTACTTCCCACCCTCTCCTAACAACTGGTTCATAGTGCAACTGCTTTGAGGTTTTCCTCCTGTTACACCTTTTAAACCTTTTACCTTAAATTTCCATTTCAGCGCCGAATGACCTCATAGGTCATAGCGCTTGGCCTTTGTCCTAAATTCTATATTCAGTTCAGTTCAATTCAAGGATAACTCGGGTAATTGTGAATAAGCGCATGGATCAGGACCACCTATAGAAGCCTTTGACTGGGGTTGAACCTGTTTGTGGAGTGGATTCACTGAGATGCCGAAATATGTTCATGGTTTGTACTGCAGTGTAGGAGCACCCTTTGTCTTCCTTTTTGCAGCAAACCCCAAATCACGTTTCCAAGGACGATAATAAATGTCCAAAAGATACCATTCTACTGAAATGGGAGAATGGGCATCACATGGTTGCTCTAGTAGTTAGTTAAGATACGATTCCTTATCGTTGCTCTCATCTATAGTCTTCTCCTACAATCCCTGAAGACGCATCGCACCGTCATTTCTCCCCGATGGTCACGTGACTCAGGCGGCTAAAAGCGTTGGCTATCTTCTATTGAAACGCGTCCAAGGGTCTTTTAAGTGACAAACATCGACTAACAGTCACGTTCCAGTTGATTAATGGAGAAAAACCCCATTAGAGAAGTTTCACTAATGGGTCTTTTTTTCTCTTATTGAGTGGGACGTGATAGTTCGTCGATTTTAATTATTAGTAGTAATTAAACGTCAATGAGCTTTCCTGGCTTTGTGGCTGAAGATGATAGGAGTGAAACTTTGTGAATGAATGAAACAATAGGGAATTTGAAATAGTAATGAACTACCAAATACAAATAACGTAAATGCTGAAAAATAAGCGAACGAGAGGGAAGTTTTCCTGAATGAACGAAGTCCAGAATGTGCAGGCCCGTATACCTGTAATTTCTGGAAGTCCATATTTTCAAGGATTTCATCTTGTATACACCTATATATGCAATGACATTTATAGAAGAAAAGGTCCAGTTTTGTGGAAAAAAAGACCCCCTACCCCCCATCCAGCCCCATAAAAAACTCTGAGAGGCAATGATTCAGAGTTAATGACCTAAACCAAGAATGAGACATTTTGGTTCTGTAACCAGTCATACATAACAGGTTCGACAGGAGGGGAAGTTCTTGTCTTCTAATTACCCGCATAGTTACACCAGATTTACCGACCAGTTATAATCCATCGGGTGTAGGTTACTCCGGATGTTTAGTTGAATTTCATATTAAATGATATGTGTGACTTCGTATTTGTGGAAATAAAAAAAGACGCTTGCATAAATAAGAAAAATTAACATTACCGAACGCACGTACTATATTATATATACATTTTATAATTATATATAATATATATATATATATATATATATTTGTATATATATATATAGTATATATATATATATCTATATATATATATATATATATATATATATA
Source organism: Macrobrachium nipponense (assembly GCF_015104395.2). Classification (NCBI taxonomy): domain Eukaryota; kingdom Metazoa; phylum Arthropoda; class Malacostraca; order Decapoda; family Palaemonidae; genus Macrobrachium; species Macrobrachium nipponense. The sequence goes on along the minus strand of NC_061094.1, from coordinate 10,165,721 downwards.
TATATATATATTTATATATTACAAAATCCATGTAAGATGGTGAGTGATAACCGGGATTTTGAACAATACTTTCATAGTTTATTCTACATTGTCAAGTTCACAATGAATACTAGAGAAGTTGACAGAGCTTTATATACAAAAACATAAAGGGGTGGGGAGTGTTTCAGCTTGTTAATCTGGGCAGTATGTTCTTTAAGCAAAAGAGACAAGGAAAGAGGATCAAGGGACAATCCAGGTTTTACATTTACATTCCTTGTTGACGTGGCTTCAGTAAAAATGGACTCCAACAGATTCCTTTTGTGGCCATCATTGACCTTTTGTGTGTGAGCGTACTGGTGAACGTAGGAAATATGATTTTCATCATGGAGTCCCTGAATAATGGTCTTAAGAAGTGGTAAAGTATTATGTTTTAGCATTTGTACATGAATACTTATTGAGTTAAAAATGGAACTGTCTATCATTATAAGGAGTATTGTTCCACTGAGTGCTGAGAATATCCTCCAAAGTTCTTGACAGAACTGAGTGTCCAGTTCCCATCACATCAGGTGCTCTTTTCAGTTTAGAATTTCATATTTCTGTTTCAGAGGTTACCTCTCGTGGCCATCGGTTTTAATACGGTTGGGATTTGACGCTTGCACTGATGCACTTAGTTTTTAGCCAACGCTGTTTCCTTGTCTCTGTGATCCTTCATAGGTTTGGCATCCCGGTACGCTCTAAAAAAATGATAAGCTTGTAGTTGGATAATTCTGATCTCTTTCATCTGTAAACATTTCCAGAAGCCTTTATTGTTTTCTAGGGATGTATCGGATATCTACATCAGCATCCGCGGATTATCTGCATTTTGTATAAATCCGTATCTGCATCTGCATTGACAGTTTCTTAACATCTGCATCCACATTAGCATTGCAAGTAACATCCGCATCCGCAGTTTGAGAATGCGGATATGTGGGTATCCCGCATTTTCATTGTTCAATAGTTCAAACTCATTTTCACTGGGAACCAATGTAGCTTGATTAGTGCCGGGGTTATTCTGTCACGGTAATGTAACCCTTTTATTAATCTGGCTGCTTTGTTTTGTAGTCCTTGCAATTTTCTTAGTGCATATATATATATATATATATATATATATATATATTATATATATATATATATATATATATATTATATATATATATAATATATATACACACACACTTGTGCAGAAGATTCATCAGCCTCTCACCGAGTCCCAGACCCATTATATGCCACGTGCCAGATTTTGCAAGTATCACTTCTCAAAACCTTTTTAAATTCGGTTAAGTCAACCCTTTTCTCCTTGATTCTCCTGTAGACTTCTGAATAATACACACCTCATCTCATCTCATCTCATCTCATCTCATCTCATCTCATCTCATCTCAGAGAACTCCAAGCATTATTTTTACATTTGTGCTAACCTTTTCAACCATTTCTTTATGTCTCTGCAATTCCCAGAGACTGTCATAGGACGTGGCCTTATTGAAACTAATTAAAAGAAGAACTGCCTTGGGATTTGACAGCCCTTTTAGATGAATCACTGTTTCCAATAGAGAGGCCTGATAAATCAAACTATTATGAAGAAAGGTATTCACATAGTCAGAATTGCCTTTCTAAAGTTAATAAAGAATTCTGAAAAATGGTCTAGCTCAGATGACTTATTTTTGAAACATTTAAGAGTACTGAGGAAGATAGTAGCTAGTTTGCAGTTTAAATGGAAAGAGTGGCTAAAGTAACTGTCTTTTAAACTCTAGCTGGCCGGGCTGACTTGAGTATTATGTCATGTCTTCTCTGGAGTTATAGGTTAGGCTTAGTTCTTTTTCCTGATTCGGTGTTTATTCATTCATGAAACGGCCATTAACGGTTAAACCGGCCAAAATCGAATCATTCGCGGACACCCAGCTGCAGCCCCTTTCATTCATTTTGCTGTATCTCCGTTCATATTCTCTTCCTTCTATCTTCCTTTCCACCCTCTCCTAACAGTTGATTCACAGGGCAACTACGAGTTTTTCCTCCTGTTACACCTTTCAGATATTTTTGCTGTCAATTTCGGTTTCATCGCCAATTGACCTCACAGGTCCCAGCGCTTGGCCTGTTGCCTAAATTCTATATTCTATTCTGGTATTCGCTGAGAGTCCTTGTTTTAGAGATGAAAGAAATAAATAATCCTCAACATACTGAAGAAGTGACGATTTTAAAATGCATTTAATGGTAAAAGGTTCATTTTCTTTGTTGGTAGTTCGGAAGATTGACTCTTGGTCGATGGCAATATTTTTTTATTTATATGATAATGGGCCAAAATATATACTTAGGAATCACTTTCTCCATTTTCATCAATATCAAGAGTCCATTTAGTGCGACAAACGCGTACGATGCTTTCCTGCTCTCGTGTTCCAGGATATTTCTGAATATTCCTCTCAGGAGTATGAAAAAAAAGAAAAAAAAAAACAACAACTGACTGACGTCATTCAGCTTCGTCCCCCCCCCCAACCCCCCAACCCCCGAGACACAAAAAAGTAAAACAATAGTGAAAAAACATCATCTTTGTTCAACGCAAAAATCAGACAATAGAAAAAGAATGATGTAGCGAGCCGGGCTCTGCAAAAAAAAAAAACGTTTTTATTTTACATTATAAACACCGGTGCTGTGATATAGCGATATAATGGTTGTTTCCTAATTATTATACTGATTTCATCTGACTTTCCAGCAGTCACATATTTTATTTTGCTTTAGTTTCTGAACGAAAACGTTAGGTCAGTTGTATTATTAATTCCACTGCCACAAAACTAACTCTCTCACTCTCTCTCTCATATATTATATGTATATATATATTATAATATATATATATATATTAATTATATATATATCTAATATATTATATATATAGATATATATATATATTATATATATATATATATATATATATATATATTTATATATATATATCTATATATATATATGAATATATATATATATATATATATATATATATATATATATATATATATGTATATATATATATATATATATATATATATATATATATATAAATATATATATATATATATATATATATATGTATATATGCCTTCTGTTGCGATGGTCGAAGCCTCAATAGGCGCTGCCAGTATCTTGCCCCTAGAGACCCTCGGAGGAACCGAACCCTCCTAATATCTGGTGGGGTCAAAAGACTGAAGAAAATGGTCTAATTAGATTCACAAAAGACTAATCTTCTAGATATTATCCTTGTAAAATGTTACGGCTGATATATCAAGACATAGAAAATTTAAATCCGGTACCGTGTCTATGTACACTTGCATTTAAAAAGGGTAGAAATTAAATCTTTTTGTTCCTCCATTTTACTCTTTGTATATGTAAATGTCCATAGACACGGCTTCAGATTTAAATTGTCAGTTTTTTTAACCTACAAATGTAGGTTTTCTTCCAATTTTTTCTTAAGAGCATTAAGAATTGTTGTTCTGAATTCTTAGAAGACGTGATTATCAAGATTCATGATAATGTTTTCAAACAAGTATCCGGCATTGTTAGTTCGTGTTGCTTAAAGAAAAACCAAGAAAACATTTAATGCATATGACTATGTAGTGCAAACTTTTGATCATTGCAATTTTGCTCGTTTTACCTTTTAAACTACATGTTTCTTTCTTTGCAAAAATGTTCAAAGTTTTTAATGTTCGTGTTGGCTTTAGTAATGGTCAGTCTGTGAGAACAGGTTTGTTAAAGAACTTTCTTCATTTACAAACAGTGTGCATACACGAAATTCCATTTAGAGATTGTAATAAAATACATATTGGTTAAAGTGGTAAACTGCTGGCATCAAGATTAAATCAAAATAAATTTTTTTTTGCGTGAAGTAAATACGAGTTCCCTATTTCTAAATATGAACAATTTTGATCATGCAATTAATTGGAAATATTCAGAGGAACATTGATTTTGTAGAGATATTAAGAGAAACATTTTAGAATCTAGTATAATAAAGCATAAGTCAAGTCGTGTTTTTAATATTAACAATGGACAATATAAATTAGATAACTGGCTTACGAAGTGTATTTATGACAACTTAGTAACTATGTAATAGACTGCTTAGTAGTTTCATTTCCATTCGTAATATTTATACTTCTAGTGCAATTCCTGGCTGTGGACTATTTTCTTCCTGGTTAGGCTGTTTGGTTGTTCTATGTTTTTTCGTTTGTATGTTTACCTTTGAAATTTCTAAGCTATTATTCAATTTTTACATTCTGATATTGTTCCCTGACGAGGTGTATCAATAATGTACGAAAGCGTTAGGTACTGCTACGTCTCATATGTATTTATACACACACACACACACATATATATATATTTATATATATATATATATATATATATATATATATATATATTTATAGATTTATATATAATCATTATATGTATATACATATATATTAAAACCATGCCAAATTATTTGTAGTTTTTTTAAAGTTTTATGGTACATTTTGTATACTTTTGGTGACACCACGAAAGGCGAATATATGCAACCAACTTCACCATCGCTTCATAAGGTTCACTATTATACTTTCTAAGAGTCTTTTCATCGCAAGGGTCTTCTTCCTTTCTGCATTTTCCAACGTAATTAGATGTCGGTCCGTATTATTTATTGTTTATTGGCTCCCGTCCGTTGGATCGTTTCATTTCCTAATCATTCCGTCCTGTCAGCTCCCCACCACATCTTTTTCGGGCTGCTCTATGAGCAAGAGCCCGTGCTGGCATATAGTCAGCTAAATCTAAAACAACAACACCAAATCTACTGTATTTTAATTTTTTTAATTTTTATTTTTAGTTATTTATTTATTAATTTTTTTGTTTTTTGCTTTGTCATTGATTTTCATATCTGATTTTGACCGAGTTCCAAACTTCTTTCCTTAAAAGGACATTTGAATCTTAGAAGGAATTGTCTCTTTTTGCTCATTCAAGAATTCTTTCTGGTCCTAAAATCTCTCCGTAAAATGGAGATGATGATCGTACTGCCCTTAGAGACATCATCATCATCTTCGATATCTATCCCCTGTCTGGTCCTCAAAGATCGCCGAGCAAATATCATTTATTACGAAAACAAAAATCAACATTTGATCCCAACAATAGAGCAAGTAAAAAACGCGCAATCGAGTTTCCTATACAGCGTATAATCACGGTCGCCGAAATTTAATTTTATGTATCTTTCGGTGGTCTCTGTATAATGCTGTATGAGCCGCAGCCCATGAAGCTCTCAGCCGGCCGTTGTGGCCTGTGTTGTTGAGTTGCCAGCAGCACGATCATGGCTAACTTTAACGTTATAATAAGCTAAAAGATCCTTTGGCTAGGTGGCTGCAATTTGGTATGATTGATGATTGGAGGGTAGGTGATCAACATACCAATTTGCAGCCCTCTAGCCTCAGTAGTTTTTAAGATCTGAGGGCGGTGAGAAGAAGTGCGGACGGACGGACGGACAAATAGCCATCTCAATAGTTTACTCATAAATAAAACTAAAATAGTCCACTATTCCATCCAGACAAAAGTCTCATTCAGACCACCATTGACACGGCACCTGACAGCCATTGCCTCTGGGGCTTTGAAGGATGGCTTCTACTACGACTGAAACTAACCTTGGCTGTCACTCGGGTGTTATTTTCAATCAATCCTTCCCGATATCCCCAGGAGACCTTTGTCTACAAAACTGTCTAGAATGAACAGAGCACCACCATCCACGACAGGTTTCCCCCAGAATCCCTGCGCCAGATTAATGATGATATAAAACAATTAACGGTCATGGAGGCTACAAGGAGCATTCTTCATGACAGGTGGTTTGAGGTAATCAACAGGAAGTATCATGATGATGCCAATATGACCATTTTTGGCAAAGCCACCTGAAATACCGCCATTAACTTTCATCCACTGTTCTGTGTACCATTGTTAAGAGCATATCCTGCGCAAGAACAGAACATCAGCTGTCACTGTAACTTTATTTTCATGAGAGTAAAGAAAATAAAATGCTTGACAGCGACGAGATAAGTCGAGGTCAACTCCAGAATAATTATTTTTAATCGATCGAGGTTCACAGTAACGCGTGGCCTGAAAATAGCTGGAAGGCTTTTGTTTTTAATGAATGAAATACAATGAATACCTGCTTCTTCTTCTTTCCCACCATTATCCCTTCATCAAGGGGTCGGTTGCCAGATATGCGCCTTCTCCTCCTCCACTGCCTTCTTCTATCAAAGGCATCATCCTCCTCCACCAAACCTCTTCTCTCCCGATCTTCCTTCTCTTTATCTCGCCATCTCATTCTCTGTCGCCCTCTCGATCTTCTTCCTCTAATGATGAGCGTTGAAGGATAAAACCCTCAGTGGAAAGCAGGACTCTATCAGAGGGTAATGTCCATGACTCTGTGACAGAAACGATGAAGAGAGAAGGGATGGATAGTATATAAAAAAGTATTATACGCTAAAGGGAAAGACAACATTGACTAAAGAGAGAGAGAGGGGGGGAAATAAAAACAGGCTGTGTTCTGGATAAAGTGAATAAGACCCAAGCATGAAAATAATCACAAAATGAGCTAAGTAACTGAGAATGTATATTATGGCAAAAAAAAAAAAAAAACACACACACAAATGGGTTTGACAGATACAAGAAGAAATCGTATTGGCTGTACAAATAAGAGAGCAAATTTAAGTGTTGGCATTGCCTTACTCAGAGTGTAACGAGTACATGAATCCGTGACGGTGCTGGCTACATTATATGTAGACTGAAAAATGTAAGTGGAAATGATGTCTCCTCATGTACAGCTAGACTGAAAATGATCTTACTACAATGGGCGTAATGTCTGTCAGTCCGTCTGTCTTTCAATCACGGTCAAACGGCTGGTCCGATGGG
>NC_061094.1:10146305-10153805 GCF_015104395.2 Macrobrachium nipponense | reverse complement strand
CTACATCATTGAGATTTCGCTACTGCGAGTTTTTTTTATCTTTGAGTGTCTGTTTCCAGAAGTTCTACTGAAATATCATAATCATATACTATGTTAATTTTATCATTTTGGGTGATATTAATCCCTTACGTAACAAATCATATTAAAACAGTGAATATGCGTTTACGCAGTGGACGTCTGTATTTATACAGATGCATGGATAGGGTCGTTAAGCACCGTAGTGATTAGAAAACACACAAAAACAAGTGGAACACCCGTACAAATCTAGATAAATTAGAGGTAACACTATTTCGGGTCATGACAATAAAGCTCCTTTGCAAGTCCCGATCGCAGTTTTAGCCTGAGTTTTTGAGTATATAAATATCGAACCTCAATGACTCAACTTAACTTTAAAAATACGCTGGCTTGCAGGAAATAACAGCCTATAAAAAACTTTCATCAGCTAAATGCGCTGACCAGGATCCCTCACTATTTCAAATTTTAGCAAAGAATGAAGTACAAACAGTTAATATTGAATGCAGTAGTGATAACTTGTCTTATTAGTAATCGCTCAGTTCCTAATAGTCGTCATTCATTGCTTTATACGTAACCAGCAAACATAATGCTAAAAACACACAATACGTTGCCGATGGTAATAAAGAGAAGGATCTAATTATTACAAAAAGAAATAGAAACAGTAGCCCGTTCAGAATTCAAACAAGCAAAACTCGGTGACTGTGTCACCTAGTCAAGCGGTCAAGGTTAGTTAAATCTGCCGAGTTTTTCAAAGCAAAGCAAATTCCACACAATAAGCGACTCTAGCAGAGTGGGAAAAGCGATGTTGGTTCATACATACCGATATCTTTTTGAACTAAAAAGGATTTTTCCTATGAAACACACGACCGTATAAAGTAAAATCAGAGGCAGGTTTTTTTGTTTTTTTTTTAATACGTAAGTTATTATAAGTAGTGGTTGTTTAAGCCCAACTGTAACGCGCAGTAAAAATTAGAGTATCTTGTTTTATTTCTTTGTAGTACACGTAATATCCGTAGTACGGACTCACCGTCTGTTGTTCGAACTTCCCTAATGAGAAGTCCGGATAAGCGAGCGCTTACAGATACCTCTATAGTTATAAAAAACATTGATCTGTATCTAGTGTAATTGTAAGATCCATCTAGGGTATACAAAATATTATCTTACATCCTGCAAAATAAGGCGTGTTTATCAAAGGAAAATCCTATAAACCTTCAAACATATTAAAATCCGTTTGAACAAAAATGAGACAGTTAATCAAATAATAACTTATATAAAGGAAACTATACATTTGTCTCATAAATCGTAACATTGTTCAAATGACCCAACAGAATTTCTCCACAACCGCAGTCGCACTTTGCACGCAAAATCTCGAGAAGCATGCACCCTCGAATGTCTTAGTGCGTGTAAAAAGACTTTGCTGGGAAATGAAATTTTAATCCTTCCCGACACTCTGAAATATAACTATTTCCGCGAACAAAGCCCTAAAAAGTATACATATCGTGGATACGGAAGTTATAAAGTATCGCATTTTTTATTGTTGCCAATTTTTAATCCCGCCCAACCAGTCGTAGATGAATCTCTCTGATAATCTATCTAAAGTAATATCCGTAAAGTCATTCAAGCAGAGGTGATTCAGCAGAAATTTTGTTATCTTTTATCTGAATACCAGGAAGTTTCTCCACTAGCGAGTGATCTCTGGGAAAAAACGGATGTAATTTAACACAAAATACGGTCTAAGGACAAACATAAAGCTATATACGTAACCTTCGTATAGACTCTCACTGCAATTTCAAAATAGAGATAAATGACGAAGTTGAAAAATGTTAGTAATAGGAAGCCATTAGGAAATCAAATAGCCCATATAATTTTCCTCAAAAACGTCATGCCATAAAAGATCGGACTTGGCGTATCTGCGCAGATTACTGTCGCTTAAACAAGGAAACGACTTCCGATAGGTTTCCAGTGTCGATGTACCGACGACATCTTATCTCTGTTAGGTTAGAATAAATTTTTTTTTCACCAACTTGGACTTACTTAAATGCTTTTACCAGATACCATTACCTAAGTGATTGTACCTCATACACCGTTTTCAGCACACCAGGGGACATTATCAATTTTTACGTATGCCTCCGGCTTACGTTGCGCCCCAAATTACAATATATGTTTGGAGACTTTTAGGGATAACCTACATGCATATAGGATGATCTTGTAATCTTTTCTAATACCTTAGAAGTCATTCACATAAAGTAGAGCTAGTGCTACAGAGACAAAGACAAATAATCTCAGAGTAAAATATCTAAATGTGAGTTTTTTAAAACCGAACCATGTTATCTAGGTTTTATGTGTCTGGTCAAGGTCTTAAAAGTAGTCTATGGTAAGGTGTCGGCTATCATAACTTTCCGGTACCTATTAACGTAAAAGGGGGATACAGCACTTTTGCGCTGTAGTGGGTATTACAATCGTATGTAAATATGTAACTTCAATCATGACAGCTCCTTTAACAGATCTACGAAGAAGAGCGTAGATTTATTATGGTCTAAAAGCATCAACAGGCGTTTTAGATATCTTAAAAGCGGTAATAATGCAGCTCACCTAACTTAAAAACTCCCTGATTTAAAAATAAGGAATTTTTTTTTATTGCAACAGACGCCTCAGACCAAGGGGTAAGAGGGATACTACTTCAGTAATATGATAAACAGTTTTCTTCCCTATAGCTTTTTATTCACGCTAAACTAAAGCCCTCTGAAAGTAAATATACAGTAATAGGCAAGGAAGGGCTAGGTATCATTAACTCACTAGTACATTTTAAGTTCATAATCTATGGCTATCCTGATAAGTCCTTACTGAACATGAGTCCTTTACCGAGTTTTTTTTTTTTTTTCAAAGGCTTTAATCACAGTCCAAAAGGAACTCGGTGACAAATGATCATTCAGGTCTTTGGAGCCAAGATAAGATATCTACCTGGGAAAGCAAATATCATAGCTGACGCATATCCGCAATCACGCACCATGCTGCAAAGAACCATTAATTAGACTAAAAATATAGAAACCATCCGTGCCTATTGTTAAAACCGTATCTAAACAAGAAAATTCCTTAACCCAAGAGATCGCGAGCATTGAATATCTGGGTCGGAGCGCAGACTGTTACAAACCTGAACAAAGCAAGAGTCAACAGACATAACCCAAAACAATAAACACTTCGAACGGAAACCCTAAAGCAAAAGTATATTTAAAGTATGTGTATCAGAATAATGTAATCAAATGTAATATTAATATTTGTAGGTCTGTGACGAGGAAAACCCGAAGAACACAGCAGATGACTAACGACCAGGTATTAGTAATAATCTCTTTCATACCAATCGTCATAAACTGGTTGCATTCCGTCATCCAGGGTTCCCTACTATGTCACAGAAAGCCAAATCAATGTTTTACTGGCCTACAATGCTTACAGATATAAAAAGCACATCACTAATTGTAACACGTGTCATGAAAACAAGGGATACACTAAGACACCTGTCAGTTTAAGGGCCTATCCTGTGCCAAATCAATCCTTGAAAGAATATACGTAGAATTATTAACTGAATTACGAGTCTGACAGAGGGAATAAACACTTCTTAGTGTTAATAGTTCCTTGACACGTTATATAGAATTAATAGCACTAAAAACAAACACCGCAATTGAGTGCGTTACGAATATTTAGAGTGCTAAATCAGTAAATATGGAATTCAACACATAATAATCTGTGACTCGGGTGGTGTAAATCAATAATAATCTCCTTAACACGTTGTGTGAATTCCTTTCCATTAAGAAAACCAATAATATATTTTATCACCCAGAGTCAATCGGTTTGGTAGAATAACGGATAATTAAATAGGAAGTGTCAATGTCTTACGAGTTACAACTCGTGATGTTGGATCCGAACTGGATTATAGCGGTTCTCGCGGTTTTTAATACCTTTATCATTTATCTTGTATCTATAGAATTGATGCCGCAAGTAGCCTTATACGGTACGCCGCTAGAACACTTCCACATATCAAGCCAACCATTAATTTATCAAATATATATAAATAAATAAATATAACAAAATAAGATAAATATGGATACAAGTGGAGTCAATATAATACACTCCGTAAGAAGTCGGAAGGGTTACAAATTATAATAAAAAAGGAATCACGATAAAATCAATAAGCAAAACGTAACCATAGATAATTAAATATCCAAATATATATGCGTAAAGGATTTGAACTCTAAACTTCTAACGCTTTAGTAATGACAAATAAGCTAAAAGTTCAAAAACACATATCCAAAACCTACTGACATATGGTCTGTCCCGGTGATTATATTCGTAGTCAATGAAAAAAAAAAAAATTAAATAAATAAATAAATAATAAACTAATAATAAATAAAATAAATAAAATAAAATAAAAGAGATTTTAAAGTCAGGAAGTCTAGAAGTGAAAATGTTATCTATGAAATAATCCTATATGAATCTTATACAGGGCTAATAATATATATAGAATTTGTATGGAAACCTTTTTCCTTAGTTTCAATAAGGAATATTTAATTTAACATAATCATGCAGTTTTCCAACATGAAACTAATATATTGTTCAAAATTTGGTACTGTTTTTTTTTTCAGACATTCTTCTCATGTGGGTCGAGTATTAAAAAACAAAACATTTATCCTAAAGTCGTATTTATTACAGCAAGTAACGTAACTCTTAGCTGGCTGAGAGCAATCTCCTGCCAAGTGACGACGTCATCATTGCCGTATCAGCATTTGTTCCTTTTAACCTCAATAATCTGCTTACATAGGCTTCATCTGTGTGTCGTCTCTGCTTGCAAAAGCAGATTGACTGGAGAAAGGAATGTTTAGCCCGAACTTCTCATGGGCAAGGCAGACGTTAGGTACAGGTGTCTATCGGTGTGCGCAATGCAACTTGCAATCATTTTAAAATTATTAAACAAAATAAGGAAATAGAATTTCTATAACATCAAAATTAATTAATTTTTTCTGAACCTCATAGACATTTAGAAGTATCACGATATGGATATGGATTATTTACTTGCAAACATTAGCTTATTACAATCCAGGTAAATCACATTCATGGGAAAATGTCACATTTTCTTGAAAAACCCAAAGTTTATTTAGAAATTAGTTGCATAGTGGGTTTTTTTCGTTGCATCTCCTACCTATTAATAAAGTTTTTAAAATTAACCTCAGAGGATGCGCGCGGGTAAAATTGAATAGAACTTTTGTTAGGGCACATAGGATCAGATTTTATCACAACTTAATTTCAGTTAGCATAGAGAAATACAGAATCATGATTAATCTTCTCTTGACTCTTATGTTGCCTGGCAATCTTACAAATAGCGTCGTTTTCCCTCTTTGTCTAGTAACTTACTACCGTAACATCGAATTTTCTTTGGATTTGTATTGATATCTGTTATTTGTTATAATTATGGATATTTTTACAGTCATCATAGACCTGGATAGGTTCACTCATTGTTAATGCCATGGATAAAAAAGTTTGTACAGCGGACTCTTTTGAATTCCAAAATATCAGCGAATTCATGTGGGTTAAGTCTGGTCTAAATGGCTCTCTCCCCTCCCCTGTATTTGGATGTCGTCTGAATTTACTTTGCCCTTGTGACAAGTATAATTTCACTTGCAGGCTGATTAATGGAACCTGGTTACAGTATCCTGCAGTACGAGAGTTTCACATCGCAACTTCAAAAAATCGTTCGTCGCAGTGGACGACTACAGTCAAGTAACAACCGCCTACAAATGTGAAAGGAATTTCATGGACTTCTTCGACCGACACCGTATCTCGTCGTTAATCTCGTTTTCATGCGGAACGCTCCAGCGGCTGTCGGAATTCGACTACAAAAGGGACATACTTCCGACAATTACGACCCGAAGATATTCAACTCTACTTTGCTGGCGAAGGACTCGTGCTGGGATGATCTATTCATCGCGAACGTAATCGTGTAGCTTAGGATGCAGAGAATAAGTATGAGCGCAAAATGGAACGTTGGACCCGCCCAGGCAAATTTTCCCCTCGTTTTAACCATTGAAAAAAGGCCGTTTCATTGGCTATAGGTGGTTGTCTGGAACTGTGTAATGGACGAAAAGTTGTTCGAACGCTAGTTAAAAGTGAAGTAGTATAACCTCGGTCATGTATCCTATATATATAAAGTATCATGTATCCTATAGATATAAATGATCATAAATAACAGAATCGAAATATATTTTTTGTGTACGCACTAGGAATCTATATATAAATGATCATAAAATAACAGAATCGAAATATATTTTGCGTGTAACACTAGGAATCTATATATAAATGATCATAAATAACGGAATCGAAATATATCTTTGCGTGTACGCAATAGGAATCTATTTAAAGTGCACATATATTAATCATAATTATATGAATCCATATACATATGTATAAACAAATCAGGTAGCCTATAATCAATCTGTTACCTTTTTCTTACCAATATCTGCAGTTATTTATGAGTTAGTATATTGATTAATGAATCAGATATATAACATTTAGCATAAAAATCAACGAATCAATCAGCATAAACATTAATAATGTTATCAATTCATATATGAAAATTTTTATCAGTTAAATATGATTTTTATCATGTTAATCTTCATTCTATGCAATTATCGGAGTACATTAGTATTTTCTGTAGCATATGTATCTTAATGAGATGAAGTGAAAAACTGTATCATTATATATCACGTGATCACTATTATTTACCAATATCATTGTTTTATATTTTATTACTTGAATCATTTCATGTACACCATGAATTTTTATTACTGATATATATATATATATATATATATATATATATATATATATATATATATATATTCACATAGTGTCTGTATCACACTCCTATAAGTCAAATGCAAGTCAAGTTTGAGTAATATTCAGTAGTTGGTTTTGGTAGCTGACCGAGCTAATGTAAGTGTTTACATAATAAAAAATATGGAATGTTAGTCCATTATATATAAACGTCTAAAACTAAAGAGGTCAACCAGATTGCTTGCAGGAATGTGATCAGACTAGAGACGCTAAAGATGACGTATACAATAAGTATGTAGGCTAAGATAACATGCCGTCACCCGTAGTCATTCAATTGTTTTAAACATTAGTCCAAGCTCCCCTGCTTGAGACAACTACCCCGACCCATAATTCAAACGGCCTGACGTGATCTGTAGCGTGTCTCATTCGATTGTGTGTTCGTATGAAACTATGTCATTGTATGTATGTTCATATGTTCGAACTACTGTCTGTTCCTTCATAACTTGTAACAGAGATGGTAGACGGGCAGAACAGAGTTAGCTATCGTCATTAGAAGACCTGTACCTCTTTACCTAAGCTTTATCATGTAGAGGAATAGGATTAGCCATCATCATTGGCAGAAGCGATCAAGCTATCGTTATTAGAAGACTTGTACAATCATAC
>NC_061094.1:10103805-10141305 GCF_015104395.2 Macrobrachium nipponense | reverse complement strand
TACCAAGGCTACAGCAATTACCAGTAAGTGTAGGAAGAGGTGATATAACAGGTGTTATGAAGGTGCCTGAGTAAAGAATTCTTATATTGATCAAACAAATTGTCTTAGATTCCATCCTATTGAGAGGAAGGCAAAAGATTAAGCACCACGAATAAGTAAGCAATATTACCGAGAGGAATGGAATAGTCCAACAAAGTATTCATGGAATCAAGCAAATATTGTCCTTAGATGTGTGATTTAACAACGTTTAAAAAAGATTGCAGCTGAAAGTGGAAGATAGATTGATTCGGAGATGCCCCGCTGTTAAGTAATAAATGTTGGCATATCGATTGATTCAGAGATCCTTTACAGTTAAATAATAAATGTTGGAAGATAGATTGATTCAGAGATCCCTTACTGTTAATAATAAATGTTGGAAGATAGATTGATTCAGAGATCCCTTACTGTTAATAATAAATGTTGGAAGATAGATTGATTCAGAGATGCCTTGCTGTTGAATAATAAATGTTGGAAGATATATTGATTCAGAGATCCCTTACTGTTAATAATAAATGTTGGAAGATAGGATTGATTTCAGAGATCCATTGCTGTTAAATAATAAATGTTGGAAGATATAATAAGAGATGCCTTGCTGTTAACCAATAAATGTTATGGGTTCGTGCATAGGGATCTTGAAGTCAATCTTCATTCCCGTCTCAGCTAAAAAAAAAAAAAAAAAAAAAAAAAGAAGAAGAAGATATTTTACACTTTTAAAAATATAATATTTGTTTGTGTAGTCCTCTGGGGAAATAGCAAATGGTGAAAACATTTGATGACTTGACACACACTTCATCAAAGAAGTTTGTGACGCCATATAACTCAGAATCAATCAATCAATCAATCATCAAGGAAGTATGGAGTCTCTGTTGGTGTCTGTATCAAACACTGGGCCTTAACCCAGTCTGACAACCTACACGTCTCTTGAGAAAGGGTCATCAGATAGGGCCTGAAAGTAGTCGAGTGTTGAGTAAAATACTATGTAAATACTTACAAGTAAGGAAGTTATGCTCAGTAAATTTGTGGGTTTGTTTTTTCCAAAAGCTGATATATGTTGCGTGATCACCCTATTATAGATTCAATCAAAGCAGGCGTGACGGCTCGCAAAGGAAACCAGTTTAAAAGATGGTGCAGGAAATGTCTCTCTTGCGAGCAGCTGGATTGCATTTTTCACCAGATCTCAGATTTCCTGGCAAGGCAACTGATTGAAAAGATGTTATCTGACCTACCAGCAGTGGTTCCCAAACTGGAGTCCGCGGACCCCAAGAGAAGACCCTAGGGGGTCTGCGACACAATGAAAAAATTAATATTTTTTCAACTCAAGAAAAAAATGGTGGCTGTTTTCACCAATTTTACTTTGTATTAACTTTAAAGCAATAAAAAATTAAAAATCCCTAAATTACAATCGATCATTAGAATGTAGTAATGTACATCATTTGGAGTCCTTTACGGTCTACCTAAAACACACAAAGAAGGAACCCCAATGAGATCAATATTGTCATCAATTCATGCTACGAATTACAAATGAGCTAAATAAATAGTTCCTTTACTAGAACCGTTTACTTCTAATCGACATACCTTAAAAAACTCCGAAGAATTCAAATCATATGTTTTATGTCAAGACTCTGACTTATAAATGTCCAGTTACGATGTTGAATCCTTATTCACGAATGTCCCAGTTGAAGAAATAATCGAGGTTATTTTAGATAAAATTTTTATTAAATCCAATGACACTTATTTTAACAATGATCGCTGGTGGACACTGCATTTGTTTTTAATGATCATCTGCATAAACAGGTTGACGGAATGGCAATGGGATCACCTCTCGGTTCCACGTTTTCCAACATTTTCATGTGCTCCCTGGAGGAGGACATGTTGGAAAATTGCCCTTTTGGTTTATATCCTCTTGTGTATAAACGGTTTGTCGATGACACCTTTGTTCTTTTCCAATCAGCTTTCCATGCTGATCAATTTCTCTCGTACATCAATGAATTACATTCTAATGTCAAGTTTACATTAGAGAGAGAGGAAAATGATCGATTACATTTTTGGATGTTTTGGGGTTTCGAAGTGGTGATAGTTTTAACACTTCCGTTTTTAGAAACAATGACTTTCTCCGGTCTAGGTTCAAATGTTTATAGTGCATGTTTTTATAATTTTAAACTTAGTTCAATTTTTACCTTGCTCCATTGGGCTTACACTCTAACCTCTTCCTGGGATTCGTATCATAAAGAAATATTGTTCCTGTATAAATATTTTTCCGATAACTGGTTTCCCTCACATGTTTTCTTCAAACAGTGCAAAAATTTTCTAAATAAGAAACTCTCCGACTCCCCTTCCATAAGCATTGTTCCACGAAATGAACTATATGTGAGTATTCCATACATCCAAGATGACAAATTTAGAAGGGATCTCAAGTCTGCAATAGAAAAATGCTTTTATATATTGCAAGTTATTTTAATTCCAAAAAATCCCCTTACAATAGGATCACTTTTCAAATTTAAAGACAGACTCTGCCCCATATTGCAATCTTCAGTCGTATATAAATATACTTGCCCCAGATGTGATTTGGGGACTTACGTGGGATCGACTAAACGATTGCTAAAAGTCAGAGCTGATTCACATAATGGTGTAAGTGTTCGTGCTGGCTGCAGAGTGTCCAATCCTGAATTTTCTAATATCAGAAATCATGCAAAAATATGTAAAACCGCCATCAATTCTACCGATTTCTCTGTCTTGGGCCAAACAAGCCGTTTACACGAACTGCTTATTTTAGAGTCGTTAATTATTAAGCAGTTGGTGCCTAAGTTGAACTCACACTCCTCCTCTGTACAGTTGTATCTGGGTTGAACCGGCTTTCTTCGCTGCTTCTCCCTTCTTTCCGAGTCACTCAGTCTTCAGCTTTTTAGTCTAGCAGGTGCTTTTTAAATTCCTTTGATTTTATGTATGTTTTTTGTGTATTTGTTGAGACTCTTAAAGTCAAAGTTATATTTCATGAATTTTTAATTGGTGTTGTTTCACTTTTAGCCTTGATGATGTAACTGTGTTTTACAAAACGCGTCTGCAATAAACATCTCACCTGATGACCGGCTATCTCCTTTTCACTCTGTCCTTCCATATGCTGTGGCCCGCTTGCGCCAACTCATTTTGTCTTGTGTATATTATATATATATATATATATATATATATATATATAGTATAGATATATATATATAGATATATATATATATATATATATATACAACCAAGGTGCAGGCAGGTGAAGACCAAGGAATGCATGAAATCAGGCGTTGACTCAAGGAAACAGGCCAATCTACATATTTCGACGTTTCGTAATTACATTTATTACTTCTGGGAATCTGTTAATTAATTGATATGATAAAATTATAAAACAGTCTTAAATTTACTAAAAATTTAAAGAAAAAACGCAAAAAGACTAAAATTTTCTAAAACATACAATTATAAAGAAATATTTAAAAGCTGAGACCGCCGACCAAGACCAACTTTAAGTTAAGAGAGAGGAAGACTGAATGACAGGAGACAACAAAAGAGGAGACACGTTAACTAAGGTACAGTTGGATGGAGGAGGTTTGGGTATTCAACTGGGGAACCAGCTGCTTAATGAGCAACGACTCTAAAATGGGTAGTTTTGTTGTTTGCCCAATGATGCAAAAATCGTCTCTTTCGATTTGTGCTTTGCAGATTTTTGTATGGTTCCTGATATTCAGATGTTCAGGGTTGGAGAGCCTACTTCCTGTTCGGAAACTTATTCCACGATGAGAATCGATTCTGACCCTCAGTAACCTCTTCGTAGATCCCACATACGTCCCAGAGTTACACTTTGGGCAAGGATATTTATATACTACATTTGGGGTCAAGAAGGGGCTCAACCGATCTTTATATTTAAAGAAAGACCCAATTGTTAAGGGATATTTTGGTATTAGTTTAATACTGACTGCACCATAATGATTTTCCATAATCTGGGTAAACCTTTTTCTGAAGGAGTCATTATGTATAATTTATGCAAAATTTCCATTTATACTTGATGACACCTTCAGACAAAGGTACTGTGTCGAGGGATCGAGACCCGGCAGTACCGATCCAATTGTCGCTTTTCATTCCCTTTTGGTGATCATTTCTCATAGGGGATATTCCCGCAGCAGCGAGGAGTGGATATTAAATGATTTTGTAGCTATATATATATATATATATTATATATATATATATATATATATATATATAATATATATCTATATATATATATATATATATATCTCGTTTGTATAATTACTACTACCGGTTTCACAGTACCTGTCTCCATTATTAAGTTTGACAAAAACTTTAATTTTTAATTTTTAATTTTTAGTGTGTTTGCCTTTGTGATGCAGGTATTTGTTCCTTTTAGTACTTCTTTGTTGAGTCTTTTTCCTATGCTTATGCACTGCCAGTTTTCACATAACCTTTTGCGTAACTTATATTTATATTTGTTTATTTTAGAATTGCTATGTTAAGTCTTTTTTTCTATGCTTGTATAATACCAGTTTTCACATAAGCATTTGCGTAACTTATATTCTAATGGTTGTTTGTGATTTAGTGATTTTTCATTTATTACTTTGTAATAATTGAAACCGGAAGTCGTACCAAAATAAAGGATGTTATATGTATATATATTTACAAGTATTGGTTCTAATCTTTTTATGAAGACTCCGCTTTACACGGGGTAATTAAGTTGCAGATATTATTAGACAACGATATGGAATACCAGTATCGAAACTCTACAGATTCAGCAAAAATTTCGATCGTAAAGTTCGGAAAGTTCAGTGTGACATTGATTTCCTCACTTCCTACTGTCAACAGAATCTTATACCAAAATTACTGCTATGTTCTCCAATACTCACGTCTTTACCGGAATTTCCAGCGCCAGTTTCTGTGAAGAGAAATTAAAACTAAAAGGAATTTTAAACACCTCGGTCGTTCAACTTAGGAAGGCTGCAACATGGCTCGATTTCCATCACCTTTTGTGTTTAATTGAGCGTTTCAGCAACATGTCTATTAGTCGTGTCAAATTTGTCCATGCGAAGAAATTGAAAAAGTTAGTTTTTACTGACGATGATGGAGTGTCGTATATAATCGTCATTTTCAACCATTCAAGTAGGGTATTGAATAATATCTAGAAAAGAGTACTTTTTAGTGGTGCAAAGTTTGCACTTTTATATGGTAAGCTTGATTTTATTGAACATTTTTGTACTTTTGAAATATTGTTGAAGAAACCGATTACTCTTGAATTTTATGACCCCGACAATAGCGGCATTCAGAATTTCAGAAGCTCCTTGAAGCATTTGGTCAGTCTACATATTTCGTTCTTCATGATGATTTTATTCAGAGTATTTCCAAGGAAGAGCATTCTGCTTTATTAAGCTTATCCAAAGATAAATCTATAGTGATCATGAGACCTGAGACCTGATGAAGGCAACGGGGTTGTTCTTATAAATAAAGATGAGTATTTAAGTAAGATGCAATTTATCCTCGACGATCACACTAAATTCGAATTAGTTAGGGACGACATTCCTTCAACAGTATACATACTGAATTTTGATATTTTAATAAACAACAGTGGCACAATTAGCTCATAGTAGCTGCGTCTGAATATCATTTGATGATTAACACAAAGGTGTATAAACAATAAGGTGTGATCCGACCTCCATCTTACTCGGGGCGTGCTAAAATCTGCAGTCAAATAGTGCGTTGTTTCTTCAACAACAATTAAAATTAATACGCTATATTTTATTAGAAATAATTTTTCTGTACAATTTAACTTGCACATTATTTGTTTTTTACATTTTTATTCTAATAAATAAATCATAAATATCCTATCTTTAAATTCCTGTATCTTTCACTCGATGCAAAACAACCTTTTCAGACCTTTTCAGGCTCTTCCATAGGGCTTTCCAAGTGGCCCCCTAACAAGAACAACAAGACAAAACAAAAAGACTAACAAGTAGCTTGTAGGCTTAATTCCCAAGTAATCGAAAAGATGATGTAGCAATGGGAAACCCTCTCAGTGCTACAACCTCGTGATGAGATAAAAAATCTCATCACGAGGTTGTTTGTCTAGACCATTTGGCTAGATAGGTAGATGATATATCTTTAATATTTAGATCTGAAGAACGTGGACTCCTGTTTATTGATTATTTTAACCCAAAACACCAAAGTATTGGATTCGCTTCAGAAATAGAGAACAATAATACTTTAGCTTTCCTTGACGTGCTTGTAAGTAAGAAATGAGATAAATTTTTTCGATATCAGTCTACAGGAAACCAACACTTACAGGACTCACAACTAAATTTTCTTCATTCATCCCGATAGTTTACAAACGTAATTCAATCTCTGCACTCGTAATCCGTGTCTTTAACATTTGTCCAAGTTATTTTAGTCTTCATTCAGAATTTCAGTTTATAAAAGAAATTCTTCAAAAAACGGGTTTAACAGTGCTTTCATAGATAAAGATATTGGTAAACAACTAGGCAAGTTATGCTCCCGAAGGTTTCTATTTCAAAACCCAATACAGTGGCGCTATATTTTACTATGTTTTTCTATGGTAATAAGAGTTTTTCTATTAAAAATAGACTATTAAATCTTCTAAGATAATTTTATCCCCAAGTTAATGTCAGAGTAGTATTTAAACCTAAGTACACCATTGGTAGCTTGTTTAAGTACAAAGACATCGTACCCCCGGAACTAGTCATATGTTGTATATAAATACGAGTGTAATTGGCGTAATGCAATTCACGTGGGGGGAAAAACAAAGCTCCAAGCACGTGTGCGATGGTTTGAACACCTAGGAAGACCTGTTAGAAGAAATAGGCTTTTAGCAAAACCACCATTCAGTGTCATAGGGAAGCATGCTTGGAGTCATTTTCCAATCTCTAGTCGAGTGGCTCCCATGGAGTTGACAATAGTAGAAAACCTGTACGTTTTGAAACTGAAGGCTTCCTCAGTAACAACGAGAGGTTCACGGAGATGCTGTGTTTTTAATTTTTAGTGTGTGTGTGTGTGTGTGTGTGTGTTTGCGCGTGCGCCTTCATGGTGCAGGTATACTTATAGAGTTGCTTTCTTTCGTCCTTTTTATGCTTGTGCATTGCCAGTTTTCAAGTAACCTTTTGCGTAACATTATTGTATTCTATCATGATCGTTTGTGATTTGGTGATTTTTTTCTATTTTTCCTTTCTGCATTTTTGTTGTCAGACCTCATGATGGAGACAGTTACTCCGAAACCGGAAGTCTTCAGTAAATAAAGGATGTTTTATGTATATACATGTACTGATTTTATTCTATCAAGAATTAGCTTTACTCGGGATAAATCAGTTGATTTATATATATATATATATATATATATATATATATATATATATATATATATATATATATATATACACGTGTATAACTGAATCACGAAAGTTTGGAACGTGATAAATCCATAAATAAAGGTATAAGCCACAAAGGAAAGATAAACAACGGAGTTTCTGCAAGAACTTTCAACTAAACGTCCTTTACTTAGCGGACAAACTTGTCTGCAACGTAAAGGACGTTGAGTCGAATGATCATGCAGAAACTCCGTTGTTTATCTTTCCTCCGTGGCTTATACCTTTATTTATGGATTTATTACGTTCCAAACTTTCGTGATTCACACACACACACACACACACACACACACACACACACACATATATATATATATATATTATATATATATATATATATATATATATATATATATATATATATATGTGGTATGTATGTAGTATGTATGTATGTATATAAAGTAAAAGCTTTTTCCTCAGTTTAATCATTCATTAAATCCTCTCTCTCTCTCTCTCTCTCTCTCTCTCTCTCTCTCTCTCTCTCTCTCTCTCTCTCTCTCTCTCGCTCTCTCTCTCTCTCTCTTACACCATGCCGTGGGCACAAACAGACTTTGCAATTTCCTGCCGCTAATGTAATGAAGTTTCATTTCGTGACAAGGCTCTTTGCTATGCTTTCTAAAAGTTTCTGCCTAAGGGATGTCATCTCCTTTTGTATATCTGGCTTTCTTTAAATTTGTGGTAAGATTATCTCGACATCAAGCCGTGTTCCTAAACTTTATTATCGGTTTTATATGATTATCTAGTTTATGCTGTAAGAAATGTTGAATGATTGTCTTTCCAGTGCGGTGTCTTGAAATGTATATGTGTAGATGTATGCAAATGTAAGTTGAGATTGAGAGATTGATTACTGAGGCTGCATGCATATATACCTCGGGTGCAAAACACTTCCATAATACAAGTAGTCTCCGGGTTACGGCGGGGTTTCCGTTCCCGGCAGGGCGCTGTAAGCCGAAAATTGCCTTAACCCCAATCATCATAACTATAATGGGAATAAATAGCAAGTGCCTAAAGTCCGAAACAACTTAACCCGAACTTGATGTAACCCGAGGACTGCCTATATTATCCGTTTCATATACCTAAATAGGTTCTTCAGTAGTTCATTGAACCATTTTAACACATGTTACATTATTCATCTTTTTGTTACATACCCTTCCTTGTTTCCTAGATGTGGGGCTCCTTCCTTTCCAACACCTCCCCTGTTTCCTCCTGGTACTTACTTTTTGGGTGCCTTTCCACATGGACAAGCCATCTCAAAACACAGTGATCCAACCTTCATCCCAACTTGAACTTTTCACCACTTTTACGTAACTCAGTATTTCTTACCTTTCACCTATTCATGTACCACAAATATTACTCAATTCACCTCTAAAATGTCACACTTTTCCTGTTGACTTGTTTAGTTCACCCATCCGAATATATTTACTCCCAAGTATTTATACAGATTACTACTCTTGCAGATATTTTTCAACCCCTTTCTGTAGTATCTACAGTTTTTCTTCTATCTCCAATATATACACATATACATATGACATGAATGTTCATCACATGCACCATGAATTTTTATATTCACAAACCTCTCTTGACAGCCGAAAGGTTATCATCCCTGAAGTCGTCGGCTCACATTGTCGGGCTTTCGAATCTGCCAGGGGTAGAATCGTTTATAAATTATAAATCCATCTCGGTGATATTCCCGAGGTAGAGCGAATTGGATGTTAAGTGACATTTGTTGCTTAATGTTTCGAGTATATGTACACATATATTGATAGTTATTCCACAAATAGAGAATTCACTTTTTCACTATACTTTTGGGGTAACATACACCCAAAGAGAATTGTATGCATCTATTCCGGTCAGGATTACAGCCTGTGCCAGTAGGATAGATGCAGAGGTAACGAGGACTTATCCACTAAACTATCAAGAGAGATTAAATTGATTTCCAATTTTCTTGTCTCATTCCTTCCGAATTCATGCTCTGGTTTTAGAATCGAAATCAGCCAATCTACACCAAAAGAACTAAATGCCACGTTTGTAACTCGTGCTTATGTTATGGTGCGTTTGTTACTGAATCGAACGTGACCTTTTAACCTAAAAGGCTTAAAACATGGCACTTTACAAAGCCGATTAAGTCTCTCAGACTTTGGCCTTGCCGTGACTCATGGCACATTCCTGAGTTACAATAGTAATGAATTCTGATTTAGTTCTTATTCTAGTTTGCTCTTTCTCCATCCAGAGGGTGACACTTTTTATTATTGGGTAGATGAAACCTCCTACCATGGAACAAGCACACCAAAGGGGCCAGCATTGACTTGAAATTCAAGCTTCCAAAGAATGTTGGTTTCAGCCTCTCACCGCTAAAAACCCACACTACAGCAGCAGTAACTGATCATGATGCGAAGCCAATGATTTTTCACTGCCCTGGGGAAGGCTGAAAATAGCTGTAGATGAAATAGTAATAAATAGCGCGAATTCCATGTTGTTTGGTAAGAGTCAATCGCGACGAACAGGGAATCATCTTGTAGTTCATTTTTTCAATTAGTTGAACTCGGTTTTGTTTGACTGAAGCGCTTTTTTTTACCAGTTGATTTTCGGCGTTTTTTTCGAGAAATTCAGTTCCAATTTCTCCTTGAGTATCCACAAGTCTTCTTTATTAACGTAGCTTCCGTCAGATATCTTCCATAAATCATAACATTATTGAATCGACGTAGTTCCCGCAGGTATACCATGACGCTGTATAGTTTCATGAAGACTTTTATTTTGATTCATGTTTAGAATTAAGATAATGTGTGTTTAATGGTGGTGGTCTTCAAAACCGTAAAAATATATGTTTCCTTAACTTCTTTTTATTATATATATATATATATATATATATATATATATATATATATATATATATATATATAAATGTATGTATGTGTTTTATTGGAAGAACATATAATAAATTCATGTCGATTAAAAGCGTTCACAAGCGTAGCACCATCTTCTTTGTTCCTATGTAGTAGAACCGATATTTCTCACATTACTCTGTTTTTGCGAGCGACATCAACCCTTTTTAAATTGCCTCTGTATTTTAATCGTTAGTTTTGCCTTCACTTTTTCTTTATTTCTTTTAATGGGCGCCTATCTCCCATTCTCTTATCTCGGCCAGCCCGATGCTCTCCTCGTGCCATCATGTTTTTTTCAGTCCAAGTTCATTCACATTTTTTTAGTTGATTTTATTTTCATGCTGCTTTCATTCCAGTTCAGATGGAGATATACTTCTGTTTGTTGATTACAGTTTATGCTGGAAATAAAAAAAGTCTTTCTAAAGTAACTGAAAGGTGCGTGTTGTACAATGAATGAATTAATGTTCGGTTGGATTTACACTACTTGTTAATTACAATGCTGGAAATAAAATAAAGAAACGTTTGCTATATTTGAAGAATTAGTTTTGGGATTAAAGTTTCCGTCATATAAATAAACAAGGTGTGATCCGACCTCCAGCTTAGTTGGGATGCGTGCAAGATTTTCCACTGATACACAAGTTGCAAACATTATATTCCTAACTTAACGTGAAGTGGCCTTCGTAACTGATACTCACACTTAGCACTACTCATATTAACACAAGGATCAAATAAAAACGAAACAAATTAAACACATATATTCTCAGTTACAAGTAGACACACAAAATAATTTATAAATTATAACGAGATAAAATCTACGGTAAGGTAGATCCTTGTTTCATCAACGAAAATTCCAAAAATATGCTGTTTTATTTGAAATAATTATTCTATACTGTTTAACATTCACATTATTGATTTTTACATGTTCATTCTAATAAATGAATCTTAAATATTTTATCCCACAATTCCTGTATCATTACCTCAACGCGAAACACCTTTTTCAGACCTTTTTAAACCTTCCCCACTCCCCCCCTACAACAACAGCAACAAAGTAGATTGTAGGCTTACTCCCCGAGCAAGCGGAAATTAATGCTATACAGTGAAAGAATTACAGATTAAATAACGTCCTTAGATAACCTCATGTTTGAAGTTCAATTGAAAATAGAGGAATAAAAATAACTTAAAAGGACAGTTGCCTTGTTTCGATCAAAAGGACTTTTCAAAAATGGCCCCCCCAAAAAAAAAAAAAAAATTATAAGCTGCTCAATTTGTATTCCATTATCTGCGCACCTTTGGCAAATTAGAGAGTAACGACTGTAATAATTGTGCAAGCTACACGTGCGTAAATTTTTTGGGCCATTGTAAGCATTACTACGCGTGCGGCTATAAATATGTTGGACATAAAATAACGTTTTCATTAACAAAGACCAGGCCAAAGGGGACAATAGAGGCTGCGCTTTGTCTGCGGAAAGGAAGGGATTCATAAATGCGACGCCACAAAATGCAGGACGTAAATTAACAGAGAAAAAAGGTCTCCGTTGTGCCTCAGTATCGGCCTGAAATGGCGTTTCTTCTTCCCTGTGCGGAGAGAGACAGAAAAGGTTTTTGGAAAATTACGAAATTTGTTATTCGGAGAGTTAATTATACCAACAATGGCTTATTCACACAGAAGGGGAAAAGAAACTGGAACCATTATGCTCCTGGAGAATTTTCTCTCTTATAGACCACGGAGAGAGAGAGAGAGAGAGAGAGAGAGAGAGAGAGAGAGAGAGAGAGAGAGGAGAGAGAGAGAGACCATCCTCTTAAGAATCCTTGAGCTGAAGTCTGTGTTGCTTGACACATAGGTTTTCAGTTAAGAATGGTGATAACTGATTATAACCAGAATTACCTTGTATAGCATTGCTATTATAATTCTAAAGAAATACACATAACTCTACAGACTCTACACCCAGATTTCATTTATTATGACCAACATCGGAGAATGACTCACCTACCTTAACAGTAACTAGCCACTATAAGAAAGATGGAGAAAAAACCTCTACAAGATTAATGCTTATGAAGCAGCAATAACATTAAATACAACCTATTATTATTATTATTATTATTATTATTATTATTATTATTATTATTATTATTATTATTATTATTATTATTATTATTATTATTCTGTAGAATAAAATGGCAGAATTCAGCGAATTAGTCTTATATATTATCTTTTCTTTTCTTATTACTCGCTTTTCTTACTGAGCGATACTACTTAATAATTGGCCAATATTCATATTGGGAATAATGCTGAAAGTGGTATTTTATTTAGAACAAGATTTATAAGTCAAAACTGGTATTATCAGCATACTGGTATTATTATTATTTTTTTTTTTTTTTTTTTTTTTTTTTTGCTCTATCACAGTCCTCCAATTCGACTGGGTGGCATTTATAGTGTGGGGTTCCGGGTTGCATCCTGCCTCCTCAGGAGTCCATCACTTTTCTTACTATGTGCGCCGTTTCTAGGATCACACTCTTCTGCATGAGTCCTAGAGCTACTTCAGCCTCTAGTTTTTCTAGATTCCTTTTCAGGGATCTTGGGATCGTGCCTAGTGCTCCTTTGATTATGGGTACGATTTCCACTGGCATATCCCATATCCTTCTTATTTCTATTTTCAGATCTTGATACTTATCCAATTTTTCCCTCTCTTTCTCTTCAACTCTGGTGTCCCATGGTATTGTGACATCAATGAGTGATACTTTCTTCTTGACTTTGTCAATCAACGTCACGTCTGGTCTGTTTGCACGTATCACCCTATCCGTTCTGATGCCATAGTCCCAGAGGATCTTTGCCTGATCGTTTTCTATCACTCCCATTGGTTGGTGCTCGTACCACTTATTACTGCAAGGTAGCTGATGTTTCTTGCACAGGCTCCAGTGGAGGGCTTTTGTCACTGAATCATGCCTCTTTTTGTACTGGTTCTGTGCAAGTGCCGGGCATTCGCTTGCTATGTGGTTTATGTTTTCATTTTTCGTATTGCACTCCCTACATATGGGAGAGATGTTATTTCCGTCTATCGTTCTTTGGATATATCTGGTTCTTAGGGCCTGATCTTGTGCCGCTGTTATCATTCCTTCAGTTTCCTTCTTTAGCTCTCCCCTCTGTAGCCATTGCCATGTGTCATCACTGGCTAGTTCTTTAATCTGTCTCATGTATTGTCCGTGCATTGGTTTGTTGTGCCAGTCCTCTGTTCTGTCTGTCATTCTCCTGTCTCTGTATATTTCTGGGTCTTCGTCTACTTTTATCAGTCCTTCTTCCCATGCACTCTTTAGCCACTCGACTTCACTGGTCTTCAGATATTGCCCCAGTGCTCTGTTTTCGATGTTGACGCAGTCCTCTATACTTAGTAGTCCTCTCCCTCCTTCCTTTCATGTTATGTATAGTCTGTCCGTATTTGCTCTTGGGTGTATTATTATTATTATTATTATTATTATTATTATTATTATTATTATTATTATTATTATTATTATTATTATTATTGGTTGCAGGTCCACAATAATATAGCCTGTGAGAATATGGTCTTTAATGGATATTAAAAGCTTTCGAACCTTATGCTAGATGAACCTAGTACAAGGTTCGAAAGCTTTTAAAATCCATTAAGGACCATATGCTCATAGGCTATATTATTGTGGACCTGCAACCATTGTCATAATTTTCGACACGGAAAAATGTGCCCATTATTATTATTATTATTATTATTTTTATTGTTATTATTATTCACCACCTGTAATAATAATTGGAAAAGCTGGATGCTTGAAGCCTAGGGGACTCGACAGAGGAGTAAAAAGTAGAAAGTGAGCTATGTATACGAGAAACAGCCCAGAAAAACAAATGAGGTCAAACAATTAAAACTACGGAACGAGACTCACTCACATGAGTCTGTTCAATTGAAATATATTTGCGCCTGGTTTGAACTTTTGCAATTTCAGGGATTCAACTGCATAACTACGATGATCACTCCTTAATTTGATCGCAGCTGCAACAAAAGTTTTTCAGAAAACTGATGAGTTACTGAACCTCACCAGTAAAAAAAAAAAAAAAAAAAAAAACAAGGCCGATGGAATTAACAGTATGTGTAATATTTTTGTTTTGTGTTGTGGATTAGGGTCTTTTAATAAAAATGGAAATAGCAGTACAGGTCAATATTAGATTTTAATACATTTCCATGACAAAGGCCAAAGGAGTGCTTAGACAATCTGAATTTTAATGGTACTTAGAAAAATAACTATGAAGGAGCAACAATGGTAATTTAATCCTGCTCCAAAACCTTGTGTCATTTCTAACCCATTGTTCTATATTGCTCATTCAATTTTTTGTTTAGGCAAATGGATCACAGTAAAATCCTACTTGAAGAAATGTACAGCCACACTTCACTTATGAGAGCAGCATTTTCGTGATAGAGGTTAGTCGCCTTTGTATTAAAGATACGAAGGTCTTTGATTATAAGAATTAATTTTCTTTAAAAAGTAGTGTCTTCCTCAGTGAGGATATTTCAAAATTATAAACACCAAACAGAAGCTGGAGAAGTTGCTCGCAGTTACATGCTGAAACTCCCCAACTCTCTTTCTTTTTTTACATTTGAAATGGTATTAGTTTTCTGTAAAAGAAACTATTGAGATGGACTTTGTGTGTCCGTCCGCCCTCAGATCTAAAGAACTACTGAGGCTAGAGGGCTGCAAATTAGTATGCTGATCATCCACCCTCCAGTCATCAAACATACCATATTGCAGCCCTCTAGCCTCATTAGTTTTTTTATTTTATTTAAAGTTTAGGTTAGCCATGATCGAACGTCTGGTACAGCTATACATGCCAACAACACATGCCACCACCAGGCTGTGGCTGAGAGTTTCAAGGGCCGCGGCTGTGAGTTTCATGGGCCGCGACTGAGTTTCATACGCTGTACGGAAGACTCGATTGCCCCGAAGAAACTTCGGCGCACGTTTTACTTGTTGTTTTCCGGTCTCAAAAGTGTAGGACATTTTAGTTTCCTTTAAACCAGAACACGGAAAGAGGAAGCCAGTGCTTATGTTGCATCCAACTATGTCCTGTTGCGCCTCAGTGACGTGATCGGTATGGCATTGGCTTGCTACGTCGGTGGCCACGAGTTCGATTTTCGGGCATTCCATTGAGGTGTGAGAGATGTGTATTTCTGGTGATAGAAGTTCACTCTCGACGTGGTCGGAAGTCACGTAAAGCCGTTGGTCCCGTTGCTGAATAACCACTGGTTCCATGCAACGTAAAAACACCTTATAAACATACAATGAAGGAATGCTCATTGAAAAACCAAGTGTTCGAGCATGTACTAATTTATCATAACTTAATTACTTCTGAAATTGAAATATTTTATTCCCAGTCATTTTTCACATATGTAAAAAGATATTGACGATTGCATCAGTATTTCAGAGCTGGATATACCAAATCAGGATTTGGGCCGACATAATTATATTCTATCAGTAACATAAATCGAGTTTTGAATGACGATATAAAAATCCGGACATAATAGATTCCGGTGGTCCTTGAATCCGCCGAAATAAAAGAGAGAGAGAGAGAGAGAGAGAGAGGACAAATGAGAGGATAAAGCCCTGATAGCTGGAAAAAACAAAAGGCCCAGGAAACGGAAAAAAAGAAAAAAAGTTGCTGGACTGAATTGCGTAGGAGAGCCCGTCCTTGTTGTGCCAGTGATGAATTAGAATGAAAAGGAAAGAGACAGGTGGGCCAGAGGTAGGCGCTTTCTAATTTCGGAAACACAATAGGCAAGTATTGTATACCAGGGTTTGGAGGCCACGGAAGAACCAGGGATCGTGGAAGAGCGCAGTCGAGGAACTTTATCAAGAATTATGTTTTTTCTTTCCCTGCCCGGTTACGTAGAAATGGTTTTGAGAGAGAATTCGCCTCTCTGTCAAATACGAATAGCATTTACTTTTACAGTCACATGTTATCAAAGAGTGGATTTTTTCGCCTTTTGACCAGTCTGTGACGAAGAAGCGAGATATGTAATACTACCACATGTAGAAGTCTTGCTTAAGACGTAGTTGCATATCTATTACAATTCTCTTGGTAATAGCAGCTGTATTGTATGATTTTAGGATTCATTTTTTCTATTCCGTTGAGGAGAAGGGCTTCCAGGGATGGTTTTCATGCACAAGATTATTCATATGGCTTAAAGTATTTTTTAGGCATCAAAATCGTCAATTCTTTTCTGACTCACTTATGCCCCGAGACTACTTTTGCTATTTTTTACCATATCGTATTGTTCAGTGACTCAATGAACGGTTAATTGTTTGACTGACAATGCATAGTTAAGTAAACTATGATTGTTACATACCTTTCATTACGTTGGCACATCTTCAGTGGGAATTTTTTTTAGCACTTTTATATTTATCTTGTTGTCTTATGGATATAAACATCTCTTCAGCGCTTCATAATGAATTATGCTTGAAGTTTTTCTAAATGTTTGGATAGGGTTTATCATGGCAAATCAAAATAAAAACAGCTTCCTCAAGGTCATTAGTAAAAGATAATATAGTTAATTTTAGTTTAAATTATCTTTTAATTTGTCATCATAACAGAACTTTCACCATCATTTGTCAGATTTCTGCTTGTTGGTGGCATTGACTATTATGCCAATTAAATAGCCATGACCATTACTTCCTGTTTATCTGTCTTTCTTTTTCTCCCTCTTATGTGAAATTGATTTCCTTCTTTGCTTTAGGCAAATGGTTTTATACTTGTTAAGTTACCAGATTCCATGACAACCAATCAATTGCTTATTGTATTACGTCGTCCTGGCATTCCTTACGCTTTTTGTCATCCGTGAAAAATATGTTTGGAAAGTATTGTTAAATTTCCCACGGGAACAATTGAATGCGATTTTGTCTCCCCTTCTACCCGGGCATTACAAGTAATATTTTCTTTCTTGAACTCTGAAGATTTTTGATAAGTACTCATAGATTTCTGGCTACTGTTTAATCAGGTATTTGCATGCGTTTGTATTCAGTTTCATTGCGTTAATTCTGTTTGTCATATGGCCTATTCTTCCACATTTACTTCCATTTTTCATTAGTCTGTTCATCAAAATAGGGCTCAGGATTTCTCTCCCAGAATCTATCCACTTCAATTTTAGGTGCCTGGCTTACTATCTGTCAGACATCTGCGAAAAATTGCCCAGGCAGGTCAAGCTGTTTATGCCATTTCCATGCCATCCAGTCCTAGAATCTTAGTCAGTGCCTTTCAAATACCAGCCTACCTTCTAGATTTTTCATCGTTCTCCCATTTGATATAAAGAATATAATTTCTCTGTTTTTCAAATCATTGTATCGTTTGATGAATGTCTCTCTTGAAAGGACTTTACTCCATCTATTTTCAAAAGTTTCATCGGTGAAGTTAGTTTAATTTTAATTGGAAGTTAATTGTAAAACATTTTATGGGTAGGCTCGATCCGTTAGCATCTATCATTTTTATTGTCAGTCTGTCGAATTTTTCAGAAGTTTGCTTTCGTTTGAATATAAATTTCGACCTTCGTTCGGTTCGTTTTTGTTTTTTATAACCCACAGAATGCTTGAACTTTCTAGACTGTCTCTGACTCCCTCTTTTTATTGTCATTTTTGCACTATTCTTTTATTTTGTAATTCTTATATTTAGCACATCTCTTTATTTACGGTAATTATATATAAGTATCCCACCGAATACATGACTTACATTTTCCCGACTTATATTTCATGTTGTATGCAATGTTGACCAATATTGATTGAGCAATCCACTGTTGTTCGTTCACGTACCCTTGTATATTTAATAATTATGGTAGGACCACGGTGGGAATATATATAAATTTATATAGATATATATATATATATATATATATATATATATATATATATCTATATATATATATATAATATATATATATATAATATATATATATATATATATATATATATATATGTGTGTGTGTGTGTATATACCACAGTTAATTAGCTAACCTTAGGACACTTTGTCCTACCTAGCGGGTTAAGGGGGAGAGGGAGGTATTACTGGGAGGGGCCTGGGGTTCCCTGACCTGACCTAGAACCTTTATATCATGAAATGAATGACAATGATGCATCCTAACTTATAATAAACATTCCCTAACCTAACCTTCCCTAAGGTCACCCGCGATGTTGGGTCGTTCGTAACTGCCAGGTGACCCCTTGGCATCACGTGACCTCTTCACAATTCACAATGACTTTCTTAATCTGAGGACATTGGAATGTCCTCTTGTGTTTGTTCCAAAAAAATTTCTCCTCCAATATAATGAGGGAAAGAATCTGGTTATTTTAATGAGATGGTGTGATTTCAGTATATTTAGTAAAGACTAGTCATTTTTATTATATAAAGTACATATATTTTTAGATATAAAATTTCGATAATTATTTATGTTTTTATTAGTATTATCTACCTTCATTCTTCATTTTTTCCGTTCTATTTGAACAGTGATATCATTCACTTATACATAATTTATCATACTAATTTATACATTTAATTTTCATTAGGGTGCTGAATAATCCTGATGGGTACCGTCTCTTTGTCTTCAAGACCTAATTTTCATAATCAATCAATCAATCAATCAATATGCACGATGTTTTTGTCATCTAATGTTTGGAGTCTGGTCCACTCTGTTTGATGAATTGCAGTTACCAAATTTGAATTTCACTTTCACTTATGGAAATAGTAATGACATATGTCTCTATCGTATTTTTGCTTATGCCTTGGTAACATTTCAACATTCCGTATAGATATTTGAAGATCAGAAGATACATGATCTAAAAATTAAATTATTCCTGCCGTTACCAGTGAGGCATTGTTGGTAAGGTAATTCATTTAAAATCCTCTATTCTTCTTTCGAAAGTACTGCTGCCTTTCCTCACAGAGGAGATGAACGAGAATTTTAATATTTATAGCTTCACGTACTACAAACATCACCCCTCGCTGGGTATTCAGTTCAATGGAGATCATTTGCATTCAAGAGTTTCATTTCAACTCTCATCCCAGTTGCTTCGGTCATTCCTATTAAATACAGGGCGTAATTTTTAAGGAATTTACTGCATTACAATATATTTCTATATGTGGAGCTGTATCACTAACACCTGACGTCATTTACCGATTCCTTTTTCATATATTTACCCTTATTCGAACGTATTCACGCTGAATACTTGCAACTTTTGATAGTTTTTTAACACAGACGTTTTTTCCTTGCATCGTTTGAGAAGTTAATCGGTTTTTATTGATCATTTGCTGTGACTATTTCAGTTTGAAATTACTCTTCCCAAGTTTTAGGAAAGAACATGACAATTGTTTCCAACTCTGTTATATCATGTCCCTCATTTTTTAAATCATTTTTAACCTGCAAGCTACGCAACTTACTTATTTCAGTCTGAGCAAAGTACTGTTAATTTGTTGCTTCTTTTTACAAACGTATCCTCATCTAATTTCACCCGTTGTAGAAATGCAATCTCTTCTTTTTATTCAAGTTAGCGAGAATATCTTTGTTCGCTTAATCACGACTTTTGTTAAATAAAATTTAGATTACCTTCCTCTTCCTCTGTAGATTTCATGGAATCAGAATATAACGTTCGTCGTGAAAAGTCTTCTGTGATTATATTTATCAACTGGCCCGTTTGTGAACCTTATTTTACATAACGTCCGTAACTGTGCGATGCCTACCTCTCTTGTTATGATTACGTGGTCTGGAGATGGCTCCATCTTGCATACAGATTTGTCTTGAACACCAGGTGCTCAGACTCAGACTGAGGAAGACGTCCTTAGGTAGACGTCCTTCTTGACCTATTTCCTTGCACTGGATAGAGATGGTGCTCCTTCTGCAACGCCGTCTACAAACTCGTCAGTTTCCTCGTCTTCTTCCTGCTCCTTGATGAGATGTTGGGTCTACGGAGCGTCAGCCAAGGAGAGAGAGAGAGAGAGAGAGAGAGAGAGAGAGAGAGAGAGAGAGTACCAATGATCATCATTCTTGAGGATAAAGTAATGTATATAAAAGTGAGTACAAGGGACAACAAACAATAACATCTCGCAATTGCCTATTCGACAGAGCTACGTGGACTGCCGTCCATTACAGTGTCACTGTCCTACACATCACTGTCGTGGGGCCCCCTGGGGCATATCCCCCTTCGCCCTTCCCTTTTTTTATCGCTACAGAATGGTTCTGCATGCTATAGAAAGAAAAGTTATCAAAATAAAAATAGACATTTGATACCCAAGAAAATAACTGGCGCTGCAAAATCTTGAGGTCACTGTTGACATCTGATATCCCCTGAAGGTCACGGGAATGATAATCATGGAATTGAGAATAATTTTCTCTGACTTTTTTTTTTAAATAAACGCCTTTTTTTCCAAAAACAACACAACTCAAACAAAAGTCGGTTATAGTTGTGAAATGTTCTATAATACCCCTCTTACGCCGAAGCGGTATAAAAAAAATTGTCTCCCGTGTGCCGGAGGTGTTTCAGAGTGAGCGCGGAAGCGGAAAAAATATTTTTTTCAAAAAATCACAGCGCGTTAGTTTTCAAGATTAAGAGTTCATTTTTGGCTCCTTTTTTGTCATTGGCTGAAGTTTAGTATGCAACCATCAGAAATTAAAAAAATTGTCATTATCATATATAAATAATGCGATATATGATAGCGCAAAAACGAAATTTCATATATAATTGTATTCAAATCGCGCTGTGCACAAAACGTTTAAAGGTAACAAGTTACTTTTTTTGGGTTGTAATTTACACTAAATTGCAATCATTTTGGTATATAACACATTGTAAAACGATAAAAGCAACACAGAGAAAATATTATCACAAAATAATGCATGAATTCGTAACGCACGGATGTAAACAAATATTTTTTTCAAAAATTCACCATAAATCTAAATATTGTCCTAGAGACTTCCAATTTCTTTCAAAATGAATATAAATGATTGAATATTACTATACTGTAAGAGTATTAGCTTACAATTGCAGTTTTTGACCATATCTGACGAGGTAAAGTTGACCGAATGTCGAATTTTTTTATATAAATTTTTTATATGCAATTATTTCGGAAATAAGAAAAGCTACAACCTTCAAATATTTTACGTTTTATTCTACATTAAATTTCACACATTTTCATATATAAAACTCTATGAAATGCCTAATATGAAATGGAGCAAATATTCGGAGAATGGCAAGTACGCATTTCGGAGATTTGTGGCGGAGAATCCGCGCGCGGAGGGAAGGAAAGATTTTGTTTTAAATTCACCATAAATCTAAATATTTTGCTAGAGACTTCGAATTTGTTTCAAGATGAGATGAAGATAAATGACTGAATATTACTATACTGTAAGAGTTTTAGCTTACAATTGCGTTTTTCGACCATTTCGGTAGTCAAAGTTGACCGAACGTGGTTTTTTTCTATTTATCGTGATTTATATGCAAATATTTCAAAAATGAGAAAAGCTACAACCTTCAATTATTTTTTGTTGTATTTTACATGAAATTGCGCACATTTTCATACATAAAACTTTATGTAACGGCTAATCTAAAATGGTGCAAACATTACCACAATCGCACGTATGATTTTTTCGGAAGAGTTACCGCGCGGACGTAAAGAAAATGTTATTTTTTTCATAAATTCACCATAAATCGAAATATTGTGCTAGAGACTTCCAATTTGTTTCAAAATTAAGGTAAATGCTTGTATATTACTAGAATATAAGCGTTTTAGCTTACAATGCGTTTTTCGACCATTTCGGTAGAGTCAAAGTTGACCGAAGGTTGAAATTTTGGCAATTATCATTATTTATATGAAAATATCTCAAAACTGATAAAAGCTACAACCATGGGTTGTTTTTAGTTGTATTGTGCATGAAATTGCGCACATTTACATATATAAAACTTTATATAACGGCTAATTTTAAAATGGTGCATACTTTACCACAATCGCATGTATGATTTTTTTCGGAAGAGTTACCGCGTGGACGTAAGGAAAAAGTTTTTTCATAAATTCACCATAAATCGAAATATTGTGCTAGAGACTTCCAATTAGTTGCAAAATTAAGGTAAATGATTGAATATTACTATAATATAAGAGTTTTAGCTTACAATTGCGTTTTTTTACCATTTCGGTAGAGTCAAAGTTGACCGAAGGTTGAAATTTTGGCAATTATCGTTATTTATATGAAAATATCTCAAAACTGATAAAAGCTACAATCATGAGTATTTTATTGTTGTATTTTACATAAAGATGCACATATTTTCATATATAATACTTCATGTAACGGCTAATTTACAATGGTACAAAAATTATGTCAAAGTGACGAATTAATTTCCGAGATGTGTCACAGATACTTTTTAGTGCGGCAAGAAGGAAATTCGCGCTTGCGCGCCTGCGTAACGATTGTAAACAAAACAACACCTTAATCCGTGAACTCCCAGCATCCCCCAAGGCGCGTGATTCAAAAGTTTTAGGCTGGTAGGCCTACAAGTATTTTTCCGCGAATTTTAAAAAAAACTTTTGTAAGTCGACGTAAATTACGTCCAGTCGGCACACGGGAGACAAAAAATGTCGACGTAAAATACGTCCAGTCGGCGTAAGAGGGATACTAGTTTAATGTCCATTGAGGAGTATGAGATGTGTATTTCCAGAGATAGAAGTTCACGAATCTCGACGTGGTTCGAAAGTCACGTAAAGCCGTTGGTCCCGTTGCTAAATAACCGCAACCACGCTTTTATAACTTGCTGTTCCAGGAGAGAGAGCCAGCGCTAGCATAAGGCCAGCTTAATCAACAACGAAAACAACAGTGTGGTTTTCCGTGAAATTGGCCCTCAATCCTGGCAAAATACTGTTGTGTAAGTTAAAGTAATGAAGACGCTGTGTAAACTCAAAATGGCAAATAAGACACCGGCCAAAATTGAGGGCCAATTTCAGTATTTTTCAGCATTATTACTATAATTATTATTATTATTTTTTTTTTTTGCTCTATCACAGTCCTCCAATTCGACTGGGTGGTATTTATAGTGTGGGGTTTCGGGTTGCATCCTGCCTTCTTAGGAGTCCATCACTTTTCTTACTATGTGCGCCGTTTCTAGGATCACACTCTTCTGCATGAGGCCCGGAGCTACTTCAGCCTTTAGTTTTTCTAGATTCCTTTTCAGGGATCTTGGGATTGTGCCCAGTGCTCCTATGATTATGGGTACGATTTCCACTGGCATATCCCATATCCTTCTTATTTCTATTTTTAGATCTTGATACTTATCCATTTTTTCCCTCTCTTTCTCTTCAACTCTGGTGTCCCATGGTATTGCGACATCAATGAGTGATACTTTCTTCTTGACTTTGTCAATCAACGTCACGTCTGGTCTGTTTGCACGTATCACCCTATCCGTCCTGATACCATAGTACCACAGGATCTTTGCATGATCGTTTTCTATCACTCCCTCAGGTTGGTGCTCGTACCACTTATTACTGCAAGGTAGCTGATGTTTCTTGCACAGGCTCCAGTGGAGGGCTTTTGCCACTGAATCATGCCTCTTTTTGTACTGGTTCTGTGCAAGTGCCGGGCATTCGCTTGCTATGTGGTTTATGGTTTCATTTTTCGTATTGCACTTCCTACATATGGGAGAGATGTTATTTCCATCTATCGTTCTTTAAACATATCTGGTTCTTAGGGCCTGATCTTGTGCCGCTGTTATCATTCCTTCAGTTTCCTTCTTTAGCTCTCCCCTCTGTAGTCATTGCCATGTGTCATCGCTGGCTAGTTCTTTAGTCTGTCTCATGTATTGTCCGTGCATTGGTTTGTTGTGCCAGTCCTCTGTTCTGTCTGTCATTCTCCTGTCTCTGTATATTTCTGAGTCTTCGTCTACTTTTATTAGTCCTTCTTCCCACGCACTCTTTAGCCACTCGTCTTCACTGGTTTTCAGATATAGCTCCAGTGCTCTGTTCTCGGTGTTGACGCAGTCCTCTATACTTAGTAGTCCTCTCCCTCCTTCCTTTCGTGTTATGTATAGTCTGTCCGTATTTGCTCTTGGGTGTAGTGCTTTGTGTATTGTCATATGTTTCCTGGTTTTCTGATCTATGCTGCGGAGTTCTGCCTTCGTCCATTCCACTATTCCTGTGCTGTATCTGATTACTGGCACTGCCCATATGTTTATGGCTTTTATCATATTTCCGGCGTTGAGTTTTTACTTGAGTATCGCCTTGAGTCTCTGCATATATTCTTTCCTGATCGTGTCCTTCATCTCTTGGTGTTTTATATCCCCTCCTTCCATTATTCCCAGGTATTTGTATCCTGTCTCATCTATGTGTTTGATGTTGCTCCCATCTGGTAGCTTTATCCCTTCAGTTCTCGTTACTTTGCCTTTTTGTATGTTGACTAAGGCGCATTTTTCTATTCCAAACTCCATCCTGATGTCCCCAGATACAATCCTTACAGTCTGGATTAGGCTATCTATTTCCTTGATGCTCTTACCATACAGCTTGATGTCGTCCATGAACATCAGATGGTTGATTCTGTTGCCTCTTTTCTTGAGTTGGTACCCAGCATCCATCTTCTGGTCATGAGAATCATGGCTACTTAGGTTGGTTTTCCTTCTCCTACTGTTCTTCATTACCATTTTGTCTATGAGGAGCTGGTCTTTTGTGCCCCTACACTTCCTTCTGCAGCCTTTCTGTTGGTGGGGGATGGTGTTTGTCTCCTCTAGGTAATTGTGTAGCCTTTCACTGATGATACCTGTTAGTAACTTCCACATTATTGGTAGGCAGGTGATAGGCCTGTAGTTACTGGCTATATTTCCCTTACTCTTGTCTTTTTGTACTAAGGATGTTCTTCCTGTGGTCATCCATTTGGGTGCATGTTGATTTGAGATACAATGCTGGAGTTGTTCTGCTAGTCGTGGGTGTACGGCCTTGAAGTTTTTGAGCCAGTATCCATGGACTTCATTAGGACCTGGGGCTTTCCAGTTTGGCATTTTCTTTAGTTGGTGTCTGACTGTGTCTGTCGTGATCTCTTCGAATCTTTGTTTTATTATTATTATTATTATTATTATTATTATTATTATTATTATTATTATTATTATTATTATTATTATTATTATTATTATTATTATTATTATTCACCACCTGTAATAATAATTGGAAAAGCTGGATGCTTGAAGCCTAGGGGACTCGACAGAGGAGTAAAAAGTAGAAAGTGAGCTATGTATACGAGAAACAGCCCAGAAAAACAAATGAGGTCAAACAATTAAAACTAGGAAACGAGGCTCACTCACATGAGTCTGTTCAATTGAAATATATTTGCGCCTGGTTTGAACTTTTGCAATTTCAGCGATCAACTGCATAACTACGATGATCACTCCTTAATTTGATCACAGCTGCAACAAAAGTTTTTCAGAAAACTGATGAGTTACTGAACCTCGCCAAAAAAAAGAAAAAAAAACCAAGGCTGATGGAATTAACTGTATGTGTAATATTTTTGTTTTGTTTTGTGGAATAGGGTCTTTTAATAAAAAATGGAAATAGCGGTACAGGTCAATATTAGATTTTAATACATTTCCATGACAAAGGCAAAAGAAGTGCTTAGACAATCTGAATTTTTGTGGTAATAAGAAAAATAACTGAAGGAGCAACAATGGTGATTTAATCTTGCTCCAAAACCTTGTGTCATTTCTAACCCATTGTTCTATATTGCTCATTCAATTTTTTCTGTAGGCAAATGGATCACAGTAAAATCTTACTTGAAGAAATGTACAGCCACACTTCACTTATGAGAGCAGCATTTTCGTGATAGAGGTTAGTTTCCTTCGTATTAAAGATACGAAGGTTTTTGATATCAAAATTAATTTTTAAAAAAGTAGCTTCTTTCTCAGTGAGGATATTTCAAAATCATAAACACCAAACAGAAGCTGGAGAAGTTGCTCGCAGTTACATGCTGAAACTCCCCAATCTCTCTTTCTTTTCTCACATTGAAATAGTGTTATTTTTCTGTAAAGGAAACTGTTGAGATGGACTTTTTGTCCGTCCGCCCTCAGATCTTAAGAACTACTGAGGCTAGAGGGCTGCAAATTAGTATGCTGATCATCCACCCTCCAGTCATCAAACATACCAAACTGCAGCCATCTAGCCTCAGTGGTTTTTATTTTCATTTAAGGTTAAAGTTAGCCATGATCGAGCGTCTGGTACAGCTATAGGTGCCAACAACACAGACCACCACCGGGCTGTGGCTGAGAGTTTCATGGACCGCGGCTGAGATTATCATACAGCATTATAAGTTGTTTCCTGTCTTAAAAGTGTAGGATATTTTAGTTGTTTCCTTTAAACCAGAAAACGGAAAGAGGAAGCCAGTGCTTATCTCACATGCAACTATGTCCCTTAGCGCCTCAGTGGCGTGATCGGTATGGTATTGGCCTGCCACCTCGGTGGCCGTGAGTTCGACTCTCGGGCATACCATTGAGGGGTCAGAGGTGTGTAATTCTGGTTATAGAAGTTCACTCTCGACGTGGTTCGGAAGTCACGTTAAGCCGTTGGTCCCGTTGCTGAATAACCACTGGTTCCAAGCAACGTAAAAATACCATACAAACAAACAAATTATGTCCTGTATACTTGTTTATCGGCTATAATGATAATAAAATTGAAACAACGGCATTTCCACGGGAAAATGCAAAAGAAAAATATTGTCGTTTTCAGTTTTTAAGAGAAAAAGGATTGGAGGTTACTGAACATCGTGTTGTTCATACTTCATTGACTCTGCATTGTTGCAGCCATCTGACAGTTTTCACGCAGCCAGTTATCATGACTCTCTTTTTTCTCTCTCACTTTTTGCAAAGGTAGAGATAATGAGTCGGTTTTCCATTTCAGGCGGATTTCAAAGTCTCATTTCTCCGAGTTTTCCAGAGTATCTATTCCCGGCATGTTCGCTAGCATCATCAGCTCGGAAAACTCAAGAATGTCCTAAAGAAATTTTTGGGAGAAAAATAAAAAAAGATATATATATATTGAGCTTTGGTAGCGTGCAGATTTCCCAATTTTTTCATTAAATATGGTGGCATAAACATCTCGGTTCCGCGTGCCGATACGAGGCATAAATGGTATGAAGGAAATGCGCTAAACGATGAGAGAGAGAGAGAGAGAGAGAGAGAGAGAGAGAGAGAGAGAGAGAGAGAGAGAGAGAGGTGGGATCAATGGTGATTCATTTTTTCATTCAGGTTAAACCAGAAGAGATCATCTACCAGCAATGTTTCTGTAGAATTATGAATTGCAGAAATTAGCAAGCAATGTATTAAAACTGATTTCAAATCAACCTTCGTTTGCCAATGATCTCGTTATTTTCCTTATTGGAATTGGTTTGACGTGAGGTCAAGATTGTATCCAGCGCCTGAGGGGTGTGATCGGTATGGTCTTGGCCTGCCACCTCGAGTTCCTCTGAGAGGTGAGAGATGTGTATTTCTGGTGATAGAAGTTCACTCTCGATGTGGTTCGGAAGTCACGTAAAGCCGTTGGTCCCGTTGCTGAATAACCACTGGTTCCATGCAACATAAAAACATCATACAAACAAGCAAAAAAACAATGAAGGAATGCTCATTGAAACCAAGTGTTTGAGGATGTACTAATTTATCATAACCTAATTATTTCTTAACTTGAGATTTTTCATTCTCAGTCATTTTCCACATATGTAAAAAGATACTGACGATTGCATCTCTATTTAAGAAATGGATAAACTCAATCAGGATTTGGGTCGAGATAATTCAGTTCTATCGAGGCCTAATCTGTGCCATATAAGCGTTCAGTGACATAAATCGAGTTTTGAATGACGGTATAAAAATCTGGACATAATAGATTCCGGTGGTCCTTGAATCCGCAGAAATAAAAAAGAGAGAGAGAGAGAGAGAGAGAGAGAGAGAACAAAAGAGAGGATAAAGCCCTGATAGCTGGAAAAAAACAATAAGCCCAGGAAACGAAAAAAAAAAAAAAAAAAAAAAAAAAAAGTTGCTGGACTGAATGCGTAGGAGAGCCCGTCCTTGTTGTGCCAGTGATGAATTAGAATGAAAAGGAAAGAGACAGGTGGGCCAGAGGTAGGCGCTTTCTAATTTCGGAAACACAATAGGCAAGTATTGTATACCAGGGTTTGGAGGCCACGGAAGAACCAGGGATCGTGGAAGAGCGCATTCGAGGAACTTGATAAAAAATTATGCCTTTTTTTTTTCCCTACCCGGTTACGTAGAATGGTTTTGAGAAAGAATTCGCCTACCTGTCAGATACGAATAGCATTTCCTTTTACAGTCACATGTTATCAAAGTTTGCGGTTTTTCGCCGTTTGACCAGTCTGTGGCGAAGAAGCGAGATATGTAATATTACCACTTGTAGAAGTCTTGCTTAAGACGTAGTTGCGTATCTATTACAATTCTTTTGGTAAAAGCAGCTGTATTGTATGATTTTAGGATTCATTTTCTCTATTCCGTTGAGAAGGGCCTCCAGGGATGGTTTTCATGCACAAGATTATCCATATGGCTTAAAGTATTTTTTAGGCATCAAAATCGTCAATTCTTTTCTGAATCACTTATGCCCCGAGACTACTTTTGCTATTTTTTACCATATCGTATTGTTGAGTGACTCATTGAACGGTTAATTTTTCGACTGACAGTGGCATAGTTAAGTAACATATGATTGTTACATACTTTTCATTACGTTGGCACATCTTCAGAGCGAATTTTTTTAGCACTTTTATATTTGTATTGTTGTCTAATGGATATGAACATCTCTTCAGCGTTTCATAATGAATTATGCTTGAAGTTTTTCTAAATGTTTGGATAGGGTTTATCATGGCAAATCAAAATAAAAACAGCTTCCTCAAGGTCATTAGTAAAAGATAATATACTTCATTTTAGTTTAAATTATCTTTTAATTTGTCATCATAACAGAACTTTCACCATCATTTGTCAGATTTCTGGGTGTTGGTGGCATTGACTATTATGCCAATTAAATAGCTATGACCATTACTTCCTATTTCTCTACCTTTCTCTTTCTCCCTCTTCTATGAAATTGATTTCCTTCTTTGCTTTAGGCAAATGGTTTTATTCCTATTAAGTCACCAAGTTCCATAACAACCAATCAATTGCTTATTGTATCTGGCATTCCTTACGCTTTTTGTCATCCGTGAAAAATATGTTTGGAAAGTATTGTTAAATTTCCCACGGGAACAATTGAATACGATTTTGTCTCCCCTTCTACCCGGGCATTACAAGTAATATTTTCTTTCTTGAACTCTGAAGATTTTGATAAGTACGCGTAGATTTCTGTCTACTGTTTAATCAGGTATTTGCATGTGTTTGTATTCTGTTTCATTACGTTAATTCTGTTTGTCATATGGCCTATTCTTCCACATTTATTTCCACTTTTCATTAGTCTGTTCATCAAAATAGGGCTTA
This sequence comes from Macrobrachium nipponense, assembly GCF_015104395.2. NCBI lineage: Eukaryota > Metazoa > Arthropoda > Malacostraca > Decapoda > Palaemonidae > Macrobrachium > Macrobrachium nipponense. Next base: position 10,111,490 of record NC_061094.1, on the reverse strand, counting down.
GGATTTCTCTCCCAGAATCTATCCACTTCAATTTTAGGTACCTAGCTTACTATCTGTCAGACATCTGCGAAAAAGTGCCTAGGCAGATCTGGCTGTTTATGCCATTTCCATGCCATCTAGTCCTAGAATCTTAGTCAGTGCCTTTCAAATACCAGCCTACATTCTAGATTTTTCATCGCATACTAAAACGTTCTCCGGTGTGATATTAAAGATACAATTTATCTGTTTTCTTAAACATTGTATCGTTTAATGAATGTCCCTCTGGAAAGGACTCCACTCCATCTATTTTCAAAGGTTTCATCGGTGAAGTTAGTTTAATTTTAATTGGAAGTTAATTGTAAAACATTTTACGGGCAGGCTCGATCCGTTAGCGTCTATCATTTTCATTGTCAGTCGAATGTTTCAGAAGTTTGTTTTCGTTTGAATATGAATTTCGACCTTCGTTCGGTTCGTTTTTGTTTTTAATAACCCACAGAATGCTTGAACTTTATAGACTGTCTCTGACGCTCTCTTCTTATTCTGTCTTTTTTAACCATTCTTTTATTTTGTAATTCTCATATGTAAAACATCTCTTTATTTACGATTATCATATATAGGTATCCCACCGAATACATGACTTATATTTTCCAGATTTTTGTTTTCATCTTATATGCAATGTTGACCAATATTGATTAAGCAATCCACTGTTGTTCGTTCACGTACCCTTGTATATTTAATAATTATGGTAGAACCACGGTGGGAATATGTATATATATATATATATATATATATATTATATATATATATATCTATATATATATATATATATACTATATATATATATAACTCCCGCTTGTCCACTTAGTAGAATGATATAAGACAGCGGCAGTTTGTATGTCTTTTCTTACGACTGTTGTTCGTAAGCATTGTTAGTTCTACTTTCCCTTCTCGTCTGCGTGATATCTAGTAGAGTTGGTTCTTCTTTAGAATAAGGGAGATGACTCAATCGGATGAAGTATAACTTTTAACAACTTTATTTCTTAGCTCCATCACTGGAGTAGAGAGATTGTTTGGTCGGATGACCGCTCCGTTGAGTAATCTGAAGAGAACTAAAAATACAGGGGCATCGCGTCGATAGCAGAACACTAGCTATCTCAGTGATTGATCATAATTAGAACAAGAATGAATAAGTATCCCTGCGGCCTCGGAAGTCATGCGCTTCCGCCTCGGGTGAATAGGTCAACCGCTTCCCATGGAAGGTGTTGTGCTTTGTTTTTACAAATACAGAAAATGATTAGACATGCAAACGCAAACCAGGCTACTGCAAGCATTGCACAGCATGGTCCAGTTTTCTCGTCTTGTTGTCTTGTTTTATGGTTACGTAGGACACTCCTAATTCGCCAATGACCCTTTAGGTCGTGGGTTTATTTACAGATATGGAATTTATCTGTATATCAAAATGTAACTATTACATATATATATACGTATATATATATATATATATATATATATATATATATATATATATATATATATATATATACCCCACAATTAATTAGCTAACCTTAGGACACTTTGTACTGCCTAGCGGGTTAAGGGGGATAGGGAGGTGTTGCTGGGAGGGGCCTGAGGTTCCCTGACCTGACCTAGAACCTTCATATCATGAAATGAATGACAATGATGCATCCTAACTTATAATAAACATTCCCTAACCTAATCTTCCCTAAGATCACCTGCGATGTTGGGTCGTTCGTAACTGCCAGGTGACCCCTTGGCATCACGTGACCTCTTCACAATTCACAATGACTTTCTTAAGCTGAGGACATTTGAAAGTCCTCTTGTGTTTGTTCAAAAAACTTTTCTCCTCAAATATGATAAGGGAAAGAATCTGGTTATTTTAATGAGATGGTGTGATTTCAGTATATTTAGTAAAGATTCTAGTCATTTTTATTATATAAAGTACATATATTTTTAGATATAAGATTTCGATAATTATTTATGTTTTTATTGGTATTATCTATTTCATTCTTCATTTTTTCCGTTCATATTTGAACAGTGATATCATTCACTTATACATAATTTATCATACTAATTTATACATTTAATTTTCATTAGGGTGCTGAATAATCCTGATGGGTACCGTCTCTTTGTCTTGAAGACCTAATTTTCATAATCAATCAATCAATCAATATGTACGATGTTTTTGTCATCTAATGTTTGGAGTCTGGTCCACTCTGTTTAATGAATTGCAGTTACCAAATTTGAATTTCACTTTCACTTATTGAAATAGTAATGACATGTGCCTCTTTCGTATTTTTGCTTATGTCTTGGTAACATTTCAATATTTGAAGATCAGAAGATACATGATCTAAAAATTAAATTATTCCTGCTTACCAGTGAGGCATTGTTGGTAAGGTAATTCATTTCAAATCCTCTATTTATCTTTCGAAAGTACTGCTGCCTTTCCTCACAGAGGAGATGAACGAGAGTTTTAATATTTATAGCTTCACGTACTACACACATCACCCCTCGCTGGGTATTCAGTTCAATGGAGATCATTTGCATTCAAGAGTTTCATTTCAACTCTCATTCCAGTTGCTTCGGTCGTTCCTATTAAATACAGGGCGTAATTTCTAAGGAATATACTGCATTACAATATATTTCTATATGTGGAGCTGTATCACTAGCATCTGGCGTCACTTACCGATTCCTTTTTCATATATTTACCTTTATTCGAACGTATTCACGCTGAATACTTGCAACTTTTGATAGTTTTTTAACACAGACGTTTTTTCCTTGCATCGTTAGAGAAGTTAATCGGTTTTTATTGATCATTTGCTGTGACTATTTCAGTTCGAAATTACTCTTCCCAAGTTTTTGGAAAGAACAGGACAATTGATTCTAACTCTGTTATATCATGTCCCTCATTTTTTAAAATCATTTTTAACCTGCAAGCTACGCAACTTACTTATTTCAGTCTGAGCACAGTATTATTAATTCGTTGCTTCTTTTTACAAACGTATCCTCATCTAATTTCACCCGTTGTGGAATGCAATCTCATCTTTTTATTCAAGTTAGCGAGAATATCTTTGTTCGCTTAATCACGACTTTTGTTAAATAAAATTGAGATTACCTTCCTCTTCCTCTGTAGATTTCATGGAATCAGAATATCCCGTTCGTCGTGAAAAGTCTTCTGTGATGATATTTATGAACTATCCCGTTTGTGAACCTTATTTTACATAACGTCCGTAACTGTGCGATGCCTACCTCTCTTGTTATGATTAAGTGGTCTAGAGATGGCTCCATCTTGCATACAGATTTGTCTTGAACACCAGGTGCTCAGACTCAGACTGAGGAAGACGTCCTTAGGTAGACGTCCTTCTTGACCTATTTCCTTCCACTGGATGGAGATGGTGCTCCTTCTGCAACGCCGTCTCCAGACTCGTCAGTTTCCTCGTCTTCTTCCTGCTCCTTGAATGAAGATGTTGGGTCCTACGGGGCGTCAGCTAAGGAAGGAGCGAGAAGAGAGGTGGAGAGAGAGATAGAGAGAGAGGGAGGAGAGACGAGGAGAGAGAGAGAAGTTGAAGAGAGAGGAGGAGGGGGGCGAAGAGAGGAGAGAAGGAGAGGGGAGGAGGATTGAGAGAGAGAGAGAGAGAGAGAGAGAGTAACAATGATCATCATTCTTGAGGATAAAGTAACGTATATAAGAGTGAGTACAAGGGACAACAAACAATAACATCTAGCAATTGCCTATTCGACAGAGCTACGTGGACTGCCGTCCATTACAGTGTCAGTCCTACACATCACTGTCGTGGGGCCCCCTGGGACATATCCCCCCGCACGCTCCCCCCTTTTTTTTTATCGCTACAGAGTGGTTCTGCATGCTATAGAAAAAAAAATTATCAAAATAAAAATAGACATTTGATACCCAAGAAAATAACTGGCGCTGCAAAATCTTGAGGTCATTGCTGACTTCTGATATCCCCTTAAAGTCACGGGAATGATAATCATTGAATTGAAAATAATTTTCCTTGATTTTTTTTTTAATAAACACCTTTTTTCCAAAAACAACACAACAAACCAAAGTCGGTTATAGTTGTGGAATGTTCTATAATACTAATTTAATGTCCATTGAGGAGTAAGAGATATGTTCCTCTGGTGATAGAAGCTCACTCTCGACGTGGTTCGGAAGTCACGTAAAGCTTTTGTCCCGTTACTGAATAACCACTGGTTCCATGCAACGTAAAAACACCATACAAACAACTAGTTTAATGTCATGCAACATGATTTGCAGGGCAAACACGCTTTTATAACTTGCTGTTCCAGGAGAGAGAGCCAGCGCTAGCATAAGGCCAGCTTAATCAACAACAAAAACAACAGTGCGGTTTTCCTTGAAATTGGCTCTCAATCCTGGCCGGTGTGTCTTATTTGCCATTTTGAGTTTACACAGCGTCTTCATTACTTTAACTTACACAACAGTATTTTTTCAGTATTTCTCAGTTCATCAGCGAGAACTTAGTACTGGGAAGGCAAGTTTCCAAGAAGAGTATTTTTGCGCATTTTGAAGTCTAGAAGGAAACTTTCTCACTTCGAGTATCGCAAACGAAATGTGGTTGGGTATTACATGTTGAAACTCATTCCCTCTGGCGCTCTAGAGACGAATGACCAGTGGCTTAAGTCACAATGTGTTGATAGCTCAGTTTAATTGGAGACGAGAGTTACCCAAAGATGACATATTTGGCGACCGGCTCGGATAACTACCGGATAAATTTCTAATTTGTCAAATAACAGTTTTAAGGTATTTTCATGCTGAATATTTACTTGGTCTTATTATTTCATAATATCTGCTTCTGTTGGTTTGTTGTCCTGTGCAAGCTTCCATGGACACTTTGGCTGTTCCGTGTAAGAAGAATAATGGTTGAAAATCTGTAAACCAAACATTAATTTCTCCGATGGAGCAAGAGCCCGTACTGGCATGAGGCCACTTCGGTCAACAACAACAAGATCATTCAGCCTAATCATAGTCTGTACAAAGAGAAGAGAGTTTTCAATATTTCTGATAGGATGCAAAATGGAAGAAGATGAAGTTAATGGTCTTGATCTTAATAGCGCGCCCTTTGATACCATATGCTTTAGAGAGAAGCTTAAATTTCGGATATATGTTAAAATATTCAATATTTTCGGGAAGCCAGTCATTTGCAGAAGAAAAAATTAGTAACTATATATTCCCTGCAATACCTCTGTACATTACCACGAAATATTAATCTCGTTGTGGGAAGGTTACGATCAGTGAAACCTTATGAAATAAAAAGTACAATGGATATGAAAGTCCCCGATTAGTTTCAACACCAACCAATTCAAAGCTGTACATTGTAAACTGCAGAATTATGAACAGTCTAGGTTGTATTTCATTCAAATATGTATTTGCTGAACTAGACTGGATACGCGATGAAGATAAATGGGAATTTTGGTAGGATTGACAGAAAAGATTGACCTTGGCCTGATATCCGCAGACGTTTTCCCTCAAGGGGGATAGCGAGCGCCTTCAGTACACCTCATACGGTGCATTGTAGGCATTACTTCGAGATTCTTTGCCGCGTCTCATCGGCTCATAGCTGCAACCATATTCATCCTGTACCTCCTTTCATAATTTATGCCTTCCATCTCTCCTAACAATTGATTCATAGTGCAACTGCTTTGAGGTTTACCTCCTGTTACGCCCTTCAAACCTACTTCCTGTCAATTTCCCTTTCAGCGCTGAATGACCTCACAGTTCCAGCGCTTGGCCTTTGGCCTAAACTCTATATATTGTATGCTATTCCACGTCACATTTTGATTCTGTTATGGGCCTTATTTCACTCCTTGGAATAAACGTAATCTATTCCCAATATAATGTGATCTATGGATTCAAGCTGAAATGAGCGAACGGAGAAGTTCTTCGGGAAGAAAACAGAAGGCGTCAACAGAACCTCACGACCAGATGGTGATCAGAGAAGAAATGAATTTGTGTCCGTTTTATGAGTTACATTCACTCATAGGAACCTGTCATTTCTTTTATAAACATTTCCTTCTATCGCCTCTTTCCCAGAAACGGTGAAGGCATGAATAATGTAGCAACTTGGGTGACAGGGCGCCAGTGAATCACCGTTAGGGAAAACTTGAGTAATGGAAGAGAGAGAGAGAGAGAGAGAGATAGGTGAGAGAGAGAGAGAGAGAGAGAGAGAGAGAGAGAGAGGGCGTCCTCGTTGGAATGCATAAAGGTCAACAAATAAATGGCGGAGTTTTGCCCCCACTAACTGCACTGCAGCTGAAATTCATTAGGGTCGTAATTACCTCTGTGAGGCGAAACTCTGGAGGAGCAGATGCAGTTCCGGTCTTTGAAGAGGTAATTAATTCTTGCATGGCCACCTCAATTAATTTATACGATAGGGGCCAGTAGCCATTCGATATGAAACTGGCGGATGGAAATATGACGCTGTCGTCATTTTGGCTCCTTTCTCTCTCTCTCTCTCTCTCTCTCTCTCTCTCTCTCTCTCTCTCTCTCTCCTTAGACATTTTTATTTTTTATTTCTGGTAATCGACAATTGCAATATGTTATTAATTATATTATTTATATAAAGGGAACCTATTTTGCGTAGTGCTGACTACCAAATGCGAGAGACGACAAGGATTATTACCGTGTAAAAGTTCACAAGAAAAACAAGTCTAGGCATAATAAAAAAAATGCCAAAACAATGAGCATATGGGTAGAAAATGATTGTCCAAAAAAGAGTGAAAGTGAACTGGAATGACCTGAAAGTTACGTAATTCAAACATCAAGACTGGAATGTTACGGTGCAAAGACTCCGGCGTAGCCCATCTTTGAGAGTACTGATTATCGTGTATAGTTACATGTGTCAAAATCAGCTGATTGCTGTTCGAAGATACATGGCCAACAGTCGGTTTAAACTTGTCTAATGCGAGATTTTTATTGCATAGCAGTAGCTACCTTTTTTTTTTTTTTTTTTTGTCGCTTTCACGGCCATGCCTGAGAGGTGTACATGAAGACTTTACATTACTTTATATGCCTTCCTAGGGGGGGGGAGCGCCGTCAGTGCACCTCACGGGGTACGCTGTAGTCATTACTAAAGGTTCTTTGCAGCGTCTCTTCCGCCCCTAGCTGGCTCCGCCTTCATTCCCTTTACTGTACCTCCATTCATATTATCTTTCTTCCATCTTGCTATCCACCCTCTCATAAGAATGATTTCTTAGTGCAACTGCTTTGAGGTTTTCTCCTTTTAAGCCTTTCAAACCTACTCACTCTCAGTTCCTGTCCAGCACTGAATGACCTCATAGGTACCAGCGCTTTGCCTTTGGCCTAAATTCTATATTCAGTTCAATTCAAGACATTACTTTCTGACATTTAATCAGGTAACTAAATTTAGGTTTTAGGTATGCCATGCTTCATGTTGGCGTCATACCAGCTCGAATAGAGGTAAGGACTTCCTCAAGTACTCTATTTACAAAATCTGTTTTTCTATGCGGGTGGATCCACACCTTTCCCTTCTTCCACCGGAAAGGACTCTATTTAAAAGCCATACATTATACATATTCCCTTAGTTCCTCAATTGACGATTGGGTTGCGTACTCTGGTATCAATCTGGTAGCCCAAGTTCGCCCCACGCTGCTGCCAGTGCAGAACCAGAGGAATTTATTTCTTGTGATTA
>NC_061094.1:10100411-10103305 GCF_015104395.2 Macrobrachium nipponense | reverse complement strand
TTCTCAACCTGAGACTTATTCGACATAGGGTTATTCGATATTAGAGCTACCGGATTATTATTGTTTCTTTGGAGGTACCTCCTTCTGGCGCTACACTGTGCTTGAAAATGTCCTGGTTCATTGCACCAGAAGCAGGTCCTTCTTACTCTATTACCATTACCAGAAGTTAACCTATTACTTTTGGAGAAGACCCGAGTGTAAGATCCACTTGAGCCCTCTCCCTGAGCATCTCCAGTCTTTTTCTTGTGCACATTCCTGGACACTATTATCTCCCCACACCGCCTGGTTTCTTTTGATAATTATTTGACTTAACCAGGCTGAAAATTAACTACAGATCCGAGATTACCTGACCCGGCCCGATGAGTCAATCAATACAAATTCATCCGCTATCTGGGCAGCCTACTCAAACTGACTGCTTTAACCTCGTTCAAGATAAATTCTTAATTCCTTGCTACAAGCCTTTTTAAACTCTTCTAGCAACATAAGCTCTCTCAAGGAGGAGAAGGAAACTACTTGGCGACTCTTAAGCCAGTCGTCAAACTGCTCCTCCTTGAGACGAGCAAATTCCACAAATGAGAGAGAGACATGTTTAGTAAAATTACGGAACTTTAGGCGATAGGCCTCCGGAACCAAGTCGTAACCTGCCTTAAGAACTATTGCCTTAACCTTATTATAGTCCCTAGCTACACCTTCATCTAAAGCATTGTATACCCGAATTGCCTTGCCCACCAGCCTGCATTGAATCAAGACTGTCCACATCTCTGAGGGCCAAGACAACCGGGTAGCCACACGCTCAAACGCCTTAAAAAATTCTGGGACGTTTCGCTCGTCAAATACTGGGACCATTTCAACGCTGCCCCATATGTTTAAATTTGATCCTGAGAGGACCCAGTGGGAGTACTAAAGTGATTAGGGAAACCTCTTAACCTAGCCATTTCCAAATTGATTTTAGCCATAGCCAACTCATGCTTCCTCGCCCTCTCTTTCTCCTCAAACTCAAGTTTCATCAACTCAATTCTTTTGCATATAACATCATATTCACTGTTCTCCTGGGATTTTACAGGCTGTACCGGCGCTACCTCAACATGGACAGAATTCTCTGGCAAAAATGGATTTAATGATACTTCTGGTTTTGAAGGAAAATTAGCGTGTCCTTCAAAAAGGGTACCAGTCCTAGGGGGATCCTCAAATAATGAAAAACCAGGATTTACACTCACACTACCTTCTTGCTCTTCATCACTACTAGCAACACTATCAAATTCCTCAACTAAATGCTCACCCTCAGCTAGGCCCTGAGCTACCTTGTTTTTTACGGCCTCTAACAAACAGGCCTTTGTCTCAGCTGCCTTAAATGGTATTCCCAGCCAACGAGCACAACTTACCAGATATTCTTTGTTCAGAATAGATAGTGTTTTAAGCAGTCTGCTGACCCTAAAAATTCAGCGGGGTCAAAAAAATAAACTCCTCCATGATCATCAACCAAAACAAAGAGGGGGGGGGGAAGGTAACCCACCTACTCAAAACAAATACTGCCAATCCCCCAAAGTACTGTGCCGCAAACCAAAAACACAGAGTACACCTGTCGTACGATCCTGTCACGGTCGCCAAATTGTTACAAACCTCTGGGTTCTAGTACAGGTTCTTAAGTACTTTATTTTGCTAGGATTGTAGACAGTAAATGCAACCCATGTTTCAAGGAAAGCAGGCACAAAACACTCCAGAAAAACTTAACAGTATTTATTACAAAACAGAAATAAACAACTTAAATCAGCCTTGCGGGTTTAAGTCAAATACATACAGCAAAACAGCTTAAAGCAAGAGGACTAAATACCAGGTCCTCAATGAGCCACAAGGCACCCTACAGCTAAACATCTAAACCCTACCCAAAATTCAGAGGAGAATAAATATTTCATAAATCTGTGAGGATCCAAATATATGCCGGCCAAAACTATCCTAAATAACAAAAGGCTGAAGGAAGTGGAAGATATCAAAACAAGGAAAACCTTAAATTTACCTACCTAGCCATACAACTAAAGATATAGAATATTATCTACCAATAATCAATAAGGACAACAATAAACTTATAATATACACAAGTAAAAACTATGACAATGTATACGTATATGTATATAATATATGTACTGCACGTACACTGACAGTTCTAATAATCCTTACGTCAGGGATGTCGGGCCGAACTAGGAGTCCATAGCGAGCACAAAACTGCTACCAAGGGATGAACACGATCGCCAGGACAACAGGGGTATAAGGCTCCTCGAAGGAAACACAGTGATACTGTCTTACCTGGCGATTGCCTCCCTACGTTTCTCCTCACGAGCTAGCGCTCACACACATCCCCGAAGAAATGCTTAAGGACGAAGGCAGAAGTGGCAGGTGAATCCGTAATCAATACCGGGATCCAGCGACGGTACCAATTTCCCGTGGGCTCCTCCGACGGGAATAAGGGTTAATACGAGGAGTCGCAAATAGCTTACGTTTCTGCGGAACCCCGTAAAGCGGACACTATGGTCGCAAGTGAACGAAGAGCCGTGATCTACAGCACCAGAGTCGCAGGTGACTAAGGCACCTACGAACGGTCGTGAGGAAAGATTCCAACAGCGCCGTTTCCAAAATAAACTGCCAAAGGTCGTCCTCCAATAATCCACAAAAGCTGCTCAAGGGGATGGTCTGACAAGGAGCGTTCCAAAGCCCGAACTTCCGCGGGCAGACCATCAACGTTCACAGTACAGCTACGAACCATCCACCGTAGCTCAAAAACAAATCACAAAACAATCGTTAGAACGATAGTTCACAGAAATAAACAAGGGAGGAGGAGGCGCTCAATAACACAAAAACTCCTACATTAACTAACAAGCATTTGGCTGCTTAAGCAAAAG
>NC_061094.1:10062911-10095411 GCF_015104395.2 Macrobrachium nipponense | reverse complement strand
CTTGTTTTATCAACGAAAATTCCAAAAATATGCTGTTCTATACTGTTTAACATTCACATTATTGATTTTTTACATGTTCACTCCAACAAATAAATCATAAATATCCTATCCCACAATTCCTGTATCGTTAACTCAACGTGAAACACCTTTTTCAGACCTTTTTAGACCTTCCCCACTCCCCCCACCCCCCTACAACAACAGCAACAAAGTAGATTGTAGGCTTACTCCCCGAGCAAGCGGAAATTAATGCTATACAGTGAAAGAATTACAGTTTAGATAACGTCCTTAGATAACCTCATATTTGAAGTTCAATTGAAAATAGAGGAATAATAATAACTTAAAAGGACAGTTGCCTTGTTACGATCAAAAGGACGTTTCAAAAATGCCCCCCCCCCCCCCCCCCACCCCCCCCCCCAAAAAAAAAAGAATGATATGCTGCTCAATTTGTATTCCATTATCTGCGCACCTTTGCCAAATTAGAGAGTAACGACTGTAATAATTGTGCAAGCTACACGTGCGTAAATTTTTTGGGCCATTGTAACCATTACTACGCGTGCAGCTATGTTGGACACAAAATATGTTGGACACAAAATAACGTTTTCATTAACAAAGACCAGGCCAAAGGGGACAATAGAGGCTGCGTTTTGTCTGCAGAAAGGAAGGGATTCATAAATGCGACGCCACAAAATGCAGGACGTAAATTAACAGAGAAAAAAGGTCTCCGTTGTGCCTCAGTATCGGCCTGGAATGGCGTTTCTTCTTCCCTGTGCGGAGAGAGAGAGAAAAGGTTTTTGGAAAAGTACGAAATTTGTTATTCGGAGAGTTAATTATACCAACAATGGCTTATTCACACAGAAGGGGAAAAGAAACTGGAACCATTATGCTCCTGGAGAATTTTCTCTCTTATAGACCCCAGGAGAGAGAGAGACAGAGAGAGATTTAGAGAGAGAGAGAGAGAGAGAGAGAGAGAGAGAGAGAGAGACTATCCTTTTAAGATTCCTTGAACTGAAGTCTGTGTTGCTTGACACATCGGTTTTCAGTTAAGAATGGTGATAACTGATTATAACCAGAATTACCTTGTATAAGCATTGCTATTATATTTCTAAAGAAATATTCATAACTCTACGGACTTTGCCACCTAGATTTCATTTACCCTGCTTTTATTATGACCAACATCGGAGAATGACTCGCCTACCTTGACAGTAACTAGCCACTATAAGAAAGATGGAGAAAAACCTCTACAAGATTAATGCTTATGAAGCAGCAATAACATTAAATACAACCTATTATTATTTTTTTTTTTTTGCTCTATCACAGTCCTCAATCAATGACTGCTGTGGTATTTATAGTGTGGGGTTCCGGGTTGCATCCTGCCTCCTTAGGAGTCCTTCACTTTTCTTACTATGTGCGCCGTTTCTAGGATCACACTCTTCTGCATGAGTCCTGGAGCTACTTCAGCCTCTAGTTTTTCTAGATTCCTTTTCAGGGATTTTGGGATCGTGCCTAGTGATCCTATGATTATGGGTACGATTTCCACTGGCATATCCCATATCCTTCTTATTTCTATTTTCAGATCTTGATACTTATCCATTTTTTCCCTCTCTTTCTCTTCAACTCTGGTGTCACATGGTATTGCGACATCAATGAGTGATACTTTCTTCTTGACTTTGTCAATCAACGTCACGTCTGGTCTGTTTGCACGTATCACCCTATCCGTTCTGATACCATAGTCGCAGAGGATCTTTGCCTGATCGTTTTCTATCACTCCCTCAGGTTGGTGCTCGTACCACTTATTACTGCAAGGTAGCTAATTTTTCTTGCACAGGCCCCAGTGGAGGGGGGGGGGCCCCCAGTGAGGGCTTTGCCACTGAATCATGCCTCTTTTTGTACTGGTTCTGTGCAAGTGCCGGGCCTTCGCTTGCTATGTGGTTTATGGTTTCATTTTTCGTATTGCACTTCCTACATATGGGAGAGATCTTTAAACATATCTGGTTCTTAGGGCCTGATCTTGTGCCGCTGTTATCATTCCTTCAGTTTCCTTCTTTAGCTCTCCCCTCTGTAGCCATTGCCATGTGTCATCGCTGGCTAGTTCTTTAATCTGTCTCATGTATTGTCCGTGCATAGGTTTGTTGTGCCAGTCCTCTGTTCTGTCTGTCATTCTCCTGTCTCTGTATATTTTTGGGTCTTCGTCTACTTTTATTAGTCCTTCTTCCCATGCACTCTTTAGCCACTCGTCTTCACTGGTTTTCAGATATTGCCCCAGTGCTCTGTTTTCGATGTTGACGCAGTCCTCTATACTTAGTAGTCCTCTCCCTCCTTCCTTTCGTGTTATGTATAGTCTGTCCGTATTTGCTCTTGGGTGTAGTGCTTTGTGTATTGTCATATGTTTCCTGGTTTTCTGATCTATGCTGCGGAGTTCTGCCTTTGTCCATTCCACTATTCCTGCGCTGTATCTGATTACTGGCACTGTCCATGTGTTTATGGGTTTTATCATAATTCCGGCGTTGAGTTTTGACTTGAGTATCGCCTTGAGTCTCTGCATATATTCTTTCCTGATCGTGTCCTTCATCTCTTGGTGTTTTATTATTATTATTATTATTATTATTATTATTATTATTATTATTATTATTATTATTATTATTATTATTATTATTATTATTATTTTTATTATTATTTATTATTATTATTATTATTATTCAAGACCTGTAATAATAATTGGAAAAGCTGGATGCTTGAAGCCTAGGGGACTCGACAGAGGAGTGAAAAGTAAAAAGTGAGCTATGTATACGAGAAACGGTCCAGAAAAACAAATGAGGTCAAACAATTAAAACTAGGGAACGAGACTCACTCACACGAGTCTGTTCAATTGAAATATATTTGCGCCTGGTTTGAACTTTTGCAATTTCAGGGATTCAACTGCATAACTACGATGATCACTCCTTAATTTGATCACAGCTGCAACAAAAGTTTTTCAGAAAACTGATGAGTTACTGAACCTCCCCAAAAAAAGATAAAAAAAAAAACCAAGGCCGATGGAATTAACTGTATGTGTAATATTTTTGTTTTGTTTTGTGGAATGGGGTCTTTTAATAAAAAATGGAAATAGCGGTACAGGTCAATATTAGATTTTAATACATTTGCATGACAAAGGCAAATGAAGTGCTTAGACAATCTGAATTTTTATGGTAATAAGAAAAATAACTATAAAGGAGCAACAATGGCGATTTAATCCTGCTCCAAAACCTTGTGTCATTTCTAACCCACTGTTCTATATTGCTCATTCAATTTTTTTGTTCAGGAAAATGAATCAAAGAAAAAATCTTCTGGTGATGGAAGTTTACTCTCGACTTTGTTCGGAAGTCACGTAAAGCCGTTGGTCCCGTTGCTGAATAACCACTGGTTCCATGCAACGTGAAAACACTATACAAACAAACAAACTATGTCCTGTATACTTGTTTATCGGCTATAATGATAATAAAATTGAAACAACGGCATTTCCACGGGAAAATGCAAAAGAAAAATATTGTCGTTTTCAGTTTTTAAGAGAAAAAGGACTGGAGGTTACTGAACATCGTGTTGTTCATACTTCATTGACTCTGCATTGTTGCAGCCAGCTGACAGTTTTCACGCAGCCAGTTATCATGTTTCTGTCTTTTCTCTCTCACTTTTTGCAAAGGTAGAGATAATGAGTCGGTTTTCCATTTCAGGCGGATTTCAAAGTCTCATTTCTCCGAGTTTTCCAGAGTATATATTCCCGGCATGTTCGCTAGCATCATCAGCTCGGAAAACTCAAGAATATCCCAACGAAATTTTTGGGAAAAAAATAAAATAAATAGATATATTGAGCTTTGGTAGCGTGCAGATTTCCCCATTTTTTCATTAGATATGGTGGCATAAACATCTCGGTTCCGCGTGCCGATACGAGGCATAAAGGCTATGAAGCAAATGCGCTAAACGATGAGAGAGAGAGAGAGAGAGAGAGAGAGAGAGAGAGAGAGAGAGAGAGAGAGAGAGAGAGAGAGAGAGAGAGAGAGAGAGAGAGAGAGAGAGGTGGGATCAATGGTGATTCATTTTTTCATTCTGGTTAAACCAGAAGCGATCATCTACCAGTAATGTTTCTGGAGAATTATGAATTTCAGAAATTAGCAAGCAATGTATTAAAACTGATTTCAAATCAACCTTCGTTTGCCAATGATCTCGTTATTTTCCTTATTGGAATAGGTTTGACGTGAGGTCAAGATTATATCCAGCGCCTGAGTGGCGTGATCGGTATGGTCTTGGCCTGCCACCTCGAGTTCCTCTGAGGGGTGAGAGATGTGTATTTCTGGTGATAGAAATTCACTCTCGATGTGGTTCGGAAGTCACGTAAAGCCGTTGGTCCCTTTGCTGAATAACCACTGGTTCCATGCAACGTAAAAACATCATACAAACAAGCAAAAAAACAATGAAGGAATGCTCATTGAAACCAAGTGTTTGCGGATGTACTAATTTATCATAACCTGATTATTTCTTAACTTGAGATTTTTCATTCTCAGTCATTTTTCACATATGTAAAAAGATACTGACGATTGCATCTCTATTTAAGAAATGGATAAACTCAATCAGGATTTGGGTCGAGATAATTCAGCTCTATCGAGGCCCAATCTGTGCCATATAAGCGTTCAGTAACATAAATCGAGTTTTGAATGACGATATAAAAATCCAGACATAATAGATTCCGGTGCTCCTTGAATCCGCAGAAATAAAAAGAGAGAGAGAGAGAGAGAGAGAGAGAGAGAGAGAGAGAGAGAGAGAGAGAGGAGGACAAATGAGAGGATAAAGCCCTGATAGCTGGAAAAAACAATAGGCCTAGGAAACGAAAAAAAAAAAAAAAGTTGCTGGACTGAATGCGTAGGAGAGCCCGTCCTTGTTGTGCCAGTGATGAATTAGAATGAAAAGGAAAGAGACAGGTGGGCCAGAGGTAGGCGCTTTCTAATTTCGGAAACACAATAGGCAAGTATTGTATACCAGGGTTTGGAGGCCACGGAAGAACCAGGGATCGTGGAAGAGCGCAGTCGAGGAACCTGATCAAAAATGATGTTTTTTTTCTGCCTTGTTACGTAGAAATGGTTTTGAGAGAGAATTCGCCTATCTGTCAGTTACGAATAGGGATGGTTTTCATGCACAAGATTATTCATATGGCTTAAAGTATTTTTTAGGCATCAAAATCGTCAATTCTTTTCTGACTCCCTTATGCCCCGAGACTACTTTTGCTATTTTTTACCATATCGTATTGTTCAGTGACTCAATGAACGGTTAATTTTTCGACTGACAGTGGCATAGTTAAGTAACATATGATAGTTACATACTTTTCATTACGTTGGCACATCTTCAGTGGGACTTTTTTAGCACTTTTATATTTATATTGTTGTCTTATGGATATAAACATCTCTTCAGTGCTTCATAATGAATTATGCTTGAAGTTTTTCTAAATGTTTTGATAGGGTTTATCATGGCAAATCAAAATAAAAACAGCTTCCTCAAGGTCATTAGTAAAAGATAATATACTTCATTTTAGTTTAAATTATCTTTTCATTTGTCATCATAACAGAACTTTCACCATCATTTGTCAGATTTCTGCTTGTTGGGGGCATTGACTATGATGCCAATTGAATAGCCATGACCATTACTTCCTGTTTATCTGCCTTTCTTTTTCACCCTCTTCTGTGAAATTGATTTCCTTCTTTGCTTTAGGCAAATGGTTTTATTCCTGTTAAGTCACCAAGTTCCATGACAACCAATCAATTGCTTATTGTATTACGTCGTCCTGGCATTCCTTACGTTTTTTGTCATCCGTGAAAAATATTTTTGGAAAGTATTGTAAAATTTCCCACAGGAACAATTTAATACGATTTTGTCTCCCCTTCTACCCGGGTATTACAAGTGATATTCTCTTTCATGAACTTTGAAAATATTTGATAAGTACACTTAGATTTCTGGCTACTGTTTGATCAGGTATTTGCATGTGTTTGTATTCAGTTTCATTACGTAATTCTGTTTATCATATGGCCTATTCTTCTACATTTATTTCCACTTTTCAATTAGTTCGGTTCATCAAAAACATTAGGGCTTGTAGGGATTTCTCTCCCAGAATCTATCCACTTCAATTTTAGGTACCTAGCTTACTATCTGTCAGACATCTGCGAAAAAGTGCCTAGGCAGATCGAGCTGTTTATGCCATTTCCATGCCATCCAGTCCTTGAATCTTAGTCAGTGCCTTTCAAATACCAGCCTACCTTCTAGAGTTTTCATCGTATACTAAAACATTCTCCAATGTGATATTAAAGATACAATTTCTATGTTTTTTAAAACATTGTATCGTTTAATGAATGTCCCTCTTGAAAGGACTCCACTCCATCTATTTTCAAAGGTTTCATCGGTGAAGTTAGTTTAATTTTAATTGGAAGTTAATTGTAAAACATTTTACGGGTAGGCTCGATCCGTTAGCGTCTATCATTTTTATTGTCATTCTGTCGAATGTTTCAGAAGTTTGTTTTCGTTTGAATATAAATTTCGACCTTCGTTCGGTTCGATTTTGTTTTGATAACCCACAGAATGCTTGAACTTTATAGACTATCTCTGACGCTCTATTCTTATTCTGTCTTTTTTGCATCATTCTTTTATTTTATCCTTCTGAAATGTACCACAGCTCGTTATTTACGGTAATTATATATAAGTATCCCACCGAATACATGACCACGGTGGGAACATATATATATATATTATATATATATATAATATATATATATATATATATATATATATATATAAATATATATATAGATATAATATATAATATATATATATTATTATATTATATATAATATGTATATATTATATATAGCTAACCTTTGTCCTAACCTCGCGGGTTTAATGGGGGAGTGGGAGGGTGTTCTGCTGGGAGGGGCCCATGAGGCTCCCTGACCTGACCTAGAGCCTTTATATCACAAAATGAATGGCAGGGATGCATCCTAACTTATAATAAACTTTCCCTAACCTAATCTCCCCTAAGATCACTTGAGATGTTGGGTCGTTCGTAACTGCCAGGTGACTTCTTGGCATCACGTGACCTCTGCACAATGACTTTCTTAAATGTTTGTTTCAAAAAATTTTCTCTTCAAATTTAATAAGGGAAAGAATCTGGTTATTTTATTGAGATGGTGTGATTTCAGTATATTTAGTAAAGACTCTAGTCATTTTTATTATATAAAGTACATATATTTTTAGATATAAGATTTCGATAATTATTTATGTTTTTATTGGTATTATCTATCTTCATTCTTCATTTTTTCCGTTCATATTTGAACAGTGATATCATTCACTTATACATAATTTATCATACTAATTTATACATTTAATTTTCATTAGGGTGCTGAATAATCCTGATGGGTACCGTCTCTTTGTCTTCAAGACCTAATTTTCATAATCAATCAATCAATCAATATGCACGATGTATTTGTCATCTAATATTTGGAGTCTGGTCCACTCTGTTTAATGAATTGCAGTTACCAAATTTGAATTTCACTTTCACTTATGGAAATAGTAATGACATATGCCTCTTTCGTATTTTTGCTTATGCCTTGGTAACATTTCAACATTCCGTATAGATATTTGAAGATCAGAAGATACATGATCTAAAAATTAAATTATTCCTGCCGTTACCAGTGAGGCATTGTTTGTAAGGTAATTTATTTCAAATCCTCTATTTATCTTTCGAAAGTACTGCTGCCTTTCCTCACAGAGGAGATGAACGAGAATTTTAATATTTATAGCTTCACGTACTACACACATCACCCCTCGCTGGGTATTCAGTTCAATGGAGATCATTTGCATTTAAGAGTTTCATTTCAACTCTCATCCCAGTTGCTTCGGTCATTCCTATTAAATACAGGGCGTAATTTTTAAGGAATATACTGCGTTATAATATATTTCTATATGTGGAGCTGTATCACTAGCATCTGGCGTCACTTACCGATTCCTTTTTCATATATTTACCCTTATTCGAACGTATTCACGCTGAATACTTGCAACTTTTGATAGTTTTTTAACACAGACATTTTTTCCTTGCATCGTTAGAGAAGTTAATCGGTTTTCATTGATCATTTGCTGTGACTATTTCAGTTCGAAATTACTCTTCCCAAGTTTTTGGAAAGAACAGGACAATTGATTCCAACTCTGTTATATCATGTCCCCTCATTTTTTAAATCATTGCAAGCTACGCACTTACTTATTTCAGTCTGAACACAGTACAGTTAATTCGTTGCTTCTTTTTACGAACGTATCCTCATCTGATTTCAACCGTTGTGGAAATGCAATCTCTTCTTATTCAAGTTAGCGAGAATATCTTTGTTCGCTTAATCACGACTTTTATTAAATAAAATTTAGATTACCTTCCTCTTCCTCTGTAGATTTCATGGAATCAGAATATCCCGTTCGTCGTGAAAAGTCTTCTGTGATGATAATTATCAACTGGCCCCTTTTGTGAACCTTATTTTACATAACGTCCGTAACTGCGCGATGCCTACCTCTCTTGTTATGATTACTGGTCTGGAGATGGCTCCATCTTGCATACAGATTTGTCTTGAACACCAGGTGCTCAGACTCAGACTGAGGAGAGGACGTCCTTAGGAAGACGTCCTTCTTGACCTATTTCCTTGCACTGGATGGAGATGGTGCTCCTTCTGCAACGCCGTCTCTCTCCAAACTCGTCAGTTTCCTCGTCTTCTTCCTGCTCCTTGATGAGATGTTTGGGTCTACGGAGCGTCAGCCAAGGACAGACAGACAGACAGACAGACAGACAGACAGACAGACAGACAGAGAGCAGACAGACAGAGAGTACCAATGATCATCATTCTTGAGGATAAAGTATGTATATAAAAGTAAGTACAAGGGACAACAAACAATAACATCTAGCAATTGCTTATTCGACAGAACTACGTGGACTGCCGTTCATTATAGTGTACTCTTCTACATATCACTGTCGTGGGGCTTCCTGGGGCAATATCCCCCCTCACCCTCCCTTTTTTTTATCGCTACAGAAAGTTTCTGAATGCATAGAAAAAAAAAGGTATCAAATAAAAATAGACATTTGATACCCAAGAAAATAACTGGCACTGCAAAGTCTTAAGGTCATTGTTGACATCTGATATCCCCTTAAAGTCATGGGAATGATAATCAAGGTATTGAAAATAATTTTCCCAGACTTTTCTTTTTAAATACCTTTTTTTCCAAAAACAACACATTACAAATAAAAGTCGGTTATAGTTGTGGAATGTTTTATAATACTAGTTTAATGTCCATTGAGGAGTGAGAGATGTGTATTTCTGGTGATGGAAGTTCACGAATCTCGACGTGGTTCGGAAGTCACGTAAAGCCGTTGGTCCCGTTGCTGAATAACCATACTGGTTCCATGCAACGTGAAAACACCATACAAACAACTAGTTTAATGTCATGCAACATGATTTGCAGGGCAAATACGCTTTTATAACTTGCTGTTCCAGGAGAGAGAGCCAGCGCTAGCATAAGGCCAGCTTAATCAACAACAAAAACAACGGTGCGGTTTTCCGTGAAATTGGCTCTCAATCCTGGCCGGTGTGTCTTATTTGCCATTTTGAGTTTACACAGCGTCTTCATTACTTAACTTAACCGCCACAACAGTATTTTTCAGTATTTCTCAGTTCATCAGCGAGAACTTAGTACTGGGAAGGCAAGTTTCCAAGAAGAGGATTTTGCGCATTTTGAAGTCTACAAGCAAACTGTCTGACTGCCAGTATTGCAAACGAGATGTGGTTGGGTATTGCATGTTGAAACTCATTCCCTCTGGCGCTCTAGAGACGAATGACCAGTGTTAAGTCACAAGGTGTTGATAGCTCAGTTTAATTGGAGACGAGAGTTACCCAAAGATGACATATTTGGCGACCGGATCGGATAACTACCGGTTAAATTTCTAATATGTCAAATATCAGTTTCAATGGTATTTTCATGCTGCTTATTGCTTATTTACTTGGTCGTATTATTTCACGATGCCTCTCTTCTGTTGGTTTTTTGTCCTGTGAAAGCTTCCATGGACACTTTTGGCTGTTCCGTGTAAGAAGAATAATGGTTGAAAAACTGTAACCTAACATTAACTTCTCTGGTGGAACATCTGCGACTCTGTCGGCATTTGCGGACTGCTCCTAGCATGAGACCACTTCAGTCAGCACCAACAAGATCATTCAGCCTAATCATAGTCTGTGCAAAGAGAAAAGTGTTCTCAATATTTCTGATAGGATGCAAAATGATAGAAGAAATAGGTAATGGTCTTGATCTTAATATCGCGCCCTTTGATGCCATATGCTTTAAAGAGAAGCTTAAATTTCGTATATATGTTAAAATATTCAATTATTTCGAGAAGCCAATCATTTGGAGCAGAAAAAAATAGTAACTATATATTCCCTGTAATACCTCTGTACATTACCACGAAATATTAATCTCGTTGTGGAAAGGTTACGATTAGTGAAGCCTTATGAAATAAAAAGTACAATGGATATGAAAGTCCATTGTTGTGCAGTCCACGATTAGTTTCAGTACCAAAGATTTCAAAGATATACATTTTACATTGTGTATTTATGACCAGTCTGGGTTGTAGTTCATTCAAAATATTTATTTGCTGAAGTAACTGCATACGCGATGGAGATTTAAGCGGAATTTTGCTTGGATTGACAGATAAGATTGACCTTGGCTTGATATCTACATCAGTTTTCCCTCAAGGGGAATAGCGAGCGCCTCCAGTGAACCTCATACGGTGCATTGTAGGCATTACTTCAAGGTTCTTTGCAGCGTCGTATCGGTTCATAGCAGCAAACCATCTTCATCCCTTTTACTGTACCTCCGTTCATAATCTATGCCTTCCATCTCTCCTAACAATTGATTCATAGTGCAACAGCTTTGAGGTTTACTTCCTGTTACGCCCTTCAAACCTTCTTCCTGTCAAATTCCCTTTCAGCGCTGAATGACCTCACAGTTCCAGCGCTTGGCCTTTGGCCTAAACTCTATATATTCTATTCTATTCCAAGTCACATTTTGATTCTGTTATGGGCCTTATTTCACTCCTTGGAATAAACGTAATCTATTCCCAATATAATATGATCTATGGATTCAAGCTAAAATGAGCGAACGGAGAAATTATTCGGGAAGAAAACAGAAGGCGTCAACAGATCCTCACGACCAGATGGTGATCAGAGAAGAAATGAATTTGTGTCCGTTTTATGAGTTACTTTCACTCATCGGAACCTGTCATTTCTTTTATAAAGATTTCCTTCTATCGCCTCTTTCCCAAAAACGGTGAAGGCATGAATAATGTAGCAACTTGGGTGTCAGGGCGCCAGTGAATCACACGAGGGAACTTAAGAGAGAGAGAGAGAAAATTAAGAGCGAGAGAGAGAGAGAGAGAGAGAGAGAGAGAGAGAGAGCGTCCTCGTTGGAATGCATAAAGGTCAACAAATAAATGGGTGGAGTTTTTAGTCCCTGCGCTAACTGCATTGCAGTTTGGAATTCATTAGGGTCGTAAATTACCTGTGTGTGGCGAAACTCTGGAGGAGGCAGATGCAGTTCTGGTCTTTGAAGAGGTAATTAATTCTTGCATGGCCACCTCAATCAATTTATACGATAGGGGCCAGTAGCCATTCGATATGAAACTGGCGGATGGAAATATGACGCTCTCGTCATTTGGCTGTTTTTCTCTCTCTCTCCTTGGACATTTTTATTTTTTATTTCGGGTAATCGAAAATTGCAATATGTTATTAATTAAGTATTATTTATATAAAAGGGAATCTATTTTGCGTTAGTGCTGACTACCAATGCGAGAGACGACAAGGATTATTACAGTGTAAAAAGTTCACAAGAAAAACAAGTCAAAAGCATAAAAAAAATAAAATGCCAAAACCATTGGAGCATATTGGGTAGAAAATGACTGTCCAAAAAAGGTGAAAGTGAACTGGAATGACCTGAAAGTTACGTCATTCAAACATCAAGACTGGAAGGTTACGGTGCAAAGACTTCGGCGTAGCCCATCTTTGAGAATACTGGTTATCCTGTATAGTTACCACATGTGTCAAAATCAGCTGATTGCTGTTCAAAGGTACATGGCCAACAGTCGGTTTAAACTTGTCTAATGCGAGATTTTTATTGCATAGCAGTAGCTACCTTTTTTTTTCGCTTTCACGGCCATGCCTGAGAGGTGTACATGAAGACTTTACATTACTTTATATGCCTTCCTAGGGGGGTAGCGCCGTCAGTGCACCTCCCGGGGTACGCTGTAGGCATTACTAAAGGTTCTTTGCAGCGCCTCTTCCGCCCCTAGCTGTCTCCGCCTTCATTCCTTTTACTGTACCTCCATTCATATTATCTTTCTTCCATCTTGCTATGCTCTCATAAGAATGATTTCTTAGTGCAACTGCTTTGAGGTTTTCTCCTTTTAGGCCTTTCAAACCTACTTACTCTCAGTTCCTGTCCAGCACTGATTCTATATTCAGTTTAATTCAAGACATTACTTTCTGACATTTAAACATGAAGTATGCCATACTTCATGTTGGCGCCATACCAACTCGAATAGAGGAAAGGACATCCTCAAAAACAAGTAAGAAAAACTGTGCTTGGAGTTGGAGTGCTCTCTTTTGTTACTCCCTTAGGTTGTCTGGCCAATAGAAAAATTATACTTTCTCATACGAAGCTTTTGATAGTTTGCCTTGACTTTCCAGCCTGGAGTCTCGAGAAATATTGGAGTTTCGAGAAATATGTATATATATATATATATATATATATATATATATATATATATATATATAGTATATATATAATAATGAATTCTATCACATCACCGTGATTCATATACATGCATTAAGCTACAAATGTCCATTAATATCCAATTCACTCTGCCTCGGAATTAATATATTTTTTCACATATGTTAACCGAAGGAGAATTTTTTAGTTGATAATAACTTCTTCCTCTCGTGGATTCGAACCAGTGGACAGAGGAGAAATCAGGACGTCAGTGACATTACCGATTCGGCCAACAAGTGAGGTACAAGTTGATACCGATTCCGTCCTTACAAATCAGTGTCGAACTCCGGTATTTGTAATCAGAAGCGATATCCAG
This sequence comes from Macrobrachium nipponense, assembly GCF_015104395.2. Lineage (NCBI taxonomy): Eukaryota > Metazoa > Arthropoda > Malacostraca > Decapoda > Palaemonidae > Macrobrachium > Macrobrachium nipponense. The sequence goes on along the minus strand of NC_061094.1, from coordinate 10,082,237 downwards.
ACCCCTCTGCTATGTTAACAAAGTCGGACGTTTACCGCAGCCACATAATGAATTTTTATCACATCACCGTGATTCATATACATGCATTAAGCTACAAATGTATGTAAATGTACCACAGTGAAAATGAAACACTGGTTGTGAATCTTGATTAGCGTCTTCCTTATATTTAACACGTTTTTGGAGGACTGATAGATGGATAGTGATAAAAATATACCTTGTACGTGCGAGGGGAACAGTACAGACGAGCGCCTCAGTGGCGTGGTCGGTATGGTGCTGGCATGCCACGGCGGCCACGAGTTCAATTCTCAGGCATTCCATTGAGGAGTGAGAGATGTGTATTTCTGGTGATAGAAGTTCACTCTCGACAAGGTTCGGAAGTCACGTAAAGCCGTTTGTCCCGTTGCTGAATAACCATTGGTTCCGTGCAACGTAAAAACACCATACAAACAAACAAACGAACAAACAGTACAGACGAACATGCTGACCATAGGAAACTAAACATTCCCACCAGACAGGTGGGAAAAGGCAGTAGGCGGATTCGTAGCGTCGTTAGCGGCTGAGGTCAAGTACTCTATTTACACAATCTGTTTTTCTATGCGGGTAGAGTCGCACCCTTCCCTTCGTCCACCGGAAACGACTCTACTTAAAAGCCATACATTATACATCTTCCCTTAGTTCCTCACTGGACGAGTGGGTTGCGTACTCTGGTTTCAATCTGGTAGCCCAAGTTCGTTCCCCGCTGCTGCCAGTACGGAACCAGAGGAATTTATTTCTGATGATTAGAAATTCATTTCTCGAAATTCATAAATGTATTTCTCGATATAATGTGGTTCGGATCCCCCAGTAAGCCGTAGGTCCCGTTACTAAGTAACCATTTGGTTCCTAGCCAAATTAAAATATCTAATCCTACAGGCCAGCCCTAGGAGAGCTGTTAATCAGCCCAGTGGTCTGGTTAGACTAAGATATACTTAACTTTTACATATATATTCCCTTTGAAATTAATGGATTAAATCTATGCGTGTCCTAACTGATATTCATATACAATTTTTATGCTGTTATTTTGTCTTGTCCGATCATTTTCCAGTTTTACCAGTGTAAAGCTGTTACATGTCTTTCATGGAATTGAATATAGTACACATCTTTTGTGTCGTCGGTAGAGTTCTTTCCAATTGCTTGTTGCATTGAAGTTTTGCGCTTAAATGCTATATTGACTAATATTGAAGTAGGTGGAGTATATCTTTTATATTAGTTCTTATTTGTTGGTACAAAGCTATTTTGTTGTTGTTGTTGTAAGTTTCTTTGTTGCTATCATTAGTCATTTAGCCGTTCATAATGCATTGTCTGAGACAGAATTGGAATATTTTAATGTCTTGCCTGTATTCTTAAATATGTGTGTGTCGTCGTCAGTTTATTCAAGGTATCGACAAAAACGCAATACTCGTGAAGAAAACATGATGTGTAAACTGAACGGTATATATATAGCAAGTCAAATTACCTAGACATATTTGCATTACAAAATTTCCAACGGCTGCGACGCGAACTCTACACTTCACGGTACAACAGTTTATCCTGCGAATATTGTGAACCACTTTTGAAGGGAAATATTAAGAAAAAAATAATCAATAAATTCGTGACATTTATGAGAATGGTTGTTTTCTTTTACTTTTACTGTTGTATGTGTAGAATAAAAAAAATTACACAGACAAAATTACACAAGCAGTTTAATACGTTTGGCTACATCCTAATTTGCAGTAAGATGAACTTTGGAGGAAATCTGAACTGATGACTACACTTTTGGGAGCTAATGAAGGCAGCCATTACTTTCTTTCTAGTAAAAAAAAATCCTTATGAGCATTTTTGATTTAAGCAAGGGAATGAACAGAGTGGGAAGGCGCAGTGACTGATGAAATATGTAGCTCCAATGTCACTCGTAATTAGCAAAGATCACGGATCTATATCCTTTTGGATTCCCAGCTCGAAGGTGTCGCTGAAATAAGTGCAAATAATTCTTGGGTTGATCTGAGATCTGATCTGCAGAAATGGTTAGTAGTATTAGGAGAATAATTCCTTCCGTTGCTCACTGGTTTGATGAAACACTGTACGATAAGGGTCATCACCACCAGTGGATCCAAAGGGGGCGGGGCACCTGGGCACGCGCCTCCCCCCCTACCCGCCATGAAAAAATAGTGACAAAATAATAATATTGAAGATTTAGATGATAATGACATAAGTGTGAGATATAAAAATGAGGGGGAAATATTTATAATAAAAAATAATGATAATAAATTTTGAGAAAAAAATAACAAAAACCTTAACGATGATGATAATGGATTCGGTATTCCCTGATAGAAAGAGCGATTGCTGTACATTTAATAATTACTACTTTATTATATATATATATATATATATATATATATATATATATATATATATATATATATATATATATATATATATATATATATATATATATATTTATACACACACAAGCACGCACATATGTACACACACACACGCACACACACACACACACACATACATATATATATATATATATATATATATATATATATATATATATTTATATATATATATATATATATATATATATATATATGTATGTTTGTGTATGTGTGTGTACATATGTGCGTGCTTGTGTGTGTCCTATATGAAAATTGGTGCCCACCCATGAAATATTTCTGGATCCGCTAGTGGCCATCATGTCTTAAGTGACTCACTCTCCATAGCTGTTGCTTTGGCTTCAAGAAAATATTGCTGTACAGACGAAGTGAAAAGTTAGGGTCGAATTCACGAAGCATTGCTATTTTTCTTGACTGATTCCAAAGCATATTCTCCGACCATGCACCCACGTGTTAGCCTTCTATTTTACCTTCCATTCATCTCTATCTTTCATGATTCTTGCTGTCCACTTCTCGTTTTCCCTCAGTTCCAATTCTAGATCCTATAGTAGATTCACATCAACCGTGCATCTGATGTGTAGGCCAGTCCCTTACGACGCTCGTGATTGGCTGTTGATAAGCCAGCCACAGGGCTTGAAGCTCTCAGTCTCTCTCGAGAGAGTTCTCATAGGCAGGATGTCTGTTCTACTTCTGCACGGTTGATGTGAATCTGCTATAGTACTTTAGTTCTTTTGTTTTTCTGTAGTCTCGCTATATTGCTGTCCAACCACCCTAACACCGTCTTTTCAAAATTGCTCCAGTACTTGGCTTGACAAAGTTTCGTAAAATCAAATCATATTCCCTGACCGTTCCGATACGTGGCCAGACCTAATATTAAGAATCTTGTGCCATATCTTGTGTACAAACAATCCTAAGTATCTGTTCCATATGTTATGTAAAACTTGTAAAATTTAATATCAAGAATCTTGTTCCATATGAGTTATGTAAAACTAATACTAAGAATCTTGTGCCATATGTTATGTAAAAATAATATTAATCTTGTTCCATATGTAATGTAAAGCTAATAATGAGAATCTTATGCCATATGTAAAACTTGTAAAACTACTACTAAGAATGTTTGTTCCATATGTATTATGAAAAGCTAATATTAAGGACTTGTTCCATATGTTATGCAAAAATAATACTAAGAATCTTGTCCATATGTTATAAAAAGTAATGTTAAGAATCTTGTGCCATATGTCATGCAAAACTTATAATATGAATCATGTTCCATATGTCATGTAAAACAAATACAAAGAATCTTGTTCCATATGTTTGTGTAAAACAAATACTAAGAATCTTGTTCCATATGCCTGGTAAAACAAATACTAATCTTGTTTCATATGTCGTAAACAAATACTAAGAATCTTGTTTATGTCGTAAAACCAATTACTAATCTTGTTCATATGTCGTAGAACCAATACTAAGAATCTTCCATAAGTTGTAAACCAAATACTAAGAATCTTTGTTCCTATGTCGTGTAAAACAAATACTAAGAATCTTGTTCCATATGTCGTGTAAAAACCAAATACTAAGAACTCTTCCATATGTCGTGTAGAACTAATACTAAGAAATCTTGTTTCCTATGTTGTAAAACAAATACTAAGAATCTTGTTCCTATGCCATGTAAAAACAAATATAAGAATCTTGTTCCATATGCCGTGTAAAACAAATACTAAGAATCTTGTTCCATATGTTGTGTAAAACAAATACTAAGAACTCTTGTTCCATATGCGTAAAACAAATACTAAGAATCTTGTTCCATATGTCGTAAAAAAATACTAAGAATCTTTTTATATGTTGTGTAAAACAAATACTAAGAATCTTGTTCCATATGCCGTAAAACAATACTAAAAATCTTTGTCATATGTCGTGTAAAAAAAATACTAAGAATCTTGTTCCATATGTTGTAAAACAAATACTAAGAATCTTGTTCCATATGCCATGTAAAAACAAATACTAGAATCTTGTTCCATAGCGTGTAAAACAAATACTAAGCTTGTTCCATAATGTCGTGTAAAACAAACAAATACAAAATGAAGATCTTGTTCCATATGCCTGTAAAACAAATACTAAGAATCTTGTTCCATATTTCGTGTAAAACAAATACTAAGAATCTTGTTCCTATGTTGTGTAAAACAAATACTAATAATCTGTTTCCATATGCCATGTAAAACAAATACTAAGAACTTGTTCCATATGTCGTGTACAACAAATACAAGATCTTGTTCCAAATTTGTGTAAAAACAAATACTAAGAATCGTGTTCCATAGGCCATGTAAAACAATACTAAGAATCTGTGTCCATATGCCGTGTAAAACAAATACTAAGATATCTTGTTCCTATGTCGTGGTAAAACATACTAAGATCATGTTCCATATCCATGTAAAACAAATACTAAGAATCTTGTGTCATATACAATGTAAAAACAAATACTACGAATCGTGTTCCATAGGCCATGTAAAACAAATACTAAGAATGTTCGTTGTTCCATACTGTCGTTTGTAAAACAAATACTAAGAATCTGTTTCCAAAATTGTTGTAAAAACCAAATACTAGAATCTTTTTGTTCCTTATGCCATGTAACAAATACTAAGGAAAATATGTTCATATTGAACGTGTTAAAAACAAATTAAAACTTAAGAATTCCTTGTTTCCATATGTCGTGTAAAAACAAATACAAATAAGAATCTTGTTTCCATGCAATGTAAAACATACAAGAATGTCCATAAATGCCATGTTAAAACAAATAATAATGAATCTTGGTTCCAATATGAACATGTAAAACAAATACTAAGAATCTTGTTCCATATGTCGTGTTAAAATACTAAGAATCTCGTCCTATGTGTGTTAAAACAAAATATAAGAATCTTGTTCCATATGTTTGTGGTAAAAAAACAAATATTAAGAATCTTTTTTCCATATGTCGTTTAAACAAATACTAAGAATCTTGTTCCATATGTCGTGTAAAAACAAATACTAAGAATCTTTGTTCCCATATTCGTAATAAAAAACAAATAACTAAGAATCTTGTTCCATATGTCGTGTAAGAACTAATACTAAAATCTTGTGCCATATGTTATGTAAACAAACAAATACTAGGAATCTTGTTCCATATGTTATGTAAATTAAATACTTAGAATCTTGTTCCATATGTCATGTAAAAACAAATACTAAGAATCTTGTTCCATATGTTGTGTAAAATAAAAACAAAATAACCTAAGAATCTTGTTCCATATGCCGTGTAAAACAAATACTAAGAATCTTGTTCCATATGTCGTGTTAAAACAAATACTAAGAATCTCGTTCCATATGTCGTATAAAACAAATACTAAGAATCTTGTTCCATATGTCGTGTAAAACAAATACTAAGAATCTTGTTCCATATGCCATGTAAAACAAATACTAAGAATCCTTTTTACAATATGTCATGTAAAACAAATACTAAGAATCTTGTTCCATAAGTCGTGTAGAACCTAATACTAAGAATCTTGTTCCATATGTCGTTGTAAAACAAATACTAAGAATCCTTGTTTCTATATGTCGTGTAAAACAAATACTAAGAATCTTGTTCCATGTGCGTGTAAAAACAAATACTAAGAATCTTGTTCCAGTGTCGTGTAAAACAAATACTAAGAATCTTGTTCCATGTGTCATGTAAAACAAATACTAAGAATCTTGTTCCATACGTCATGTAAGACAAATACTAAGAATCTTGTTCCATATGTCGTGTAAAACAAATACTAAGAATCTTGTTCCATGTGTCGTGTAGAACTAATACTAAGAATCTTGTTCGATATAATGTGTAAAACAAATACTAAGAATCTTTGTTCCATATGTCGTGTAAAACAAATACTAAGAATCTTGTTCCATATGTCGTGTAAAACAAATACTAAGAATCTTGTTCCATATGTCGTGTAAAACAAATACTAAGAATCTTGTTCCATATGGCGTATAAACAAATACTAAGAATCTTGTTCCATATTTTGTGTAAAACAAATACTAAGAATCTTGTTCCATATGTTGTGTAAAACAAATACTAGAATCTTGTTCCATGTCGTATAAAACAAATTACTAAGAATCTTGTTCCATGTGTCGTGTAAAACAAATACTAAAAATCTTGTTCCATGTGTCATGGAAAACAAATACTAAGAATCTTGTTCCATAGTCATGTAAAACAAATACTAAGAATCTTGTTCATATGTCGTGTAAAACAATACTAAGAATCTTGTTCCATGTGTCGTGTAGAACTAATACTAAGAATCGTTGTTTCCATATGTCGTGTAAACAAATATAGAATCTTGTTTCATATGTCGTGTAAAACAAAATACTAAGAATCTTGTTTCATATGCCATGTAAAACAAATACTAAGAATCTTGTTCCATATGTCGTGTAAAACAAATACTAAGAATCTCGTTCCATATGTCGTGTAAAACAAATACTAAGAATCTTGTTCCATATGTTGTGTAAAACAAATACTAAGAATCTTGTTCCATATGTCGTGTAAAACAAATACTAAGAATCTTGTTCCATATGTCGTGTAAAACAAATACTAAGAATCTTGTTCCATGTGTCGTATAAAACAAATACTAAGAATCTTGTTCCATGTGTCGTGTAGAACTGATACTAAGAATCTTGTTCCATATGTTGTGTAAAAACAAACTACTAAGAATCTTGTTCCATATGTCGTGTAAAACAAATACTAAGAATCTTGTTCCACATGTGTCGTGTAGAACTAATCTAAGAATCTTGTTCCATATGTTGTGTAAAACAAATACTAAGAAATCTTGTTCCATATTGCGTGTAAAACAAATACTAAGAATCTTGTTCCATATTGTCGTGTAAAACAAATACTAAGAATCTTGTTCCATATGTCGTGTAAAAACAAATACTAAGAATCTCGTTCCATATGTTGTGTAAAACACATACTAAGAATGTTGTTCCATATGTCGTGTAAAACAAATACTAAGAATCTTGTTGTTCCATATGTTGTGTAAAACAAATACTAAGAATCTTGTTCCATATGTCATGTAAAACTAATACTAAGAATCTTGTTCCATATGTCATGTAAAACAAATACTAAGAATCTTGTTTCCATATGTCGTGTAAAAGCACAAAATACTAAGAATCTTGTTCCATGTGTCGTGTAAAACAATACTAAGAATCTTGTTCCATATGTCATGTAAAACAAATACTAAGAATCTTATTCCATATGTCGTGTAGAACCAATACTAAGAATCTTGTTCCATGTGTCATGTAAAACAAAATACTAAGCATAACTTGTTCCATATGTCGTGTCCTAGAACCAATACTAAGGAATCTTGTTCCAATATGTCGTGTAAAAAAACAAATACTAAGAATCTTGTTCCTCCATATGTCGTGTAGAACTAATACTAAGAATCTTGTTCCATATGTTGTGTAAAACAAATACTAAGTATCTTGTCCTTCCATATGTCGTGTAAAAACAAATACTAAGAATTCTTGTTCCATATGTCGTGTAAAAACAAATACTAAGAATCTTGTTCCATATGCCGTGTAAAACAAATACTAAGAATCTTGTTCCATATCCGTCGTTTTAAAACAAATACTAAAAAATCTCGTTCCATATGTTGTGTAAAACAAATACTAAGAATCTTGTTCCATATGTTATGTAAATTAAATACTTAGAATCTTGTTCCATATGTCATGTAAAACAAATACTAAGAATCTTGTTCCATATGGCCATGTAAACAAAACAAATACTAAGAATCTTGTTCCATATGCCGTGTAAAACAAATACTAAGAATCTTGTTCCATATGTCGTGTAAAACAATACTAAGAATCTCGTTCCATATGTCGTGTAAAACAAATACTAAGAATCTTGTTCCATGTGTCGTGTAGAACTAATACTAAGAATCTTGTTCCATATGTTGTGTAAAACAAATACTAAGAATCTTGTTCCATATGTCGTGTAAAACAATACTAAGAATCTTGTTCCATATGTCGTGTAAAACAAATACTAAGAAATCGCGTTCCATATGTTGTGTAAAAACAAATACTGAATGTTGTTCCATATGTCATGTAAAACAAATACAAAGAATCTTGTTCCATATGTTATGTAAAACTAATAATAAGAATCTTGTTCCATATGTCATGTAAAACAAATACAAAGAACCTTGTTCCATATGTCGTATAAAACTAATATTAAGAATCTTGTTCCATATGTCATGTAAAACTAATACTAAAAATCTTGTTCCATATGTCATGTAAAACTAATAATAAGAATCTTGTTCCATATGTTATGTAAAACAAATACAAAGAATCTTGTTCCATATGTTATGTAAAACTAATACTAAGAATCTTGTGCCATATGTTATGTAAAACAAATACTAGGAATCTTGTTCCGCATGTTTTTGTAAAAACTGATCCAATTTTTACTTATACTGAGAAAGAGATCTACAGTCAGATTTGCGCTAAATGTCCTGATTAAAAAGGCGAAAATATAAAGCGCCACAAAAATAAATAAATAAATAAATAAAAAAGGATCAGTATCCTCAATAGACCCTCTCATTGCTTAATGAAAATGAGAGGATTTTAATCCAAGTCGGATGAAAGGCGTAACGTCGGAAATGTCTAGTAAATGGCATCGAATTACGAGACCTGAGAGTATGCGACGACCCTTTCCATCTAGTGTAATGAAGTACACCGAAACTAATGGTGTCTGGGTGGGTTCGGGTCTCCGTTTATTCTGTAAACTTTGGGAAATGCAAACTTCATCTGCTGGAGTGCTCGAAGAAAAAGTCATAGGATTATGTCCTTGCTTATGCACGGCTTCGACGAGAGAGAGAGAGAGAGAGAGAGAGAGAGAGAGAGAGAGAGAGAGAGAGAGCTGAACTTCAGCTGGTGATAAAGTTTATCAAGACGCAAAAGGAATTTTTATTTTTTGCAAGGAAACGGTGCTTGTCAATGAAATGTTATTTCAATTTCTGTCTGCATAAAAATGTACAGGTCTCATCGGTCCTCATATTCTATTCGCATATTGTGATTCTCATACCATCATTATATCAGAGTTTTAGAAAATTTCCTTTTTTCATTTAAAGTGATCCTGAAAGCATTCTTTCAAAAAAATATATGTACGCTTTTGGATTTAATCTACAAAGCAAGCAAAGGCTCCTTGGATGAGAAATTGGGAAATAAATACATAGCTGTGACAGCTGTTGTCGATCGTTCGTATGTTTTCATCTTCTATGCTGTTTTAGTGTGTTTTGCCTTGAAATTTAATATCCATGGCTGTCTCGCGTTTACTGTAGCTTGCATTGGATTGTGGAATGAACACCTTGTAAACATTTGATGGTGTATTAAGGACGCACTGTTAGTTCTGGGATGCTTAGTTCATTTCCGTCCTAATGCACAAGTCCCTTCTATTCGCTAAATGAGGAAAACGAGAGAAATGCGATATCAGTGTCTCCGTTTTGCGTAAATTGAGTTGAGTTGAATAAAGAATTTAGGCCAAAGGCCAAGCGCTGGGACCTATAAGGTCATTCAGCGCTGCAATGGAAATTGACAGTAAAATATTTGAAAGGTGTAACAGCAGGAAAACCTCAAAGCAGATGTAATTTAAATTAATTGTTAGGAGAGGTTGGAAAGTCAGACGGAAGAAAGAGAATAATATGAGAGGAGGTACAGTAAAAGGAACGAAAGGGGTAGCAGCTAGGGGCCGAAGGTACGCTGCCAAGAAGCTTAAGTAATGCCTACAGTGCACCGCATGATGTGTTTTGCGGAAAGGAAGCTAAAACTGTGTAACTGCCGTTGCAGTTTCGGCAAAAATTCACACAACGACCTTCATGGTAGGCAATTGCTGACAGGCAGATTTCCATTGAAAGATCCCGTAGGGGGTTAGAGGGTGCACTGTAGGCACTACTAAAGGTTCTTTGCAGCGTGCCTTCGGCCCAAAGTTGCAACCCCGTTCATTCCTTTTACTGTACCTCCTTTCATATTCTTTTTCTTCCATCTGGCTTTCCACCCTCTCCTAACACTTGATTCATAGTGCTTCAGCTGCTTTGAGGTTTTCCAGCTGTCACACTTTTCAAACCTACCTACTCTCGGTTTCCTTTCCAGCGCTGAATGACCTCATAGGCGCCAGTGCTTGGCCTTTGGCCTAAACGCTATATTCCATTCTATCCATTGAAAGATTGAGAATGTGTCGAGTGTGGAAATGCAATGTAAGTTTATTGAAGGGATTTTTAGCTACATCCTTTCAGCGTGAGATTTAACTGATGTAACCTAAATAATGAGTGAGGTTCACTTTTTTATAATTTCAGATTTATTATCTAGTATCATCAGGTTGGTTACAAAATGGGAAATCTTAAGATACTTAATATACAGTGTGGGATTTTGATAATGCACTGCATGGCGTTCTGGCATGGTGGCGGTTGGAATTGACGTGTCTGCTCACTGAGTGCGTAATTCTGATCACCTAGACCAGGGTCTCCAAATCCGGCCCGTAGTAGCTTATATTTAAAAGTCATAAATCTTGGTTCTACCAGTTAAGGCCAGTCACTCAAAGCTCAAGTGTGACACAGTCAGTCATTTTCCTTCCCTCTGGTACATATAGGTATTGTCCTTGGAAAGACCTCCTATTCGTTTGACTTTAGTTAGAGAATATTATATATAATATATGAAACCTGGCACTTATATTTTTTCTTCTGCCCCCCCCCCCCCCCCCCCCCCCCCCCCCCCTCAACTGCAAAATACATAATGTGGCCCTCATTCTAAAGACTTTGGAGACCCCTGTCCCCTCGTAGGGGGGAAGTGCCGTCAGTGCTCCTCACTCGAAGCGCTGAAGGCATAACTTAAGGATCTTTGGCCCCTAGCTGCAACTCCTTTGATTCCTTTTACTGCATCTACCTTCATATTCTTTTCTTCCATCTGACTTTCCACTCTCTCCTAACAATTGTTTCACAGTGCAACTGCAATGGTTTCCTCTTATTAGGGACACCTTCCAAACATTTTCACTCTCTATTTCCTTTCCAGCGCCGAATGACCTCAGAGGTCCCAGCACTTGGCTTTTGGTCTAAAATTTATATTCGGTTGTATTCTGCACCTGTCCTAGACCACAAGGAAGCGGAATGCTCATTCAATTCCTGTTGGCAGATGCATTGTGTTGATGGTCAACTGGCCTTAATTCTGGATAGCGTTGTGTTAGCATCATTAAAAGTCAAATGTGGCTCGTACTGGAGGTTCAGAATTGCCCCAAAGTGGCAGTAAAAGACTCGATGTTATTGGTCAACTTTCGTGATCTGGCGACGTTTAAAAGTTCAAATTATATATATAATTGATTTAATCTCATATAAGTGAGGCTATTTTTCATGATCTATTCATTATGAAACGTATGAATAATTTATTCTATACTTCCATTGAACACATATGGAACGTACATCTTGATAACGATTATTTGTTTCTCTTTTCTGCACAATTCAGCTCGTCCGTGACCTCACAATTAAAGTCGTTATAGCAAATGATTTACAGGCAAAATATAGACCGAAGACTTATAGTAACAACGTTTACTTATTTTGCAAAGTCAAGATTTTCCTTTATAGAGCAGCATCAGTAAGTAAACATACCTAGGCTATGTTCTCTTTTTTTCGTTTTTAGTTTTCTGTAAAACAAAGCTGTTGAAATGGCTATTTGTCTGTCCGTCTGCACTTTTTCTGTCCGTCCTCAGATCTTCAATACTACCGAGGCTAGAGGGCTACAAATTGGTATGTTCATCATCCACCCTCCAATCGTCAAACATACCAGGTTGCAGCCCTGTAGCCTTAATAGTTTTTATTTTATTTAAGGTTAAATGTAGCCATATAGGTTCAAACAACACTGGCCACCAAGGGCCGTGGCTGAAAGTTTCACGGGCCTCAGCTGAGAGATTCACATTTTTTTTGGTTGATTTTATTTTGATGCTGCTTTCATTCCAGTTCAGATGGAGATATACTTCTGTTTGTTGATTACAGTTTATGCTGGTAATAAAAAAAAATCTCTAAAATAACTGAAAGGTATTGTGTTGTGCAATGAATGAATTAATGTTCGGTTGGATTTACACTCTACTTGTTAATTACTATGCTGGAAATAAAATAAAGAAACGTTTGTTATATTTGAAGAATTAGTTTTTGGATTAAAGTTTCCGTAATATAAATAAACAAGGCGTGATCCGACCTCCAGCTTAATCGGGACACATGCAAGATTTTTCTCTGATGCATATGTTGCAAACATATATGCTTGACTTGACGTTAAGTGGTCTTCGTAACTGATACTCACACTTAGCACTACTCATACTAACAACAAGGATCAAATAAAAACGAAACAGATTAAACACATATTCTCAGTTATAAGTAGACACACAAAATAATTTAACAGAATTATAGCCCCTAAATTCAATACACCAAATAAATTATAACGAGATAAAATCTACGGAAAGGTTGATCCTTGTTTCATCAACGAAAATTTCAAAAATATGCTGTTTAATTAGAAATAATTGTTCTATACTGTTTAACATTCACATTATTGATTTTTTACATGTTCATTATAATAAATAAATGTTAAATATCATATCCCACAATTCCTGTATCGTTAACTAACGTGAAACACCTTTTTTCAGACCTTTATAGACATTTCCTACTCCTCCCCCAACAACAACAACAACAAAGTAGTTTGTAGGCTCACTCCCTGAGTAAGCGAAAATGTATGCTATACAGTGAAAGAATTACAGCTTAAATAACGTCCTTAGATAACCTCATATTTGAAGTTCATTTGAAAACATAGGAATAATAACAAAAGGACAGTTGCGTTGTTACGATCAAAAGGACGTTTCAAATATGGTCCCCCCCCCAAAAAAAAAGAATTATATGCTGCTCAATTTGTATTCCATTATCTGCGCACCTTTGCCAAATTAGAGAGTAACGACTGTAATAATTGTGCAAGCTACACGTGCGTAAATTTTTTGGGCCATTGTAACCATTACGACGCGTGCAGCTATAAATATGTTGGACATAAAATAACGTTTTCATTAACAAAGACCAGGCCAAAGGGGACAATAGAGGCTGCGCTTTGTCTGCGGAAAGGAAAGGATTCATAAATGCGACACCACAAAAATGCAGGACGTAATTAACAGAGAAAAAAGGTCTCCGTTGTGCCTCAGTATCGGCCTGAAATGGCGTTTCTTCTTCCCTGTGCGGAGAGAGACAGAAAAGGTTTTTGGAAAATTACGAAATTTGTTATTCGGAGAGTTAATTATACCAACAATGGCTTATTCACACAGAAGGGGAAAAGAAACTGGAACCATTATGCCCCTGGAGAATTTTCTCTCTTATAGACCACGGAGAGAGAGAGAGAGAGAGAGAGAGAGAGAGAGAGAGAGAGACTATCCTTTTAAGATTCCTTGAGCTGAAGTCTGTGTTACTTGACACATCGGTTTTCAGTTAAGAATGGTGATAACTGATTATAACCAGAATTACCTTATATAAGCATTGCTATTATTATTCTAAAGAAATATACATAACTCTACAGACTCTACACACTAATTTCATTTACCATGCTCGTATTATAACCAACATCGGAGAATGACTCACCTACCTTAACAGTAACTAGCCACTATAAGAAAGATGGAGAAAAACCTCTACAAGATTAATGCTTATGAAGCAGCAATAACATTAAATACAACCTATTATTTTTTTTTTTTTTTTTTTGCTCTATCACAGTCCTCCAATCGACTGGGTGGTATTTATAGTGTGGGGTTCCGGGTTGCATCCTGCCTCCTTAGGAGTCCTTCACTTTTCTTACTATGTGCGCCGTTTCTAGGATCACACTCTTCTGCATGAGTCCTGGAGCTACTTCAGCCTCTAGCTTTTCTAGATTCCTTTTCAGGGATCTTGGGATCGTGCCTAGTGCTCCTATGATTATGGGTACGATTTCCACTGGCATATCCCATATCCTTCTCATTTCTATTTTCAGATCTTGATACTTATCCATTTTTTCCCTCTCTTTCTCTTCAACTCTGGTGACCCATGGTATTGCGACATCAATGAGTGATACTTTCTTCTTGATTTTGTCAATCAACGTCACGTCTGGTCTATTTGCACGTATCACCCTATCTGTTCTGATCCCATAGTCCCAGAGGATCTTTGCCTGGTCGTTTTCTATCACTCCTTCAGGTTGGTGCTCGTACCACTTATTACTGCAAGGTAGCTGATGTTTCTTGCACAGGCTCCAGTGGAGGGCTTTTGCCACTGAATCATGCCTCTTTTTGTACTGGTTCTGTGCAAGTGCCGGACATTCGCTTGCTATGCGGTTTATGGTTTCATTTTTCGTATTGCACTTCCTACATATGGGAGAAATGTTATTTCCGTCTATCGTTTCTTTGACATATCTGGTTCTTATGGGCCTGATCTTGTGCCGCTGTTATCATTCCTTCAGTTTCCTTCTTTAGCTCTCCCCTCTGTAGCCATTGCCACGTGTCATCGCTGGCTAGTTCTTTCGTCTGTCTCATGTATTGTCCGTGCATTGGTTTGTTGTGCCAGTCCTCTATTCTGTTTTGTCATTCTCCTGTCTCTTTATATTTCTGGGTCTTCGTCTACTTTTATTAGTCCTTCTTCCCAATGCACTCTTTAGCCAACTCGTCTTCACTGGTTTTCAGATATTGCCCCAGTGCTCTGTTTTCGATGTTGACGCAGTCCTCTATACTTAGTAGTCCTCTCCCTCCTTCCTTTCGTGTTATGTATAGTCTGTCCGTATTTGCTCTTGGGTGTAGTGCTTTGTGTATTGTTATATGTTTCCTAGTTTTCTGATCTATTATTATTATTATTATTATTATTATTATTATTATTATTATTATTATTATTATTATTATTATTATTATTATTATTATTATTATTCTCCAGCCTGTAATAATAATGGAAAAAGCTGGATGCTTGAAGCCTAGGGGACTCGACAGATTAGTAAAAAAGTAAAAAGTGAGCTATGTATACGAGAAACAGCCAGAAAAAACAAATGAGGTCAAATAATTAAAACTAGGGAACGAGACTCACTCACATGAGTCTGTTCAATTGAAATATATTTGCGCCTGGTTTCAACTTTTGCAATTTCAGGGATTCAACTGCATAACTACGATGATCACTCCTTAATTTGATCACAGCTGCAACAAAAGTTTTTCAGAAAACTGATGAGTTACTGAACCTCACCAGAAAAAAAAAAAAAACCAGGCCGATGGAATTAACAGTATGTGTAATATTTTTGTTTTGTTTTGTGGAATAGGGTCTTTTAATAAAAAATGGAAATAGCAGTACAGGTCAATATTAGATTTTAATACATTTGCATGACAAAGGCGAAGAAGGAGCAACAAAGGCGATTTAATCCTGCTCCAAAACCTTGTGTCATTTCTAACCCATTGTTCTATATTGCTCATTCAATTTTTTTGTTCAGGAAAATGAATCAAAGTAAAAATCTTCTGGTGATGGAAGTTTACTCTCGACTTGGTTCGGAAGTCACGTAAAGCCGTTGGTCCCGTTGCTGAATAACCACTGGTTCCATGCAACGTAAAAACACCATACAAACAAACAGACAATGTAAAAATCTTACTTGAAGAAATGTACTGCCTCACTTCACTTATGAGAGCAGCATTTTCGCGATGGAGGTTAGTTTCCTTCTTATTAAAGATACGAAGGTCTTTGATTATAAGAATTAATTTTCTTTAAAAAGTAGTTTCTTCCTCAGTGAGAATATTTAAAAATCATAAACACCAAACAGAAGCTGGAGAAGTTGCTCGCAGTTACATACTGAAACTCCCCAATCTTTCTTTCTTTTTTCACATTTGAAATGGTATTAGTTTTTTGTAAAAGAAACTATTGAGATGGAATTTTGTCTGTCCGTCCGTCCTCAGATCTTAAGAACTACTGAGGCTAGAGGGCTGCAAATTAGTATGCTGATCATCCACCCTCCAGTCATCAAACATACCAAATTGCAGCCCTCTATCCTCTGATTTTTATTTTCATTTAAGGTTAAAGTTAGCCATGATCGAGCGTCTGGTACAGCTATATTTGCCAACAACACAGACCACCACCGGGCTGTGGCTGAGAGTTTCATGGACCGCGGCTGAGATTATCATACAGCATTATACGTTGTTTCCTGTCTTAAAAGTGTAGGATATTTTAGTTGTTTCCTTTAAACCAGAAAACGGAAAGAGGAAGCCAGTGTTTATCTCGCATACAACTATGTCCCGTAGCGCCTCAGTGGCGTGATCGGTATGGTATTGGCCTGCCACCTCGGTGGCTGCGAGTTCGACTCTCGGGCATTCCATTGAGGGGTCAGAGGTGTGTAATTCTGGTTATAGAAGTTCACTCTCGACGTGGTTCGGAAGCCACGTAAAGCCGTTGGTCCCGTTGCTGAATAACCACTGGTTCCATGCAACGTGAAAACACTATACAAACAAACAAACTATGTCCTGTATACTTGTTTATCGGCTATAATGATAATAAAATTGAAACAACGGCATTTCCACGGGAAAGTGCAAAAGAAAAATATTGTCGTTTTCAGTTTTTAATAGAAAAAAGGGATTGGAGTTACTGAACATCGTGTTGTTCATACTTCATTGACTCTGCATTGTTGCATTGTTGCAGCCAGCTGCCTTTTACAGTTTCACGCAGCAGTTGTCATGACTCTCTTTGTTTCTCTCTCACTTTTTGCAAAGGTAGAGATAATGAGTCGGTTTTCCATTTCAGGCGGATTTCAAAGTCTCATTTCTCCGAGTTTTCCAGTGTATCTATTCCCGGCATGTTCGCTAGCATCATCAGTTCGGAAAACTCAAGAATGTCCCAACGAAATTTTTGGGAGAAAAATAAAAAAATATATATATATATTGAGCTTTGGTAGCGTGCAGATCTCCCCATTTTTTCATTAAATATGGTGGCATAAACATCTCGGTTCCGCGTCCCAATACGAGGCATAAGGGTATGAAGCAAATGCGCTAAACGATGAGAGAGAGAGAGAGAGAGAGCGAAAGAGAGAGAGATAGAGAGAGAGGTGGGATCAATGGTGATTCATTTTTCATTCTGGTTAAACCAGAAGCGATCATCTACCAGTAATGTTTTCTGTAGAATTATGAATTGCAGAAATTAGCAAGCAATGTATTAAAAACTGATTTTAAATCAAAGTTCGTTTGCCATGATCTCGTTAGTTTCCTTATTGAAATAGGTTTAACTTGAGGTCAAGATTGTATCCAGCGCCTGAGTGGCGTGATCGGTATGGTCTTGGCCTGCCACCTCGAGTTCCATTCTCGTGCATTCCTCTGAGGGGTGAGAGATATGTATTTCTGGTGATGGAAGTTCACTCTCGTCGTGGTTCCGAAGTCACGTCAAGCCGTTGGTCCCGTTGCTAATACCACTGGTTCCATGCAACGTTAAAACATCATACAAACAAGCAAAAAAAAAATGAAGGAATGCCTCATTGAACCAAGCAAGTGTTCGAGCATGTACTAATTTACCATAACTTAATTACATAATGCATTGTCTGAGACAGAATTGCAATATTTTAATGTCTTGCCTGTATTCTGAAATGTGTGTGTCGTCGTCAGTTTATTCAAGGATCGACAAACGCAATACTCGTGAAAACATGGATGTGTAACTGTAAACGGTATATATTGCAAGTCACATTACCTTGACATATTTGCATTACAAATTTCCAACGGCGGCGACGCGAACTCTACACTTCACGGTACAGCAGTTTATCCTGCGAATATTGTGAACCACTTTTGAAACGAAATATTGAAAAAGAATTATCAATAAATTCGTGACATTTTATGATAATGTTGTCTTCTTTTACTTTTATTGTTGTATGTGTAAAATAAAAAATAAAATCCTTGACAAAATTTACAGAAGCAGTTTAATACGTTAAAAACGATAGGTTTGGCTACATCCTAATTGCAGTAAGATGAACTTTGGAGGAAATCTGAACTGATAACTAGACTTTTGGGAGCTAATGAAGGCAGCCATTACTTTCTTTCTAGTAAAAAAAAATCCTTATGAGCATTTTTGATTTAAGCAAGGGAATGAACAGAGTGGGAAGGCGCAGTGACTGATGAAATATGTAGCTCCAATGTCACTCGTAATTAGCAAAGATCACGGATCTATATCCTTTTGGATTCCCAGCTCGAAGGTGTCGCTGAAATAAGTTGCAAATAATTCTTGGGTTGTATCGAGATCTGATCTGCAGAAATGGTTGGCAGTATTAGGAGAATAATTCCTTCCGTTGCTCACTGGTTTGATGAAACACTGTACGATAAGGGTCATCACCACCAGTGGCTCCAAAGGGGGGGGGGCGGGGCACCTGGGCACGCGCCTCCCCCCCTACCCGCCATGAAAAATAGTGACAAAATAATAATATTGAAGATTGAGATGATAATGACATAAGTGTGAGATATAAAAATGAGGGGGAAATATTTATAATAAAAATAATGATAATAAATTCTGAGAAAAAAAATAACAAAAAACCTTAACGATGATGATAATGGATTCGGTATTCCCTGATAGAAAGAGCGATTGCTGTACATTTAATAATTACTACTTTAGTATTATATATATATATATATATATATATATATATATATATATGTGTGTGTGTGTGTGTGTGTGTGTGGTGTGTGTACATATGTGCGTGCTTGTGTGTGTCCTATATGTAATTGTGCACACCCATGAAATATTTCTGGATCCGCTAGTGAGCCATTCATTTTCTTAAGTGATTCACTTGCTTTGGCTTCAAGAAAATATTGCTGTACCGACGAAGTGAAAAGTTAGGGTCGAATTCACGAAGCATTGCTATTTTTCTCGACTGGATTCCAAAGCGTATT
>NC_061094.1:10038455-10062411 GCF_015104395.2 Macrobrachium nipponense | reverse complement strand
ATTTCTTGTGATTAGAAATTCATAAATTCATTTCTCGAAATGAAGTTGTTTCAGATCCCACAATAAGCCATAGGTCCCGTTACTAAGTAACCATT
Organism: Macrobrachium nipponense; assembly: GCF_015104395.2. Taxonomy (NCBI): domain Eukaryota; kingdom Metazoa; phylum Arthropoda; class Malacostraca; order Decapoda; family Palaemonidae; genus Macrobrachium; species Macrobrachium nipponense. The sequence goes on along the minus strand of NC_061094.1, from coordinate 10,062,316 downwards.
TGGTTCTGTTACGGCCTCAGAGAGGTCCGTTTCAGGTTCGATATGAAATAAATAAAAATAATGTTTCAACACCAACAGTTGAAACTGGGGATACAAATATAGAAAGAAACACTAACACAACAAAGGTATATTTACAAGCCTACTAACATAGGTAAATGCAGAATGGTATCTCCTATTTACATAAAAAGATAGAATCTCACACTGCATGAACTGGGGGAACAGCGAGGTAATTCAAATACTTGCCGGCAGGTTTAGTGACTCGAAGCGCCGACTTCACAAAAGGAGAATGGCGATTGCTCACGTCCTCTTGACTCCGTATTGCAGAAAATAAAGTCTACTCTCGTTATTGAAAGTCAGGAACTCCCCAAAACCTCTAGCAGGACATTTTCTTCTCTGAAGTCTGTGCAACGTCGAGATAACACGATCGTCCACTCCTGAAGACGACTAGACCAGTATCCAACCAACTCTCGAGCAACTTTGTTTCTAATCCTTCGTCGGTCCCTTTCTCTCTTATCTCTCACGGATGATCTCTGCTGCTGCTGATCTCTCACTGATAACCTGATCTGTGGCTCTTACTGAGGATATCTCTCTGTGACTAACTGGTGTCTCTCTTTTACGATCTCTGCTTTCTCCAACTTCGACCGTCGTATTTATACGGCACTCTGGGGGCGGAGCCTACGGCAAACGTCACAGACTCCCGAGTTTTCCGGAACTTCTTAGATGAATCTATACGAGGTATTGCATCAGATATCGCAGCGTTTCTCATGTCACTATGGCGCCCGACGAGTTCCACAACACTCCTGCCGATTCTAGAACTATCATGATCACAGGCACCTCCAACACAATGCGCTAACGCCTCCTTGCTGCCGAACTTCTCGAAAATGCGTTCTCCTTTCCTTTAACTTCCTTTGCTATGAAGCAATTACCATCACACCGCCCCCCCCCCCCCCCCCCCCAAGAGAAAAAAGATGAAATCAACTGATTTTTTTTTTTTCCTAAAGAGAAGCAAGAATTAAACAGCGGGGAAACAATTCTGCATAAAGCTCTAATACTTCTCCATTCACTCAACCCAATCATTTCAAAACAGAAAACGGTCATTAGGCTACTCAATCTGAGAAAAATCTAGGGAGGCTATTAGCTATCACATTATCCTTCCCTCTTACTTTTTTCGTTTTCTGAACTCTGCTCAAAATTTTGAAAGACTAAGACACCTCTTGCGTCTTTCTCAAAACTAACTTCTCTTTCTGACACAATTACCAAGGGCACGGGCGGCGGCCAAGGTACGGGGTGTTCTTTATAATTCTGAAGCAAATTTACATTCATTACCTTAGCTCTACTCTTACCCACATTAATTCTATAATGTATATTTCCCCTCTTCTCTAAAATTGAAAAAGGACCTTCGAACTTACAAGATAAAGCGGAACCTTCTTTCTGGACTAGTACTAAAACTTTATCTCTTACACACAAACTTCTCTCGTTTGCTCTATGATCAAGTTTTCCTTCAGTTCCCCCTTGACTTCCGTTCGGGCTTCCGTTCTCCTCCACTAGTTGCCAACCAACTCTTAAATTGTTTTTATTATACTCAAGATTAGCTATGCAATCATCTCTACCCTTACTTCTAGGCAAAGGTCCGAACATATTTATAAATACATTCTCAATAGATTCGCCTAACGAAGGAATATTACACAACTGAACTCTGGGAATTACTTGAATCGGTTTCCCGGCAATTTGATATTCATGACAGCTTAAAACATACCTCTTTACATCATTTTTTATTTTAGGACAAAAGTACGCCCTACTAATACACTTGAAAGTTTTATTTACTCCCAAATGTCCTTGCTCATCGTGTGCTAACTTCAAAACTAGCTCACGAAGCTTCCTAGGAACTACTAATTGTTCTGAGACTTCCCCTTTACTACCTGACTTCGGTCGAGCATAACGACACAAAACTTCGTCCTTTAAACAAAAAGTTTCCTTACACACTTCATCGAGATCATCATCCAGCTCACATTCAAAAATTCGGGTTAGTGTCTCATCCTCTCTCTGCAACTTGACTAGCTCATCCTTATCCAAAATGTTAGAGCCTAATTCATCACCGTAACTAGGACTAGATACTGGTACATTTACTACGTTACTCTCGACATCTACTCCTTCCCCTTGCCTATCACTGTCAACAATAGAGTTAGGTCTCTCAGCCACACTCATGCCAAGATCAACCTCACTACCTCTATCACACTCGTTCGAATCCACGAACTTACTCACGTTCGAATCCACGAACTCACTCTCGTTCGAATCCACGAACTTACTCTCGTTCGAATCCACGAACTTACTCACGTTCGAATCCACGAACTCACTCTTGTTCGAATCCATGAACAAATTATGACCGTAGTCTACGTCTGTATCTAAACCCGACCTAGTTACTACCATTTCAGGCACTGGAATATTCCTCACAACAGGATTCACATTCTTGGATAAAGCTAAGTCGTTACCGACAATAATGTCAACGCCTTCGGCGGGCAAATTTGTCCATCACAGGTTCCTATCCACGTTAAGACATCTAATCCTACAAGCCAGCCCTAGGAGAGTTGTTAATCAGCCCAGGGCCTGGTTAAACTAAGATATACTTAACTTTTACATATATATTCCCTTTGAAATTAATGGATTAAATCTATGCGTGCCGTGACTGATATTCATATTTTTATTCAATCTTTCTTTCGTGAAACTTGATTCTCTAACGCCTCTTTCCATTGCATATTGAAATTCCCTTACTTTTTCCAACCTAATTAAACGTTTTTTTTTATGCTGTTATTTTGTCTTGTCCAATCATTTTCCAGTTTTACCAGTGTATAGTTGTTACATGTCTTTCATGGAATTGAATATAGTACACATCTTTTGAATTGCCGGCAGTCTTCTTTGCAAATGCTTGTTTCAGTGAATTATTGCACTTAAATGCTATAATAACTCCAAATTCTGAAGTAGGTGAAGTATATCTTTTGTATAAATTCTTATTTGTTGGTACAAAGCTGTTTTGTTGTTGTTGTAAGTTTCTTTGTTGCTATCATTAGTCATTTTAGCCGTTCATTATGCATTGTCTGAGACAGAATTGGAATATTTTAATGTCTTGCCTGTATTCTCAAATGTGTGTGTGTCGTCATCAGTTTATTCAGGGATAGACAAACGCAATACTCTTGAAAACATGGATGTGTAAACTGTAACGGTATATAGATAACAAGTCACATTGCTTAGACATATTTGCATTACAAATTTCCAACGGCTGCGACGCGAACTCTACACTTCACGGTACAGCAGTTTATCCTGCGAATATTGTGAACCACTTTTGAAGGGAAATATTAAGAAAAAAATAATCAATAAATTCGTGACATTTTATGAGATTGTTGTCTTCTTTTACTTTTCCTGTTGAATGTGTAAAATAAAATAAAAAATCCTTGACAAAATTACAGAAGCAGTTTAATACGTTAAAAACGATAGGTTTGGCTACATCCTAATTTGCAGTAAAATGAACTTTGGAGGAAATCTGAACTGATGACTAGACTTTTGGAAGCTAATGAAGGCAGCCATTACTTTCTTTATAGTAAAATAAATTCCTTTAAAGCATTTTTTATTTAAGCAAGGGAATGAACAGAGTGGGTAAGGCACAGTGACTGATGAAATGTGTAGCTACAATGTCACTCGTAATTAGCAAAGATCATGGATCTATATCCTTTTGGATTCCCAGCTCGAAGGTGTCGCTGAAATAAGTGGAAATCTTGATTTGATCGGAGAGCTTACCTGCAGAAATGGTTGGCAGTATTAGGAGAATAATTCCTTCTGTTGCTCACTGGTTTAACGAAACACTGTACGAGGAAGGTCATCACCACCAGTGGATCCAAAGGGGGCGGGGCACCTGGGCGCGTGCCCCCCCTACCCCCCATGAAAAATAATGACAAAATAATAATACTGAAGATTGAGATGATAATGACACAAGTGTGAGATATAAAAATTGAGGGGAAAATATTTATAATAAAAATAATGATAATAAATTTTGAGAAAAAAAATAACAATCTTAACGATTATCTTACACACACACACACACACACCAATCAGGAGCGTCGTAAGGGACTGGCCTAGACATCAGATGCACGGTTGATGTGAATCAGCTATAGTACTTCAGTTCTTTGGTTTTCTGTAAGTCGTTATATTGCTGTCTAACCACCCGAACACCGTCTTTTCGAAATTGCTCCAGTACTTGGCTTGACAAAGTTTCGTAAAATCAAAATCATATTCCCTGACCGTACCAATACCTGGCCAGGCCTAATATTAAGACTTGTTCCGCATGTTATGTAAAACTAATATTAAGAACCTTGTTTCATATGTTATGTAAGGTCTTTAATGGATATTAAAAGCTTTCGAACTTTGCGCTAGATGAACCTAGTACAAGGTTCGAAAGCTTTTATAATCCATCAAAGACCATATGATCACAGGCTATATTATTGTGGACTTACAACCATTGTTATAATTTTCGACACAGAAAACTGTGCCCATTATTATTATTATTATTTTTATTATTATTATTATTCTCCAACCTGTAATAATAATTGGAAAAGTTGGATGCTTGAAGCCTAGGGGACTCGACAGAGGAGTAAAAAGTAGAAAGTGAGCTATGTATACGAGAAACAGCCCAGAAAAACAAATTAGGTCAAACAATTAAAACTAGGGAACGAGACTCACTCACATAAGTCTGTTCAATTGAAATATATTTGCGCCTGGTTTGAACTTTTGCAATTTCAGCGATCAACTGCATAACTACGATGATCACTCCTTAATTTGATCACAGCTGCAACAAAAGTTTTTCAGAAAACTGATGAGTTACTGAACCTCCCCAAAAAAAGATAACAAAAAAAGCCAAGGCCAGTGGAATTAACAGTATGTGTAATATTTTTTGTTTTGTTTTGTGGAACAGGGTCTTTTAATAAAAAATGGAAATAGCGGTACAGGTCAATATTAGATTTTAATACATTTGCATGACAAAGGCAAAAGAAGTGCTTAGACATTCTGAATTTTTATGGTAATAAGAAAAATAAATGAAGGAGCAACAATGGTGATTTAATCCTGCTCCAAAACCTTGTGTCATTTCTAACCCTTTGTTTTATGTAGCTCATTCAATTTTTTCTTTAGGCAAATGGATCGCGGTAAAATCTTACTTGAAGAAATGTACAGCCTCACTTCACTTATGAGAGCAGCATTTTCGTGATAGAGGTTAGTCTCCTTTGTATTAAAGATACGAGGGTGTTTGATTATAAGAATTAATTTTCTTTAAAAAGTAGTTTCTTCCTCAGTGAGGATATTTAAAAATCATAAACACCAAACAGAAGCTGGAGAAGTTGCTCGCAGTTACATGCTGAAACTCCCCAATCTCTCTTTCTTTTTTTACATTTGAAATGGTATTAGTTTTCTGTAAAAGAAACTATTGAGATGACTTTTTGTCTGTCCGTCCGCCCTCAGATCAAGAACTACTGAGGCTAGAGGGCTGCAAATTAGTATGCTGATCATCCACCCTCCAGTCATCAAACATAACAAATTGCAGCCCTCTAGCTTCAGTGGTTTTTTATTTTATTTAAAGTTTAGGCTAACCATGATCGAACGTCTTGTACAGCTATACATGCCAACAACACAGGCCACCACCGGGCTGTGGCTGAGAGTTTCAAGGGCCGCGACTCTGAGTTTCATACGCTGTACGGAAGACTCGATTGCCACGAAGAAACTTCGGCGCATGTTTTACTTGTTGTTTTCCTGTCTCAAAAGTGTAGGACATTTTAGTTTCCTTTAAACCAGAACACGGAAAGAGGAAGCCAGTGCTTATGTTGCATCCAACTATGTCCTGTTGCGCCTCAGTGACGTGATCGGTATGGTATTGGCCTGCCACGTCGGTGGCCACGAGTTCGATTCTCTGGAATTCCATTGAGGTGTGAAAGATGTGTATTTCTGGTGATGGAAGTTCACTCTCGACGTGGTTCGCAAGTTACGTTAAGCCGTTGGTCTCGTTGCTGAATAACCACTGGTTCCATGCAACGTAAAAATACTATACAAACAAACAAACTATGTCCTGTATACTTATTTATCGGCTCTAATGATTATAAAATGGAAACAACGGCATTTCCACGGGAAAGTGCAAAACAAAAATATTGTCGTTTTCAGTTTTTAAGAGAAAAAGGACTGGAGGTTACTGAACATCGTGTTGTTCATACTTCATTGACTCTGCATTGTTGCATTGTTGCAGCCATCTGACAGTTTTCACGCAGCCAGTTATCATGTCACTCTTTTTTTCTCTCTCACTTTTTGCAAAGGTAGAGATAATGAGTCGGTTTTCCATTTCAGGCGGATTTCAAAGTCTCATTTCTCCGAGTTTTCCAGAGTATCTATTCCCGGCATGTTCGTTGGTATCATCAGCTCGGAAAACTCAAGAATATCCTAACGAAATTTTTGAGAGAAAAATAAAATATATCAAGCTTTGGTAGCGTGTAGATTTCCCAATTTTTTCATTAAATATGGTGGCATAAAACATTTTCAGTTGCGCGTGCCAATACACGAGAGAGAGAGAGAGAGAGAGAGAGAGAGAGAGAGAGAGAGAGAGAGAGAGAGGATGGTGGGATCAATGGTGATTCATTTTTTTCATTCTGCTCAAACCAGCAGCGATCATCTACCAGTAATGTTTCTGTAGAATTATGAATTGCAGAAATTAGCAAGCAATGTATTAAAACTGATTTCAAATCAACCTTCGTTTGCCAATGATCTCGTTATTTTCCTTATTGGAATAGGTTTGACGTGAGGTCAAGATTGTATCCAGCGCCTGAGTGGCGTGATAGGTATGGTCTTGGCCTGCCACCTCGAGTTCCTCTGAGAGGTGAGAGATGTGTATTTCTGGTGATAGAAGTTCACTCTCGATGTGGTTCGGAAGTCACGTAAAGCCGTTGGTCCCTTTGCTGAATAACCACTGGTTCCATGCAACGTAAAAACACCTTATAAACATACAATGAAGGAATGCTCACTGAAAAACCAAGTGTTCGAGCATGTACTAATTTATGATAACTTAATTACTTCTGAACTTGAAATATTTAATTCCCAGTCATTTTTCACATATGTAAAAAGATATTGACGATTGCATCAGTATTTCAGAGCTGGATATACCAAATCAGGATTTGGGCCGACATAATTATATTCTATCGAGGCCCAATCTGTGCCATATAAGCGTTCAGTAACATAAATCGAGTTTTGAATGACGATATAAAAATCCGGACATAATAGATTCCGGTGGTCCTTGAATCCGCCGAAATAAAAGAGAGAGAGAGGGAGAGAGAGAGAGAGAGAGAGAGCCCTGATAGCTGGAAAAAACAATAGGGCCCGGAAACGAAAAAAAAAATTGTTGGACTGTTGTGCCAGTGATGAATTAGAACGAAAAGGAAAGAGACAGGTGGGCCAGAGGTAGGCGCTTTCTAATTTCGGAAACACAATAGGCAAGTATTGTATACCAGGGTTTGGAGGCCACGGAAGAACCAGGGATCGTGGAAGAGCGCAGTCGAGGAACCTGATCAAAAATTATGCTTTTTTCTGCCTTGTTACGTAGAAATGGTTTTGAGATAGAATTCGCATGTCTGTCAGATACGAATAGCATTTACTTTTACAGTCACATGTTATCAAAGAGTGGATTTTTTCGCCTTTTGACCAGTCTGTGACGAAGAAGCGAGATATGTAATACTACCACTTGTAGAAGTTTTGCTTAAGACGTAGTTGCATATCTATTACAATTCTCTTGGTAATAGCAGCTGTATTGTATGATTTTAGGATTCATTTTCTCTATTCCGTTGAGGAGAAGGGCCTCCAGGGATGGTTTTCGTGCACAAGATTATTCATATGGCTTAAAGTATTTTTTAGGCATCAAAATCGTCGATTCTTTTCTGATTCACTTATGCCCCGAGGCTACTTTTGCTATTTTTTACCATATCGTATTGTTCAGTGACTCAATGAACGGTTAATTTTTCGGCTGACAATGCATAGTTAAGTAACATATGATTGTTACATACTTTTCATTACGTTGGCACATCTTCGGTGGGACTTTTTTAGCACTTTTATATTTATCTTGTTGTCTTATGGATATAAACATCTCTTCAGCGCTTCATAATGAATTATGCTTGAAGTTTTCTAAATGTTTGGATAGGGTTTATCATGGCAAATCAAAATAAAAACAGTTTCCTCAAGGTCATTAGTAAAAGATAATATGCTTCATTTTAGTTTAAATTATATTTTAATTTGTCATCATAACAGAACTTTCACCATCATTTGTCAGATTTCTGGGTGTTGATGGCATTGACTATAATGTCAATTAAATAGCCATGACCATTACTTCCTGTTTCTCTACCTTGCTTTTTCTCTTCTATGAAATTGATTTCCTTCTTTGCTTTAGGCAAATCGTATTATACCTGTTAAGTCACCAAGTTCCATAACAACCAATCAATTGCTTATTGTATTACGTCGTCCTGGCATTCCTTACGCTTTTTGTCATCCGTGAAAAATTTGTTTGGAAAGTATTGTTAAATTTCCCACGGGAACAATTGAATACGATTTTGTCTCCCCTTCTACCCGGGCATTACAAGTAATATTTTCTTTCTTGAACTCTGAAGATTTTTGATAAGTACACGTAGATTTCTGGCTACTGTTTAATGAGGTATTTGCATGTGTTTGTATTCAGTTTCATTACGTTAATTCTGTTTGTCATATGGCCTATTCTTCCACATTTATTTCCACTTTTCATTAGTCTGTTCATCAAAATAGGGCTTAGGATTTCTCTCCCAGAATCTATCCACTTCAATTTTAGGTACCTAGCTTACTATCTGTCAGACATCTGCGAAAAAGTGCCTAGGCAGATCGAGCTGTTTATGCCATTTCCATGCCATCCAGTCCTAGAATCTTAGTCAGTGCCTTTCAAATACCAGCATACCTTCTAGAGTTTTCATCGTATACTAAAACATTCTCCAATGTGATATTAGAGATACAATTTCTGTTTTTTAAAACATTGTATCGTTTAATGAATGTCCCTCTTGAAAGGACTCCACTCCATTTATTTTCAAAGGTTTCATCGGTGAAGTTAATTTAATTTTAATTAGAAGTTAATTGTAAAACATTTTACTGGTAGGCTCGATCCGTTAGCGTCTATTATCTTTATTGTCATTCTGTCGAATGTTTCAGAAGTTTGTTTTCGTTTGAATATAAATTTCGACCTTCGTTCGGTTCGTTTTTGTTTTAATAACCCACAGAATGCTTGAACTTTATAGACTATCTCTGACGCTCTCTTCTTATTCTGTCTTTTTTTCATCATTCTTTTATTTTATCCTTCTGAAATGTAGCACATCTCTTTATTTACGGAAATTATATATACTAGCAAACTTACCCATCTACGATGGGTGATAAAATACGGGTGCAGAAGTGAAAAATTTATATGTACTATTTGTCCAGCAATATTAAAATAAGGGCGATGTTTATACATACCTACTACAGAACCTCTTCGTACACAATATTATCAGCTTGTCCCTTAATTTCAAGTTGGCAGAGTCAGTTGTTCTGCTCATCGCCACATACAGTTGGCCATGCGTGAACATGGGTGACGGCAGAAACACACCAACACGATCCAAAGTCTGGCCCTGCGACATGTTTGCAGTGAATGAGAAGGCCGGTTGATGGGAAACTGCCTGCGCCGTAACTGGAACGGAAACTGGTTGTCCGAAGGCATCAGAGGGATCCGGGGGATGAACAGACGTTTGCCGGTGTGAGGGCCCGTTGTTATCACTGCTTCGATGACGTTGGAGTTTAGCCCCATAATGGTGTACCTCGATCCGTTGCAATGTCCATTGGCAGGATCAAAATTCCAAAACAACATTACTGGGCAGTACTTCTTCAACGTTATTTTGTGCACTGGCAGTCCCAATGGATTTAAGTTATTCAAAAAATCTTGCAGACTTTGATGATAATTTTCATCTTCTATTGTCTCCGAGCTGAAATATTCGCGACTTTCTCCTGGGAAGTTGTACAGTAATTATGTATGAAAATTCGTAAAGTAACTAAGTCTACAGGAATAACCAGCCTTGTTTCATGGTAAGAAACAGCTCCGTTTCACCCCCACCCCCTACAAAGGATGGGGGTTAGGTTGGATGAAACCCCATTACAGTCCAAGTCTTGCTTTTCGTCTATTCGATGTCTTCTCGGGCCAGAGAACAACCAGCAGCCCCCTAACTGCTGACCGTTCCCTATCCTTCAGCTTCTGATCCAGTACAAGTCTCGCTTTTCGTCCATTCGATGTCATATGGTCAGAGAACAACCAGCATCCCCCCAACTGCTGGAAGTTCCCCATTCTTCAGCTTCTGATCCAGTCCAAGTCTCGCTTTTCTTCCATTTGATTTCCTGTCGGGGCCAGAAAACAACCAGCAGCCCGCCAACTGCTGGCCGTTCCCTATTCTTCAGCTTCTCATTATCCAGTCCAAGTCTCGCTTTTCGTCCATTCGATTTTCTGTCGGGCCAGAGAACAACCAGCAGCCCCCCAACTGCTAGCCGTTCCCCATTCTTCAACTTCTGATCCAAACCATGTCTCGCTTTTCGTCCATTCGATTTCCTGTCAGGCCAAAGAACAACCAGCAGCCCCCCAACTGCTGGCCGTTCCCCATTCTTCAGCTTTTCATGATCCAGTCCAAGTCTCGCTTTTCGTCCATTCGATGTCCTGTCGGGCCAGAGAACAACCAGCTTCCCCCCAACTGCTGACCGTTCACTATCCTTCAGCTTCCCTGATCCATTCTAAGTCTCACTTTTCGTCCATTCAATGTTCTGTTGTGCCAGAGAACAACCAACAGCCCCCCAACTGCTGACCGTTCCCTATCCTTCAGCTTCTCCTGATCCAGTCCAAGTCTTGCTTTTCTTCTATTCAATTTCCTGTCGGGGCCAGAGAACAACCAGCAGCCCCCCAACTGCTGGCCGTTCCCTATTCTACAGCTTCTCATTATCCAGTCCAAGTTTACCTTTTCGTCATTGATTTCTGTCGGGCTCAGGAGAACAACAGCAGCCCCCCAACTGTGGCCGTTCCCATTCTCAGTTCTCCCATGATTCCAGTCCAAGTCTTTCCCTTTTAGTCCATGTTCGATTTCCTGTCGAGCCAGAGAACAACCAGCAGCCCCCCAACTGCTGGAGGTTCCCCATTTTTCAGCTTCTGATCCAGTCCAAGTCTCACTTTTCGTCCATTTGATTTCCTGTCGGGCCAGAGAATAACCAATAGCCCCCCAACTGCTGGCCGTTCCCCATTCTTCAGCTTCTCATGATCCAGTCCAAGTCTCTCTTTTCGTCCATTCGATTTCCTGTTGGGCCAGAGAACAACCAGCAGCCCCCCAGCTGCTGGCCGTTCCCCAATCTTCATTTTCTGATCCAGTCCAAGTCTCGCTTTTCGTCCATTCGATTTCCTGTCGGGCCAGAGAGCTACCAGCAGCCCCCCAACTGCTGGCCATTCCCTAATCTTCAGCTTCTGATCCAGTCCAAGTCTCGCTTTTCGTCCATTTGATTTAATGTCAGGCCATAGAACAACTAGCAGACACCGCCCCCCCCCCCCCCCCCCCCCCCCCCTGCTGGCCATTCCCCGTTCTTCAGCTTCTCATGATCCAGTCCAAGTCTCGCTTTTCGTCCATTCGATGTCCTTTTAGGCCAGAGAACAACCAGCAGCCCCCCAACTGCTGGCTGTTCCCCATTTTTCAGCTTCTGATCCAGTCCAAGTCTCGCTTTTCGTCCATTCGATTTCCTGTCGGGGCCAGAGAACAAGTAGCAGCCCCCCAACTGCTGGCCGTTCCCTATTCTTCAGCTTCTCATGATCCAGTCCAAGTCTCGCTTTTCGTCCTTTCGATTTCCTGTCGGGCCAGAGAACAAGTAGGCAGCCCCCAACTGCTGGCCCGTTTCCCCATTCTTCAGCTTCTCATCATCCAGTCCAAGTCTCGCTTTTCGTCCTTTCAATTTCCTTTCGGGCCAGAGAACAACCAGCAGCCCTCCAACAGCTTGCCATTCCCCATTCTTCAGCATCTCATGATCCAGTCCAAGTCTCGCTTTTCGTCCATTTGATTTCCTGTTGGGCCAGAGAACAACCAGCAGCCCCCCAACTGCTGGCTGTTCCCCATTTTTCAGCTTCTGATCCAGTCCAAGTCTCGCTTTTCGTCCATTCGATTTCCTATCAGGGCAGAGAACAACCAGCAGCCCACCAACTGTTGGCCGTTCCCTATTCTTCAGCTTCTTTTCATTGATCCAGTCCAAAGTCTCCGCTTTTTCGTTCCTTTCGATTTCCGTGTAGGCGGGACCAGAGAACAAAACCAGCAGCCCCACCAACTGATGACAGTTCCCGTATCGACCTTCAGCTTCTCCTGATCCAGTCCAAGTCTCGCATTTTCGTTTCCATTCGAATGTCCTGTCGGGGGCCAAGAGAAACCAACCAGCCCCAGAACCCCCAACTCGCGGACAGTTCACTATGCCTTCAAGCTTCTCCACCGGATCCATTCCAAAGTCTAGCTTTTTTTCGTCCATTCGAAGTTCTGTGTAGGGCCAGACGAAACAAACCCAGCAGCCACCCCCAACCTGCTTGGACCGTTCCCTATCCTTTCCCGATCTCCTGATCCAGTGCAAGTCTTTGCTTTTTTCGTCCATTCGAAGTCCTGTAGGGCCAGAGAACAAACCCAGCAAGCCCCCAAATGGCCTGGCCCGTTCACCCCATTCATTCACGCTTCGTTAAGGAATCCAGTCCAAGTTATCGGCTTTTCACACCCATTTGATGTCCTCTTGGGCCAGAGAACAAGTAGCAGCCCCCCAACTGCTGGATGTTGCCAATTCTTCAGCTTGTCATCCAGTCCAAGTCTCGCGTTTCGTCCATCTTCGATTTCCATGTCGGGCCAGAGAGCAGCCAGCAGACCCCCAACTGCTGGCTGTTCCCCATTCTTCAGCTTCTCATGATCCGGTCCAAGTCTGGCTTTTCATCCATTCGATTTCCTGTCGGGCCAGAGAACAACCAGCAGCCCCCCAGCTGCTGGCCGTTCCCCATACTTCATTTCCTGATCCAGTCCAAGTCTCGCTTTTCGTCCATTCGATTTCCTGTCGGGGCCAGAGAACAACAAGCAGCCCCAAACTGCTGGCCGTTCCCTATTCTTCAGCTTCTCATGATCCAGTCCAAGTCTCGCTTTTCGTCCATTCGATTTCCTGTCGGGCCAGAGAACAAGTAGCAGCAGCCCCAACTGCTCGCTCGTTCCCTATTATTCAGGTTCTCATGATCCAGGTCAAGTATCGCGTTTCGTCCATTCGATATTCATGTCGGGCCATGAGAACAAAGTAGCGCCCCCCACTGCTCGACCGTTCACCCCATTCTTCAGCTTCTCATCATCCAGTCCAAGTCTCGCTTTTCGTCCTTTCGATTTCCTTTCGGGCCAGAGAACAACCAGCAACCCTCCAACAGCTTGCCGTTCCCCATTCTTCAGCATCTCATGATTCCAGTCCAAGTCTCGCTTTCATCCATTCCGATTTTCCTCGTCGGGCCAGAGAGCAACCAGCAGCCCCCCAACTGCTGGCCGTTCCCTATTCTTCAGCTTCTGATCCAGTCCAAGTCTCGCTTTTCGTCCATTTGATTTAATGTCAGGCCAGAGAACAAACAGCAGACACCCCACAAACTGCTGGCCGTTCCCCGTTCTTCAGCTTCTCATGATCCAGACCAAGTCTCGTGTTTCGTCCATTCAATGTCCTGTCAGGCCAGAGAACAACCAGCAGCCCCCTAACTGCTGGCCATTCCCTATTCTTCAGCTTCTCCTGATGCATTCCAAGTCTCGCTTTTTGTCCATTTGATTTCCTGTCGGGCCAGAGAACAACCAGCAGCCCCCCAACTGCTGGCTGTTCCCCATTCTTCAGCTTCTGATCCAGTCCAAGTCTCGCTTTTCTTCCATTCGATGTCCTATCGGGCCAGAGAATAACCAGCAGCCCCCCAACTGTTGGCCGTTCCCCTTCTCGCTTTTCTCATTATCAGTCCCAGTCTCAGCTTTTTTCGTCCCTTTCGATTTCCTCAGGCAAAGATAAACAACCCAGCAGCCCCCCCAAATGCTGACCGTTCCCTATCCTTCAGCTTCTCCTGATCCAGTCCAAGTCTCGCTTTTCGTCCTTTCGATGTCCTGTAGGTTCCGAGAACAACCAACAGCCGCCCAACTGCTGGCCGTTCCCTATCCTCCAGCTCCTCCTGATCCAGTGCAAGTCTTGCTTTTCTTCCATTCGAAGTCCTTTAGGGCCAGAGAGCAACCAGCAGCCCCCAACTGCTGGCCGTTCCCCATTCTTAAGCTTCTCCTGATCCCGTCCAAGTCTTGCTTTTCACCTATTCGATGTCCTCTTAGGCCAGAGAACAACCAGCAGCCTCCCAACTGCTGGCCTATTCCCCATTCTTCAGCTTGTAATCCAGTCCAAGTCTTGCATTTTATCCATTCGATTTCCTGTCGGGCCAGAGAACAACCAGCAGACCCCCAACTGCTGGAGGTTCCCCATTCTTCAGCTTCTCATGATCCGGTCCAAGTCTTGCTTTTCGTCCATTCGATTTCCTGTCGGGCCAGAGAACAACCATCAGCCCCCCAGCTGCTGGCCGTTCCCCATTCTTCATTTTCTGATCCAGTCCAAGTCTCGCTTTTCATCCATTTGATTTCCTATAGGGCCAGAGAACAACCAGCAGCCTCCCAACTGCTGGCCGTTCCCTATCCTTCATCTCCTCCTGATCCAGTCCAAGTCTTGCTTTTCGTCCATTCAATGTCCTGTAGGGCCAGAGAACAACCAGCAGCCCCCCAACAGCTGGCCATTCCCCATTCTTCAGCTTCTCATAATCTAGTCCAAGTCTCACTTTTCGTCCATTTGATTTCCTGTCGGGACAGAGAACAACCAGCAGCCCCCCAACTGCTGGCCATTCCCCCAACCATTATTCAGCTTATGAATCCAGTTCCCTAAGTCTCGCTTTTCGTCCTTACGATTTACTGTTCAGGCCAGAGAAAAACACCAACAGCCCCCAACTGATTTTCCACCGGTCCTATCCTTCAAGCTTCTCCTGATCCATTTTCCAAGTCTGCCTTTTAGTTCATTCGATGTTTCAGCCTGTTTTTTTTACCTGCGGCCCCAGAAGAACAACCAAACAAGCCACCCCCAACATGCTGACCGTTCCCACTTAGCCTTCAGGCTTCTCCTGATCCATTCCAAGTCTTGCTTTTTGTCCATTCGATGTCCTGTAGGGCCAGAGAACAACCAGCAGCCCCCCAACTGCTGGCCGTTCCCTATCCTTCATCTCCCCCTGATCCAGTCCAAGTTTTGCTTTTCGTCCATTTGATGTCATGTAGGGCCAGAGAGCAACCAGCAGCCCCCAACTGCTGGCCGTTCCTCATTCTTCAGCTTCTCCTGATCCAGTCCAAGTCTCGCTTTTCACCCATTCGATGTCCTCTTGGGCCAGAGAACAACCAGCAGCCCCCCAACTGTTGGCCGTTCCCCATTCTTCAGCTTCTCATAATCCGGTCCAAGTCTTGCTTTTCGTCCATTCGATTTCCTGTCGGGCCAGAGAACAACCATCAGCCCCCCAGCTGCTGGCCGTTCCCCATTCTTCATTTTCTGATCCAGTCCAAGTCTCGCTTTTCGTCCATTCGATGTCCTGTAGGGCCAGAGAACAACCAGCAGCCCCCCAACAGCTGGCCATTCCCCATTCTTCAGCTTCTCCTGATCCAGTCCAAGTCTCACTTTTCATCCTTTCGATGCCCTGTCAGGCCAGAGAACAACCAGCAGCCCCCCAACAGCTGGCTGTTCCCCATTCTTCAGCTTCTCCTGATCCAGTCCAAGTCTCACTTTTCATCCATTTGATTTCCTGTCGGGCCAGAGAACAACCAGCAGCCCCCCAACTGCTGGCCATTCCCCATTCTTCAGCTTCTGATCCAGTCTAAGTCTCGCTTTTCGTCCTTACGATTTCCTGTCAGGCCAGAGAACAACCAACAGCCCCCCAACTGCTGACCGTTCCCTATCCTTGAGCTTCTCCTGATCCATTTCAAGTCTTGCTTTTCGTCCATTCGATGTCCTGTCGGGCCAGAGAACAACCACCAGCCCCCCAACTGCTGACCGTTCCCTATCCTTCAGCTTCTCCTGATCCATTCCAAGTCTTGCTTTTTGTCCATTCGATGTCCTGTAGGGCCAGAGAACAACCAGCAGCCCCCCAACTGCTGGCCGTTCCCTATCCTTCATCTCCCCCTGATCCAGTCAAAGTCTCGCTTTTCGTCCATTCGATTTCCTGTCGGGCCAGAGAGCAACCAGCAGCCCCCCAACTGCTGGCCATTCCCCATTCTTCAGCTTCTGATCCAGTCTAAGTCTCGCTTTTCGTCCTTACGATTTCCTGTCAGGCCAGAGAACAACCAACAGCCCCCCAACTGCTGACCGTTCCCTATCCTTTAGCTTCTCCTGATCCATTTCAAGTCTTGCTTTTCGTCCATTCGATGTCCTGTCGGGCCAGAGAACAACCAGCAGCCCCCCAACTGCTGACCGTTCCCTATCCTTCAGCTTCTCCTGATCCATTCCAAGTCTTGCTTTTTGTCCATTCGATGTCCTGTAGGGCCAGAGAACAACCAGCAGCCCCCCAACTGCTGGCCGTTCCCTATCCTTCATCTCCCCCTGATCCAGTCAAAGTCTCGCTTTTCGTCCATTCGATTTCCTGTAGGGCCAGAGAGAAACCTTATTCAGCACCCCCAACTGCTGGGCCGTTCCCCCATTTCCTTCAGGCCTTTAGGATCCCCCAGTCCAGCCCTTGCTTTAGTTACATTAGATTTCATGTAGGCCGGGAGGGAACAACCAGCAGCCCCCCCCAACTGCTGGCCTTGTCCCCATATAAGCTTCTTTTCGCTCCCATTTCCCCCCCAAGTATTGATTTTCGTGCCATCGATTTCCTGTTTTTGGGCCAGGGAGAGAACAACCAGCAGCCCCCCAACTGCTGGCCATTCCCCATTCTTTAGCTTCTCGATCCATTCCAAGTCTTGCTTTTCGTCCATTCGATTTCCTGTTGGGCCAGAGAACAACCAGCAGCCCCCCACCTGCTGGCTGTTCCCCATTCTTCAGCTTCTGATCCAGTCCAAAGTACCGCTTTTCGGTTCCGATTCGATTTGCCATGTCGGGCCATGAGAACAACCAGCAGCCCCTGCCCCCCCAACTGCTGGCACCCGATTGCCCCATTCTTCAAGATTATAATCCAGTCCAAGTCGCGCTTTTCATCCTTTCGATTTCCCTGTCGGTCCACCCGGGGCCAGAGAAACAACCAGCAGCCCCAAACCTTGCTCGGACCGTTCCCCACTTCTTGCAAGGCTTCTGATCCAGTCCAAGTCTTGCTTTTCGTCCATTCGATTTCCTGTCGGGCCAGAGAACAACCATCAGCCCCCCAACAGCTGGCCGTTCCCTATTCTTCAGCTTCTCATGATCCAGTCCAAGTCTCAGTTTTCGTCCATTCGATTTCCTGTCGGGCCAGAGAACAACCAGCAGCCCCCCAACTGCTGGCCGTTCCCCATTCTTCAGCTTCTGATCCAGTCCAAGTCTCGCTTTTCGTCCATTCGATTTCCTGTCGGGCCAGAGAACAACCAGCAGCCCCCCAACTGCTGGCCGTTCCCCATTCTTCAGCTTCTGATCCAGTCCAAGTCTTGCTTTTCGTCCATTCGATTTCCTGTCGGGCCAGAGAACAACCATCAGCCCCCCAACTGCTGGCCGTTCCCTATTCTTCAGCTTCTCATGATCCAGTCCAAGTCTCACTTTTCGTCCATTCGATTTCCTGTCGGGCCAGAGAACAACCAGCAGCCCCCCAACTGCTGGCCGTTCCCCATTCTTCAGCTTCTGATCCAGTCCAAGTCTTTCTTTTCGTCCATTCAATTTCCTGTTGGGCCAGAGAACAACCAGCAGCCCCCCAACTGCTGGCCGTTCCCAATTCTTCAGCTTCTCATGATCCAGTCCAAGTCTCGCTTTTCGTCCATTCAATGTCATGTCAGGCTAGAGAACAACCAGCAGCCCCCCAACTGCTGAAAGTTCCCTATCCTTCAGCTTCTCCTGATCCAGTCAAAGTCTCGCTTTTCGTCCATTCAATTTCCTGTTGGGCCAGAGAACAACCAGCAGCCCCCCAACTGCTGGCCGTTCCCTATTCTTCAGCTTCTCATGATCCAGTCCAAGTCTCGCTTTTCGTCCATTCAATGTCATGTCAGGCTAGAGAACAACCAGCAGCCCCCCAACTGCTGAAAGTTCCCTATCCTTCAGCTTCTCCTGATCCAGTCAAAGTCTCGCTTTTCGTCCATTCAATTTCCTGTTGGGCCAGAGAAAAACCAGCCAGCCCAGCCCCCCAACTGCTGGCCGTTTTACCCTCATTTCTTCAGCTTCTCATGGATCCAGTCCAAGCCAAGTCTCGGCTTTTTTGATCCATTTGCATTTCACCTTCGGGCCAGGGACCAAGAAACAGCCAGCAGCCCCCCAACTGCTGGCTGTTCCCCATTCTTCAGCTTCAGATCCAGTCCAAGTCTTGCTCTTCGTCCATTCGATTTTCTGTCGGGTCTGAGAATAACCAGCAGCCTCCCAACTGCTGACCGTTCCCCATTCTTCAGCTTCTCATGATCCAGTCCAAGTCTCGCTTTTCGTCCTTTCGATTTCCTGTCTGGCCAGAGAACAACCAGCAGCCCCCCAACTGCTGAAAGTTCCCCATTCTTCAGCTTCTCCTGATCCGGTCCAAGTCTCGCTTTTCTTCTATTTGATTTCCTGTCGGGGCCAGAGAACAGCCAGCAGCCCCCCAACTGCTGGCCGTTCCCCATTCTTCAGCTTCTGATCCAGCAAGCTCGCTCGTCCATTCGATATTGTCAGGCCAGAGAACAACCAAGCAGCCCCCCAACTGCGGAGTTCCCTATCCTCAGCTTCTCCTGACGTCCAAGTCGCTTTTCGTATTCGAGTCCTACAGCCAGAGAGCAACAGCAGCCCCCACGCTGAACAATTCCCATCCTTCGCTTCTCTTATCCATTCAAGTCTGCTTTTTGTCCATTCGATGTCTATCGGGCCAGAGAACAAACCAGCACCCCCCCATGTGACCGTTCCCTATCCTTCAGCTTATCCTGACAGCAAGTCTGCTTTTCGCCATCGAGCCTATCTGCCAGAGAGAACCAGCAGCCCCCCAACGTGACCGTTCCCTATCCTTCTCTGACCATTCAAGTCGCTTTTCGTCCCTTCGATGTCCTATCAGCCAGAGCAACCAGCAACCCCCCAACTCGACCATTCCCTATCCTTCAGCTTCTCTGACCATTCCCCCCAAGTCTCGCTTTTTTTCGTCCATTCGTCCCTATCGGGCCCAGAGAACCCAGCAGCCCCCAACTGCGAACCCGTTCCTATCCTTCAGCTTCTCCTGAACCAGTCCAATCTTGCTTTTGTCCATTCGATGTCCTATCATGGCCAGAGGAGCAAACAGCAGCCCCCCCCCAAACCTGCCCCCTTTTTTTGGGAAGTTCCCTATCCTCAGACTTTCTTTTGATCCATTCAAGTCTCGCTTTTCGTCCATTTCGATGTCCCATCTGGGCCAGAGAAAACCCAGAAGCCCCCAACTGCGACCGTTCCCTATCCTTTGCTTCTCCTTGAACCAGTCCAAGTCTTGCTTTTCGTCCATTTTTCGAGTCCGATGCCGAGTCCTATCATGCCAGAGCAGCAACCAGCAGCCCCCAACAAATGCTGACCGTTCCACAACACAGCAGTCCCCCAACTGCTGGATGTTCCCTATCCTCCAGCTTCTCCTGATCCATTCCAAGTCTCGCTTTTCGTCCATTCGATGTCCTATCGGGCCAGAGAACAACCAGCAGTCCCCCAACTGCTGACTGTACCTATCCTTCAGCTCCTCCTGATCCCCCAAACTGCTGTCTGTTCCCCATTCTTCATCTTCTCCTGGTCCAAGTCTCGCTTTTCGTCCATTCAGTGTCCTATATGGTTAGAGAGCAACTAGCCATCCCCCAACCGCTGGGTGTTTACAGTCTTTCAGCTTCATAGGTGCAGTTTTTATTCCATTATGTTTATAGTCTGTATTGGTGTATCGTATCTTCCATGAAATTTTGCACCGTTTCTTCATCCACAAGTCCCCTTCTGTAAAGATTATGCAAAAGATTGCATTTCTCAATCCTATTTTCTACCAGTTGCCTGTCTTTTCCTTTATTGCTCTTTTCAAGTTCTTCCAGTTGCATGTCTTTTCCTTTATTGCTCTTTTCAAGTTCTTCAATCTTCTTCTCCAGCTGTACTTCCCTCTCTTTTGTTGCTTTCCAATTTAAATTTTCCTCTACCTGCACTTCCTCTATTACTCGCCTCTCTATACTATGAATGGTCTCCTCTTTCTTTTGATAAAAATCTTCCCTTTCCTTTAGAAACTGTTCTTTCTCTTTAAGAAACTCTGCTTTCATTTCTTTGAAGTCTATCATTTTCTGATAGAGTTCCTGCTCTACTTTCTGCATTCGTTCCTTTTTAGTTTTCCACAGTTGTGCTATTTTTTCTGTTTTTTCATTGAAATCCTGTAATTGGTGCTCTCTTTCTTTGTTTACCCTATCAAATTCTTCCTTTTCCCTATCCAATGCTTCCTTTTCCATATAAAATTCTTCCTTTTCCCTATATAATGCTTCCTTTTCCACATGAAATTCTTCCTTTTCCCTATCTGAAGTTTCCTTTTCCATATTGAAATCCTGTAATTGGTGCTCTCTTTCTTTGTTTTCCCTATCAAATTCTTCCTTTTCCCTATCTAATGCTTCCTTTTCCCTATCTAATACTTCCTTTTTCCTATCTAATGCTTGCTTTTCCATATGAAATTCTTCCTTTTCCATATGAAATTCTTCCTTTTCCCTATCTAATGCTTCCTTTTCCATATGAAATTCTTCCTTTTCCTTATCTAATGCTTCCTTTTCCATATGAAATTCTTCTTTTTCCATTTTGAAATCCTGTAATTGATGCTCTCTTTCTTTGTTTTCCCTATCAAATTCTTCCAACACCCGATCAAATTCTTCCTTTTCCCTATCTAATGCTTCTTTTTCCATATGAAATTCTTCCTTTTCCCTATCTACTGCTTCCTTTTTCATATGAAATTCTTCCTTTTCCCTATCTACTGCTTCCTTTTTCATATGAAATTCTTCCTTTTCCCTATCTACTGCTTCCTTTTTCATATGAAATTCTTCCTTTTCCCTATAGAAAGTTGCAAATTCTTCCTTTTCCCTATCTAACTTTTCCCTATCTAATACTTCCCTTTTTCCTATCTAATATTCTTTTAAAGAAAATTTTTTTCCCTTTCCGTATCTAATGCTGCTTTTCCTATCTAATGCTTTTTTTCCATATGAAAATTCTTTCCTTTCCCTATCTAATGCTTCTTTTTCCATATGAAATTCTTCCTTTTCCCTATCTACTGCTTCCTTTTTCATATGAAATTCTTCCTTTTCCCTATCTACTGCTTCCTTTTTCATATGAAATTCTTCCTTTTCCCTATAGAAAGTTGCCATCTCTCTTTGGAAGGCATCCTTGCCCTCATCAAATATTTCTTTTTCTCTGTAGAAGGCTTCTCTTTCTGAAGCAAAGGCTTCTTTCTCCCTAATTTGAGCCAGTCTCTCCATATTAAGGGCCTCCCTATCATTATGGAGTTCTTGTTCATCCCCACTGATGGCTGCTCCCTCGACATGGAAGGCATCCCTTTGTTTCGTAATGAATAGCTCTTTTTGAACAATTGGGGCAGCCTGGGGAGTGAGACAGAGGTCTTCTGGAACAATTGAGGCGGCCTGGGGAGTGAGACAGAGGTCTTCTGGAACAACTGAGGCGGCAGTGAGACAGAGGTCTTCTGGACATGAGCGGCCTGGGCGAGTGAGAGCAGAGGTAATTCTGGAACAATTGAGGCGGCCTGGGGAGTGAGACAGAGGTCTTCTGGAACAATTGAGGCGGCCTGGGGAGTGAGACAGAGGTCTTCTGGAACAATTGAGGCGGCCTGGGGAGTGAGACAGAGGTCTTCTGGAACAATTGAGGCGGCCTGGGGAGTGAGACAGAGGTCTTCTGAGATGAATATGAAGTCCTCTGAAGAGATAATTGTTTTGGATGTTCCCAGGACTTCCTTTGGAATACTGGAGGTTTCTTGTTTGGTAGTTAGGACCTCCTCATGAGTGGAATCAAGGAGGACTTCTTCCTCCTGGGGAGCTGCTGATAGGATGTTGCACTCCAGGATATTGTCATCCTCAGCAGCAAGTTTTGATTGGCACATGCACTCGAGAATGTTATTCATTGTGGTATGAATATCTTTTCCTCGTGCTCTGTTAAGGACATGGATGTGAGTATCAAGATGTGCTTTCATGGCCATGTCTTCCCTCATGCATCCCAGGAGCCTCTTTTGGTTTCGAAGGTCGGCAACCATTTTCGCTGCATCTGACCTGTCTTTTTCCTCCTGGATAGGTGCCGGTACGATGGTGTTTTGCAGAATACTGACGTCCTCAGTGGCAGGTTGTGATTGGCACATGCGTTGGCACATGCATTCAAGAATCTTATCCAACTGAGTTTGGACATCCTTTCCTCGCGCTCTGTTGAGGACATGGATGTGAACATCAATATGTGCTTTATTGGCCATGTCTTCTTTGCTGAACCCCAGGATCTTCTTTTGTTTTCGTAGCTTGGCAACCATTTTCACCACAGCTGCTGCGTCGTCGTTTTCCTCTGTTCTCTGCAGTTTCAAGAGGTGATCAATCACTTCACTCAAACTCTGCATACCCCTGTCCTTTGACCCCTGAACCTCTTGTAAGTCTTTGTCATGGAAGCATTCTGTGATGTCAGTTGCCTTATCTGTTTCTCCAGAGCTCCTCAATTGCCTTGGGTCTTCGGTCGCCAGCATTTCTACGTGACCTCCCAGACGTGGAGTTTTCGACTCCTTCCTAAAGCACAGTTGCTCCTTAAGTCTTCCTAACTCAATTACAATTTCCTTTCCGAAGGAACTTTGGCAGAGCGATGCACTGGTCTCTAGCTTTTCCTTAGAGGCCTCTTTCGTGCGTCTCTTTGAATGCTCGAGTTCCGCAATTATCTGTTGTTTATAAGCCTCTATTTCCTTACACAGGTCTGTTCCTGAGTGCCTCTCTTCTCTAAGTCTCTCTTCCTGACCCTCCATCTCCAGTTTTGCGCTCCTCTCCTCGAATTTGTTTGCCAGGTCTTCTAATCGTCTCTCCACCTCCAAGATTCGTTTTTCCTTCTGGCAATTGTCCTCCTGAAGTCTGTCTATCTTGAAATTAGCCGCAGCCAATTCCTCTCTCAAATGTTTCACTTCCTCTGTTTTCTTTTGTTCGTTCACGAGCTCGCGTTCCAACACTACCAGCTTCTCATTAGCTGTCGCGAGCCAGTTCTCTCGTCGGGAAACTTCCCCGTTGAGCTCGATAATTTGTTCGACTTGTTCTTCGATCTGGTGGGCCCTTGCGTTCGCCAGACCAAACAATTCGTTTACTTGCAGCTTGTGCATTCGAAGTCCCGCTAACTCGTGGCTCATCTCGAAGATCAAGTCGCGGAGAAGTCCCAGTCCAGCATCACATTTCGGGCTACTGCCTCCTTCCTTCAGTCGTTCGGCGCAGCCTTCCCCCCGAATGGCGGCCATTTTGTCTTTCCCTTTTGAATCCGCGCCGTCACCTACTAATATTTCTTTGACGAGATTAACAAGTGATTCGATCTCACTGTTCCGTTGAGCCATCGCCGCCATTTGAGTCTGGACCATTTCCTTTAGTTGGTTGTTTTCGTATTCCAGACCTTCAATTTTATCCTTG
>NC_061094.1:10030955-10033455 GCF_015104395.2 Macrobrachium nipponense | reverse complement strand
ATTTGTTGTTGTCCTTTAAGTGTAATTCTAGGCTGTGGACCATTTGCCTCTTGATTGTTCTGTATTTTACTTTTTTGTTTTTATGTTTACCTTTGATATTTCGAAGCTATTTTTCATTCTTTTATATATTGCACCCTGATGAGGTGTATCAAGAATACACGAAAGCACTAGGTACTGCTGCTTTTCCTTTTTCCTGCTGGCACTTGATATACAATCTTCACGTGTTACTTGTGATCGTATAACATATATATATATATATATATATATATATATATATTATATATATATATATATATATATATATATATATATATATATACATATATATACTATATAGTATATATATATATATATATATATATATATGTATATATATATACTATATATATATATATATTATATATATATATATGTAATATATATATATATATATATAAGATATATATATATATATATATATATATATATATATATATATATATATATATATATATATATATACATATATATATGTTATATATATATAATATATATATAGAAAGTATATGTATATATATATATATATATATATATATATGTGTTATATATATAGATATATATATATATATATTATATTATATATATTATATATATATATATGTGTGTGTATAAATATATAACATATACTTTCTATATATATATTAAATATATACTTAACATATAACTAATATATATATATAGTATATGTATATATATATATATATATAGTATATGTTATATATATGTAATATTGTATATATTATATATATATAGATATAATACCTATAGTCTCTGGTATTATATATCTAATATGATCTATGACAGTTATCATTGTTATATATACTATATATCTTATATATTATATCTATATATTAGACGACATAATATATCTGTTTGTGTATAAAATAATAACATAACTTTCTATTATTATTATTATATAACTATATATAACATTATCTATGATCTACTCTAGTATATATAACAAAAATAATATATATATATATATTTATCGTATATGTTCTAATATATGTAATATGTATATCTATCTATATATATACTCTCTATTATTATCTATATCTAGTAATATGTTATATATAGTTACATATATAATATATATATCTATATCTGATCTCTATAGCTATTATATCATATATACTATATAGTTATCCTTCTATTATATGGGATCTGGACAGAATCCCGACACCCAATATCCCGACAGCCTAACATCCCGACAAAAAAATCTTTTTTATATATTTTGGGGCTAACATTAATAATAACTTTATTTATATACAATTTTAAGTAGAACAGATTTACAACCTAATAAAGAGCAGGTGTAAATGCACAGGAAACAAGATAATCTCACAGCATAATGAAAGATTCGATATAGATACAAAATTAAAATAGTTAAAAACTTTATTCAAGGGTTAGATTATGGGCTGTTCCTCGAAGATAATCTAACACATTTTGATGATATCGTTCTTGCAGCACTGTGTGATCCGTTCTTCACGAAAAAGGTTTTTCCATTTTTGTTTAGGTTCTGGTATCCCGCGAAGTTTTCAATCAATTTGCTTGTAGACTTGTTGCTCTTCCTTTTGCAACTCTTCAATTATATTTATAAAGACCAATATGAGCTCATCCAATGACGTTTTCCCATCTCCTGTGCTGCCAAGTCTCAGCTGCATTTTGCGTTCGCGGAAATCCTGATTGCATGGAGTCGTGTACTGACAACATAATAGGAGGAAATGCATTCTTCTTACTCGTCCAAGTACATAGTTATTTTCAAATTAAGTAATAACATCGCTTGCTTCTTCTGGCAAAGAAGAATTTGAAACTTCGAAGGCGTCTGGAATTTCATCTGAATGTCTCATTAATAAACTAAAATCTTCATCATGCCATAACGAATTGACAATCCAGTTGACTGATTTCTTCCCCAGATGCACTGTCCTAGGAAATTCACTTTCAGAAGCTTGAATGACAGCCAATTCCAAATCAGATATTATGGATGTGGGTTCAGATCAATTTCATTTTCGTCAGCAATGTTGATCAAATCTCGAAATAAGCGTTTAGTATACAAGACCTCACTCTTCCCAGTCATAAAAGCATACACAAGTGGAAAAACGTTACGATTTCCATGTCCCACAGGTGCATGAATGGTGTACATGTGGTAAAATATTATAAAAATATTATAGGTAGTTTTAAAAATACCGTCCATAATCCAAAATGGGGCCTTTGATAATCCCTTCAAATTTGAATTGGTTGAGCTCTAGTGGATTTTGCTCGTATATTTATTTCATTTCTTACTTTAGCAACAACAGCTGCACTTGCACAAGGAGCATGATCGTGCTTCTCAAATTTTGTTAGTAATGTTCTTCATTCACAAGATTGTTAACTGCTCTTCCTTTGCAGTTATTAGATTTTAGAAATTCACTGCACCAGTAGTATGATTCTTTCCGGTTTTTATCCTTAACCATCAGGTATCCAC
>NC_061094.1:10008455-10023455 GCF_015104395.2 Macrobrachium nipponense | reverse complement strand
CCAAGTATTAGGTACCATAAATATTCAGGGAAGAAAATCTAAACTCAAATAAAAATGATACGCAGTTTGATGTTTAAAGCCAGCTGAGTGGGTTTGTCTCTTAACTTCCCGCCGGCACGCACCACAGGCAGCCTATGTAATGTGTTTCAATACATTCTATCGATGCTGGCTTTGACGACCATTATTCGGCTAATTTTCACCCTAATAGTATTTTTTTCTTTATTTGTTCATTATATCCAGTAGACAGGCACTAACATCATATTATATCCTCACGTCTGTTCAATGTATTTACCATTGTTAATATGATTTATAATGCATCTCCAACAGTCATAAGAATCGGACAACCGAATGTGCATATATGTCAGATGTGTGCAAGGCATAGGGCGTCAATCACTGGAATAGCGATCTCCCTGCCGAGAGTGACTTCGGAAGGCCATATTACTATTATTTTTTTAAATCTTTATTATTATTATTATTATTATTATTATTATTATTATTATTATTATTATTATTATTATTATTATTATTATTATTATTATTATTATTATTTTATTATTCGACCCAATTTCACAGAGAAAAATTACCTTACGAAAACAGGCATACGCACTCCAACCATTCGTGGAATCAAGGCACTAAGCATCTGCTCTTGGATCTAAGCAGTGTCAAGCATAAACGGTTCCAGTGTAAATACAGGACTTTCTTTGCATATGGTAGCGAAGCACTAACTAAACAGTAATGTAGTACAATCACTAAACACCAACACTCACAATGCACTTACTCAGTAAGCACTCACACTTGCATACATTCACTACACAAACACACACACACACACACACACTTAACACACACTCACACACACACACACACTCAATAACACAAAACACTGAATACCCAACACTCACTAGGCACTCACTATACACTAAATGCTCACTAAACACTTGAAACACTAAATTTACTAAATACTCATTATACCCCAAACTCCTTACATCGATAAACAATTCACGTAAACACTCACTTAAATTAATCCTAAAACAATTAATTAAAGTACTAAACATTCACTAAACCCTAGGCACTCATTAAATACTAAATGCTTACCAAACCCTAAATACTTATTAAATACTAAACAGTGAATGAACATCCACTCATTAAAAACTTAATAAACACTTACATACTAAACATTTGCTAAACACTAACATTCGCAAGACATTCACTAAACGCTCACTTACAATTCGCAAAACTTTCACTAAAACCCTAAACACTCACTCAATAACATTCACAAAACATTCACTAAACCCTAAAGACTCAGCAAACATTCACTGAATACTGACACATTAAACAGTCACTAAACCCTAAACATTCATCAAACACTTACTCATAAACATTCACTAAACGCTTACTCACTAAACCCAAACAATTCGCTAAACACTGACTCATTAAACATTAACGATAGAAAAAATTGACAATCGCACTAATTTTTCATTTTTCTTGTTTTCTTTACATTAATGCTGGGTGATTATTTTTTTGGGTCTAGTTTGCTCTTGTATTTATTCATAATCTTCTTGAGAGAATGGAAATGTTCGAAATAACTTGGTGTGTAGAGAGATTGTTTAAAAAACAGATCCTCTGTGTCCTTCCTCAGCCAGGTGTATTATATCTAACGAATTTTACACCAGCCGAAAAAAAATCGACTATAGTAACAAAAATATTCATTCATAAAACTGATAATACAAAAATGTATCCATGATTTCATTAGCATGAAAGTCAGTTGAAACCAAAAGAAGGTAGTCCTGCTTCGATAAACCAAACCGAGTAGGCTATCGCGCAATTATTATGATCTGTACCCTGACTATAGAGTATATATTACATATGTATTACTATTTATTTGATGGGTGCGTAACTCTATTTAACAAATGTTATGTACATAGACATTTTACAGCAATAACTCTAATAATGATAAGAACTTATATGCTACTTCATAGTGCCAGTCTTCTAACCACAGCTACATTAATTTTCATCTCGTAAACAAAGCTAAAGCGAGTAGGGGAGACCGGGGCTAGTTGTCACACTTTTTACAATTTTGGTTATTGCGAATATAAAACAATCATTTTTGCAAAATTCTTACCACCATTGAAAAATGTTAACATTCGTCTTTATCATAGAGCAAAATAATTGTTGTTTGCTTTCAACATAAGATAACAATAAGCTTTAGAAAAAAATAACTTTTCGTGCCAACTTGCCCCACGGGGTAAGTTGGCACACATTATGGGGTAAGTTGGCACATTGATAATTAAAAGAAAATTACTACATTGCATTTAAATCAAATAGCAAAAATATCCTCTGAATTTCCAAAATACAAAATATAAGGCATTAGTATTACTTCAGATCATCATCTAGTTGTAATTGTGGCAGGTGTGAGATAAATCCTCGTCATAGTCTTCATGCTCCCATATTACATGCCCTGCACTGGACCCACACTTCTCATGGTTTACCAAACACAGGCTCTCTTCAGCTGAGCTTTCTTCTGGATCAACAGGAGCAGTTCTTAATCTCTGTATCACGCTGATGACTGACTAATCCGAAGCCCATGTATCTTTTCGGACATCTCTCAATCTGTTACATGACCACCCGTAAAATCAAAATCTTGAAATAGTCTGTAATTCAAAGTTGAAATTCCATCAATCCTAAACCAATTGAAAACATCAGAATAAGTGACAGCTAGAGGTAAATCCGAGGAAACTTTACCAGGAATGTCACAGATGGGCACACTTGATCCTGGATTACCAGTCACCCACGAATCACATGCCCTGTTAACACATTTCTTCAGATGTCTATAAACACTAAAATTCAGGGGCTACAACTTGTGAGAACAATGTGGAGAAAATGATAGGACACTAATCTCATTATCCTTCCAAAAATCCAGAAACAAAACGTAAATTATATAAATAAATAGGCTTACTATTGTTATCAAATAACGTGTGCCAACTTGCCCCATTTATTTTGAGCCAACTTGCCCCCTCCCTACCGTTTGGTACAAAAACGCTTACCAGTCCACACCAAGAAGCCTTGAATTAATCATTTTAATGGTATAGAATCTTTAAACCATAAGGAAAACTATGCTATAATTGAAAAATATTCTTTATGAATGTATAGATGTTATAGCAAATAACAGAAAGATTAAAATATTTACTTACTACCATCAAAATCAAAAATTGTCTCATAAATTCGAGCTCCCACGTTCTATCTCTAAAGAATTTTGCTGGTAATTGAGGAACCACGTGGCAATTACACAGTATATGTATTAGAGTCATCTATTGGTAAACTTTAAAGTCATTTTGAGTGTGCCAACTTACCCCTGTAGCCAACTAGCCCCGGGCTGCCCTACTATATATAATTGAAGTCAGTTGCTTGCTTGACAAAATAATAATATGACTGAATTATTATGGGCCTACAGGTGACTGTTATTTATATGAAACAAAACAAAAAAAATTTATGTTAGATCAGCCATCGTCAACCGAGGTTCCGCAGAACCTTAGGGTTCCGTGAACGATCGCCAGGTTTTCCGTAAGAATTCATGTTTTGAAAAAGAAACCCACAAAATCACTTTGTAACTTGTTTACTTCTAAGTATTTACATTTAGTTTTACTACACACTCGAGTACTTTCAGGCCCTATCTGTGACCCATTTTCAAGAGATGTTTGGGATGTTAGCCTGGGTCAAGGCCCAGCAGTCTTCTGGAACATCTCGTTGAGCTGTCATTTATGTGATGTCTGTTCTGGTTTCCTTGAGAGTTGCCAATCCCCTCTTGTTGCTCTGATATCCTGAGCTGATGGTCAATGGGATTAATCCTTGAGGTAAGGGTGTGGTCACCAAAAGTCTGTTGGGCAGGAAACCTAATATGCCCAACAGACTTTTGGTGACCAGAAGAAAAGTGAAAGAAGTTTTTGTTTGGTTAATTCATGTTTTATTTAATTATTTGTTATTTATAAGTATATATTTTTCGTTAAACATGGCGTGAGAAATCGTAGTCCTATAATTTATTCTATCGTAACATATCGTGCGAGATTTTTTCCCTCTGTTTTACTAAAAGTAATTAATACAAATGCTTATACACACACACACACACACACACACACACATATATATATATATATATATATATATATATAGATATATATATATATATATATATATATATATATATATATATATATGATATATTATATATATACTATATATATATATATATATATATATATATATATATATATATATATATATATATATGTGTGTGGTGTGTGTGTGTGTGCGCGCGCGCGCGTCTGTGTGTGTGTGTGTGTATTGGGGTTCCTTGGGATGAGGAAAATCGTCTCAGGGGTTCCTCAAAGTGCCAAAGGTTGGGAAACACTGTGTTAGATAAATACAAAGGTTATAGAAAGGATAGAAATATTTATTAAATATATCACGATAATGTATAATACGGGTCAATAGTAGCCCACTATACTAATCTAGACATTCATTATCAGGGCTTGCCCTTCCCCTTGCCCACCTGTTAGGGTGTGTCTGTCAGGGTTAAACCACCCACTAAAATGTCTGTTATTACCATCACAGCATTCTAGGATGGGCAGTACTATTGTAGTAAAAATTTTCCTTGGTATCTCCATGTTAGATGCAGATCCTGTCTCCCCCTCCCCCTCCCCCTCCCCACTCGTTTTGGGGTGTCGGTCAGGGGGTATCCACCCACTAAAATGTCTGGCATTACCATCACAGCATTCTAGGATGTGCAGTGCAATTGTAGCACAAATTTTACTTGGTATCTCCAATGTTGGAGTTTATGTTACTGTGCGGAGTATTCACGAATTCCAAAAAGGGCATCACTGCCATGCATGGAACTTGCTGTGGCAAGATTCCGCTTTCGTTTTTAATGGTCTTCTGTACTCGCAGGTCGAGGGCGTGGCCATGGGGTGTTGCCCTTTAGCCCCCAATTTTTGGGCTAAAAAATGTATTTATGGATTTCTTTAGAGAAAAAATTTGTAGCCGAATGCCCAAGTTCTTTTAACCCAACCTTTTTACCAAAAGAGTTATGTAGATGATACTTTTATTTTACCTTAGACATCATGGCAGTTGATGCGTTTTTTGGAATTTCATGAATACTCAGCACAGTAACATAAACTTCACCATAGAACTGAAAAAGATAACTGCTTACCTTTCATAGATATCAAGATAACCAGAGATAATAATAAGTTTAATACTTCTGTCTATCGGAAACACACCTTCACAGGAATGGGGAATAATTTCTATAGTTCGTGCTTCATCAATTTTAAACTAAATGCCATCTCCACTTTGGTCTTTAGAGCATTTAGGTATGCTTCTGATTGGAAATCATTCCACACTGAAATTGAGTCTTTACAAGATTATTTTTTAACTAACTCGTACCCTACGGAGGTATTTTACAAAATGGTAAACAAATTACTTAACTTAAACTTCACTGGAAAATACCCCTTCCTTTTGATGTTTAACCAAAAACTACCCATATACGACCACTATTCCCATATTTTTTCCAAAAATAATAAATTAGGAGGACCGTATCCAAAGAAAATTATTGAAAGAGAGTTCGGAAGTCTCAAAGTTAATTTAATACCTATTAATCCTCTCAAAATAGGCTCACTTCTTAGTCATAAAGAGCATTTGCAACCGTTTATGCGATCCAATATTATTTACAAATCTATTTTTATGAATAACTTTAGTATTTTATGTTTTCCTTTTTTTAAAATAGCATGTAAACTTTGTATGTTTTTTATAAATGTGAATTGATTTTACATTACAGACTGATGATGTGTCAGGATGACACGAAGCGTATCTCATAATAAACTCCTTAATTGATCTTCTGACTTTCGGTAACCCTCTGATGTCTACATGTTCGCGACCTTTTGATGTATACATATATATATAATAATATATTATAATATAGATTTATATATATAGATATATAGATATACATATATCATACACATATATATACATATATGATATTATACCATATATATAACATATATATATATACCATATTATATATATATTATATATATATATATAGAATATATAGATTATATATATATATATAACGTAGATATATATTACATATTCTATATACATATATAGTATATATATAGTATATATATATATACGTATACATATAAATATCTTATATATTCATATAGATTATACCATAGACCTATATACAATATATACATACATAACATATATTCTACCATCATTATACACATATATATACATATATATACTTATTATAGAATTATAGTATATAAATAAATATAATATATATTATAGCATAGAGTATATAATATATATATATATATGCATAATATATACCCACAACATATACATAAGACATATATCAGATACATTAGATATTACATATATATTAATTATATAATACCATATTACTACTATACAGATAGATATACAAATAACTACAAATATAATATAGATATATAATTAATCTAGATACATATATAGATATGACATATAATAACAAATAAATAAATTATATATATCATATATATTATATATCTATATATATATTATATCTATAACTCTTAGAAATATACATTATAGATAATATATATACATATCATATATACAAAATAAATATATATATATGACATATATATATACAAATAAATATATATAATTCATAAATATATATATATATAGATATAGACATATATTACCCATATAATATATAATAGAGATATACATATAGACAAATTATATATTATACATTTATATACATATAAAATATTATAGATATATATATAGAGGATATATAAGATATCCATATATTTATATTAAGGTATATCATACTGGATACATATATTTAGAGATAAAGGGTATAATCAGATATATAATAATACTAATATAGATATATACATTTATTATATAGATTATATCAAGCAATACATATAGATATATGAATATAATCTTATATCATATAGATATTAATTAATATTATAATTAATTATTAATCTATTAGATATATAAATAAAGGTTTTGCCACGAAGGCAAAAAATGAAAAAGCGAAATAGTTCCGAGTACGTTTCGGTCCTGTTTCAGACCGCCCTTTACTAAGGCAAACTGATTTTACAGAGGAAAATATAGTCAAAAGAAGGCTTAATATCCAAACTGACACTACAAGATTAGCAATAAGGGCGATTTCACTCTACAGAAACGACGAAACGCCTGAGGGTAGCCACGCCTTGGAGGATACACGCAGTAAACAAGTTATTCTTCCAGAAAAACAGTACATTTTGAAAAAACAAGGAAGCATATATAATTTAATATCATGAAATTTACACAAATTTCCCGAAAAACCCAAAAATTATTGACGAAAGAAAATATAAATAAATATATATCGAGCAAGAGAAAGAGTGGGAGAGAGAATATCGAACCAGAGAGAGAGAGAGAGAGAGAGAGAGAGAGAGAGGAGAGGAGAGAGAGAGAGATAGAGAGACAGAGAGACAGAGACAGAGACAGAGAGAGAGAGAGAGAGAGAGAGAGAGAGAGAGAGAGAGAGAGAAATAATAACTAGTAGTTCATTTATTTTAAGGTCCTTCATAAACATCTTACAAATATATGGGTCCAAATGGTACATTCCCAGACTAAGATTTAGGTTGTTTTTATTAGTGATTTGTATAATTGCCGATTCCACTAAATTTCTTGTTGTTTTTTTTTTCTTTCTTTTTCATACTCCTAAGAGGAATATTCAGAAATATCCTGGAACACGAGAGCAGGAAAGCATCGTACGCGCTTGTCGCACTAAATGGACTATCCATATTGATCAAAATAGGGAAAGTGATTCCTAAGTATATATCTTGGCCCATTATCATATAAATAAAAAAAAAGTATTGCCATCGACCACGAGTCAATCTTCCGAACTACCAACAAAGAAAATGAACCTTTTACTATTAAATGCATTTTAAAAGCTTCACTTCTTCAGTATGTTGAGGATTATTTATTTCTTTCATCTCTAAAACAAGGACTCTCAGCGAATACCAGAAGAGAATATAGAATTTAGACAACAGGCCAAGCGCTGGGACCTGTGAGGTCAATTGGCGATGAAACCGAAATTGACAGCAAAAATATCTGAAAGGTGTAACAGGAGGAATACCTCGTAGTTGCACTGTGAATCAACTGTTAGGAGAAGGAGGAAAGGAAGATAGAAGGAAGAGAATATGAACGGAGATACGGCAAAATGAATGAAAGGGGCTGCAGCTGGGTGTCCGCGAATGATTCGATTTTGGCAGGTTTAACCGTTAATTGCAGTTTCATGAATGAATAAAAACCGAATCAGGAAAAAGAACTAAGCCTAACCTATAACTCCCGAGAAATGACATAATACAAAAGCTTCTATCTTCTTCAGTACTCTTAAATGTTTCAAAAGTAAGTCAGCTGAGGTAGACCATTTTCCTGAATTCCTTATTTACTTTGGAAAAGTAATCCTGGCGCTTAGGAAGGAATGGAATAGAATATGGAATTTAGGCCAAAGGCCAAGCACTGGGACCTATGAGGTCATTCAGCGCTGAAAAGGTAACACAGAGTAAGAAGTTAGAAAGGTGTAACAGGAGGAACACCTCCCAGTTGCACTAAATGGAAGAAAGGTAATATGAATGGGGGTACTGTAAAAGGAATGAAACGGGTTGTAGCTAAGACCGAAGGGACGCTGCAAAGAACCTTTAGTAATGCCTACAGTGCACCTCGAGAGGTACACTGACGGCACTAACCCCCTACGAAGTTTACTCTAGAAACTTATACCTTTCTTCATGATACTTTGATTTATCAGGCCTCTCTATTGCAATCAGTGATTCGTCTAAAATAGCTGTCACATCTCAAGGCATTTCTTCTCTGCTTATTGGGTTCAATAAGGCCACGTCCTATGACAGTCTATGGAAATTGCAGAAACATAAAGAAACGGTGGAAAAGGTTAGCGCAAATGTAAAAAATTCTTGGAGTTCTCTGGGATGAGATGAGATGAGATGAGATGAGATGAGATGAGATGAGATGAGACGAGATGACATGAGGTGTGTATTCTTCAAAAGTCTACAGGAGAAAAAAGGAGAAAAGGGTTGACCTAACCGAATTTACTATGGTGCTTTGAGTTAAAATAATCAAGAAACAGGGGTCCACGTTCTTCAGATCTAAATATTAAAGATCTATCATCAAAATATCTAGCAAAATGATCTAGCTAAACAACCTCGTGATGAGATAAAAAGGCATTGGACAAAGTAGGACTGAGAGGGATTCCCATTGCTACACCATCTTTTCGATTACTCGGGAAGTAAGCCTACAAGCTACTTTGTTGTTGTTGTTTCGTTCTTAATGTTGTTCTTGTTTGGGGGAAGGCCGTTGGAAAGTCTTATGGAAGAACCTAAAAAGGTCTGAAAAAGGTGTCTGGCGTCGAGTTAAAGATACAGGAGCTTTGGGATAGGATATTTATGATTTATTTATTAGAATGAAAATGTAAATAAACAAATAAT
Source organism: Macrobrachium nipponense (assembly GCF_015104395.2). NCBI lineage: Eukaryota > Metazoa > Arthropoda > Malacostraca > Decapoda > Palaemonidae > Macrobrachium > Macrobrachium nipponense. The sequence goes on along the minus strand of NC_061094.1, from coordinate 10,013,901 downwards.
GTGCAAGTTAAAGAGTACAGAGCAATTATTTCTAATAAAATATAGTGTATTCATTTTAATTTTCGTTGGTGAAACAACACGCTATTTGACCGCAGATTTTAGCATGCCCTGAGTAAGATGGAGGTCGGATCACGCCTTATTGTTTATACACCTTTGTGTTAAACATCAAATGATATTCAGACGCAGCTACTGTGAGCTAATTGTGTCACTGTTGTTTATTAAAATATTATAATTCAGTACACTGTTGGAGTCATTTAACAAGTTGATGCATTTATTAATGGTTTCTGTGAAACAAATATTAGCAAATGATTTAACATCGAAACTAACAAGGATACGACTACCAGGCAATCCACGATTATTGGAAATTCAATGATTTCTAGTTATGTGCGCTAAAAAGAGTATTGGTGCCGCTACATAACAGAGGCGAATTTGCAATGACCAGAAAGTCGTTAAAAGAGGAAAGTTAGCATTGAGGGGCATATGTTTTGACTGAGAAAAATACAAATTTATTCAATAGCTAGCTTGTAAAAAATACTTGGTTATAAAAACTTGATTGACAACTAAGCAGCATGTCTACTATGGGTTTCAGAGACAGTGCAAGCACGTTTTTGGGCAATACCTATTTCTGTAACGAACACTCGTAACAGAACGAGATTTTGCTATAGTAAATTACACCCAGTGCCGTAATTTATAAGGGTATCGTGAATCACTAATCGTAAAGAATAACGACACTTGTCCTTGTACCAAGAGACAAAAACTCCATTATGCAGAAATGGATACGAACACGTGTATAAAGCTCCACCTACCCTCTCCCCACCCCCCCCCCCCCCCCCCTCCGGCCACCCCCCCCCTCCACGCTTCTTCCTTCCTTCTTCGTCCTCTCCTCCTCTCTCTCTCTCTCTCTCTCTCTCCTCTCTCTCTCTCTCTCTGTTGCCATTCGGTATGTGTTGACCCTCCAAACTGGGTATAAGACTACACACAAAACGTTGAAATTGGTGAAATTAGGCTATGTATTGGAAGTATATATACATAAATATTAAAGCAATTTTATCATTATTGCATTACTATGACAACTAGAATTCATGGAAACAGTTTATAATAATGGAACGGCGAATGTGTGAAGCCTCCACTAATGTGGCAACGATGATTTGCCATTCTTAGCATGCAAACATTAAAGCATGCAAACATTCAAAGGTTACATTTATTTCTGGCATACGATTATTAAAGAAATTCAAAATACTGAATAAAGACTGAAATCAATGAAAAGTGCTAGCAAAAAACAAAAAAGCAAAAAAAAAAAAAAACTTAGTTAGTCGTTCCTCTGCACTTTCCGTATTCGTTCCTCTATGGTTTTCGGCAGCCAGATGTACGAAAACGTTAGAAACATTTGATTTCATCTACTTTAGAAATATCTGTAATTTTCGGGGTAATTTGGTTGCAAAAATGGGATATATACATGAATTAAATCAAAATTTTTAAATAACAAAGTAATTTAAACTAAATAACGAGTAAAGTAAACAGTTTATGGGAATAAAACTTTGCAGTTTTCGTCGTCTGTCGTCGTCTGCTGTTCGTAATTGTGTTTATGGCGCGCGCGCTTAGAAACCAGGAACAGCAACGGGTTTAAAGTGCAATGTGGAGTGAACTGAGACCAAAATGTGTATAATAACAATCAAATAAGCATGGTGAGTTTTCAGTTGTGATGGCAGTAAGGATAAAAACCACCGATTACAAGGTAAGAATGAATTCAGTTCAAACCATAACCCCGGGAATAACAAGTTTCATACTTTCACTAATATAGGCAACAAAATGTTGTTTTATTGTGCTGATTACAACTGCAATCTTGAGTAAGATCAATAAACGTTACATACATACGCTAACATTGTTCAAATGAGTGCTGGGAAGGCTGGGGAAAGATGGTGGCCGTCACTGATGAGAACCGTCCATGCAAAACGTAGCCGCCATATTGGATTTCAAAACTGCCTTGAAAACATATTTTACGAAGAGCTCACATGCTTATTTTAGTTCGTATGGGGCTTTCATATATCACAATATGTTGACGAAACTTCAGTCTTTTAAATGGTATGCTTAGAGTTGCAATTGTATTCATGTTTCACCAATTAAATATCGAGTGAATAAGACCCGTCCACCGTGATGAGGGTTGGCCTGTCGTGATATTCTACCCTAGTTGGGCAAGAATAAAAATATCGAAGAGAATCGGCGGACTAATACCAACAGGATGGCTGCCGTTTGTTGTGGCTTTCATGTTGATGCATGTTCGGGTTCGGGCCGGGTCGGTCCCGTGGGTTGGGGTCGGGTTTGGTCGGCTGCGAGAACTACTTACCTTGGCGGAGGGATTACGGACCGGGCAAAATGGTGTTACACGGCCAGGTCAACTGAACTGTAATCTACCCCCTGTTTGGCCTGCTGTGATGTTTTACCCTATAGCTAAGTACTTTTTCGGAGGGTGTCCAGCCGTGACCGTCGGTGTGTTGGGTCCGTCCATGTGGTTGTTTACCCTAATCAATAACCTAGGTAGCTAGTGGCGGGGGGGATCCTAGGGGAGGGTGGCATAGGCACCATTGCAATGTCTGCCTGGGTAGCATAATTCACTCCGAAATCTTTGCCCCTCCCCCACCCCAACAACTTCAAGGGTCACGGTAAGGGGGTAGGGAAGGCGAGACCCCCACCAACCCGTCTACAAAGGCTTCCCCGAATCCCCTGCCAAGGAGGGAAGGCCTTTGGGCTACACAAGAGACAGAAATATGCCCTGGGCCACAGCAGCAAGCTCACTTACCCTCAATTTAATATGCGACAACAGTAAGAATCTCCAAATGACCTGACAACACCTGTAGTGGGTACTCGAGGCTCAAAGTTTCGCGGCCAAAGCCCAAAACATATGGGATAGTCGTAGTAGTAATATGAGCTCTGATCTTTGCAACAGCTCCTTCCCTCCTACTTTACTTCTGGTTATTATCTAGAAGACTATTCTCCTCGGTATCACACCATTACGATATATTCTTTCACCTTTTCACTTTTCTCTTTATTGTTGTTGTTAATAGGTACAGTAAGTTCCAGAAGTGAAACGACAAATTTCAGAATTGATCGTACTTCTTTAGAAAATCTCATGGGGTTGCCAGTTAGTATATTTTATTCCTATTGTTGTCATCCCCTTTATCTGATAATACGTATCAGTGATTAACTGTAGAAGCACAGAAAGTATTTCCCAGTGAATTATCAATGTTAGTTCAATAATTGTTTATATATATATATATTATATATATATATATATATATATATATATATATATATATATATATATATATATACACATATATACATATATAAGAATTTCCCCATAGAAACATATTAGGCTCTCAATGTGTGATATCAAGTGTTCACCACTGAGTGGCAGCCGAAACCGAGTGCATAAGCATTGGCCTAATATGATTTGTAACTTAACTTTCGACTTTTATAGCGTTATATCGAAAGTTATTATGATTTCTTCTGATAAAGCACAAAGAAGTTTAGCATCTGACTAAATGAAATATAAATAAGACACAAATTGGTTTGAAAAAAAACCGAAATCCAAGTTATATGCGCGTTTAGCATTGGCTACATAGTTAGGCCTATTCAAGAATCAAGGAAAATCTATTTTCAGCTTGTTAGTTATAATTTCATGGAATTCCTCAGTTGTGCAAATTTGTGCATATGGAATTGCGTTCAGGGTCGCATCGAACAAGTATTTTCGTAGGTTTCTACTTTTTTTTCTTTTATTAGTGCATGAGACTATTCTTGTCCATACGATCCGGAGTGCGAATATGCTTGGCGAGCACTAATTCGAGTATCTCCTGTTATGCTCCCTCTCTCTCTCTCTCTCTCGCTCTCTCTATCTCTCTCTCTCTCTTCTCTCTCTCTCTCTCTCTCTCTCTCTCCTCTCAGACCTTTTTATCTAGTCAGGAATAAACCAGAGTTCTGTTTTAAGAATCGAGGACTAGGCCTATTGGTCATGCTCGGTTGCTTCTTTAATATATATATATATATAAATATATATATATATATATATATATATATATATATATATATATATATATATAAATCCCCCCAAAAATCATAAATTTCTGTTATACAATAATGCTTGACTGGATCGAAGTGATTACTGGTTGCCCGTATTTGATTAGAAGAATTGAGGTAAAATGTTGTAGTGAAAAAAGTGGAGTTAGGATTGTGGGTAGAGTAAAGGAAGAGGGGGGAGGAGGGGTGGTTGGAGATCGTCGTCGTCTCCCTGCTTAACTATAGTCCATTCAATTAAGGTAGTTTCTTGTGCCTATGAGAACGTTTTGTTTTGGGAGGTAGGCCGCTCGATCAGTCTCATTATTTTCGTCTGTGGCTTAGAAAACTAGCAATATGTTTATATTTCTTCAATAATCTCACGCTTTGCTCAAGCTAAGAAAGTTTTGTCATGCCAAAAGATTCGGTATTAATTGTACAACTAACTCATCTGTTTCTGAAATCAATAAGGTAAAACACAAAGGAATTACAACAAGTAAAAGTGGAGAGAGAAGTATTTGATTCTTTATACCTGATTTTACTTATCATCGGATTTTCCATCATTAACACGATCAAGATGAAATAAAACTTGTATTTTCATACAATTTGGATGCGTAAGGTAATGTGAAGAGAAAATGAAGTATGTCTTATTATGTTGCATCGTTATTCAAGTTGACGTATTGCCGAGAGAATATTATCTGCAAGGGCGTCGTTGCGTTGGTCGTCTCAGCGAGAGATTTGAATTGCCCAATTAGCGTATAAGAGGTTGCAGTTTCGACAATATTTACCCTGTTACATCATTACATTTTCTTTAATTAAATACGCAGAATTCCATTATGACTGCTGAACATTTCAATCCAATATCATACAGTATGTCTGCACATATCTGTAAGGAAAATAATAATAATCACATGGATGCATCTGGTAACGTTAGCCGAGATCTAGGCGGGAAGAGGGGAATTCAGTCCATCAAAGAAGTTGAACTCTGTGAACAGACTTCGCACTCTTCAACTCAGCCTAAGCTTTAATCAGGTTGTTTCAGAATATGTTTTAATTTACTATATGAATATATTTTCAAGCGAAAGAGATATCAGAGACTTCATTGAGTGATATGAAATAATAATCTCATTGAAGTAATAAACAACAAAGAATTAAGGAAGATTGACTTCCTTTCAGGCTGAGTCAAGTGCGGATGCAACATAATAAGACATATTCTTAATTTTCTCTTCACACATAACACGCATCTAAAATCTGAAGGCACCAGCGTCTTCAGGGTGATTGTATTGTATGAAAACACAAGTTTTATTTTATCTTGATGGCTTGAATTATTAAAAATCCAATGATAAATGAAAAACAGGTATAAATGAATGAAATGTTTCCTCTTCACATTTACTCA